>NW_024429073.1:1263430-1563430 GCF_009769625.2 Cygnus olor | reverse complement strand
CTACAGTTAATCCCCCACCGACTACAGTTAATCCTAGGGGCCTCTCTTCTCTTCAGATTTGGCAAACTAACATTACTCACATTCCCGAGTTCGGGAGGCTAAAATACGTTCACGTGTCCATAGATTCTTTTTCGCATGCACTCTGGGCCTCTGCGATGACGGGCGAAACAAGCCGTCACGTACAGGCGCACGGCTGTGCCCCTTGCTCTGGCCGTGCCCCTTGCAGAGCTATGGAACCGCGGATCAGGACTCCACACTCGCTTCGTACAAAAGTATGTCTCAATCACACTTCACACAAGAGTCTTGCCTGACCCCCAAGGCAATACTTGATATTTCTTACCTTGGTCTGTGCACAGAGTTACCAGGTCCGGTCTCGAAACCAGAATGCCTACCTTCCTTTCTTCCCTCATTCTTCACTGATCCTGCCTTCTTAACCAGTCTCGGTTCCTTTGTCAGCTCTCTGCAGAACCACTGTCACCACAGCACAGGACTGCTGAAATCATCTGGGCATGCCTTCCTGCCACGATGGTAACAGGGCTCCCCAGAAGGCAACTAGATCCCGGACGAGCCCCCAATTTGTGAGAAACTATCTGTAGCAAATAACACAGGTTCAGGCAAGGATCTCAGTGAAGTAGCATTTTTATCCATGATTGCAATGGCAGGCGTCTTGCAAGCAGGAGCGCACAGCAAAAGTATATCATAACCTTATATTCCATATTACCCGACACTTGATTCCTCCCGTTTCCTCATTGGCTGAGTACTACAGGTTCACAACCTACTTGATGCTTATTACTATGCAATTTTATTTCACCAACCTTTAATTTCTCCTTTTCTTTTCCTTCTTCTCTCGTGACTAGAGGGCCTGTGATTTTTTGTTTTTACTGATTTTGCACTGCTCGTCTTGTTTTTCTTATCTATCCTCCTTATTTTGGGACAGTGGGACCTTACCCTTATCTGCTTAACATACTCCCCACTGTTATGCCTGCACAGTTACTTTTGAATATGCAAGGTTAGTGGAATTTTCTACTACAAAAACATAACTTTGTTTCTCACAGTAATAATAATAATGTCTCCAAAACAAGTGATGCACAATGCAATTGCTCACCACCCGCTGACCGATGCCCAGCCTATCCCTCAGCAGCAGCCCCCCCACCCCAGCCAGCCACCTCATATTAATTGTTCAGCATGACGTCAGATGGTATGAAATACCCCTTTGGCCAGTTTGGGTCAGCTGTCCTGGGTCTGTCCCCTCCCAGCTCCTGCTGCATCCCTAGCCTGCTCGCTAGCAGGACAGAGCGAGAAGCTGAAAAGTCCTTGGCTTGGTGTAAGCACTGCTCTGCAACAATTAAAACATCAGCATGTTATCAGCGCTCTTCTCATCCTAATCCAAAGCATAGCACCCTACCAGCTACTAGGAGGAAAATTAACTCTGTCCTAACTGAAACCAGGACAGAAGCCCTGATCCATCCATTCCGAGCAGGAGACTGGGTTCTGATACGAACATGGAGGGAATCCAAGCTACAACCTGAGTGGGATGGACCATTCCAAGTACTCCTGACTACTGACAGTAAGAACAGCTGAGAAATGGTGGGCTCAGTACACTCATTACACCCAGGTAAAGGCATCAGTTGACCCTGAGACCTGAGAGATTGTTCTTATAGGAAAACCTTTGAAACTGATATTTAGGAGGAGGTGTGAATCATAGTTGTTACCTAACCTTTAACTTCTCCTTAGGAAAAAATAATGAATACCAAGTGTAATTGGGAAGGAAGAGATGGATTACATAGAATTACAGTGTTCCCAGGGTATTCTGGTTTTTATATTAGTACGTATATCATTCTTCATACTGATGGAAATTCAAGGAGCAATAATACTGACCTTGGGTGTGAAAATGTCCTGTCCACCAACTTAAAGAGACATTGGCAGCGTATGAAGGGGTTGGAGCTGCTTTGTAAGTTCTTGGTGCTGAGGCACAGCTCCTCCTGGCACCCCAATTGCTGGTGATGGGCTGGATGTTCAAAGGAAGAGCCCCCTTTACACATAGAATCATAGAATCATTAAGGTTGGAAAAGACCTCCAAGATCATCTAGTTCAATCATCCCCCTACAACCAATATCACCCACTAAATCATGTCCCTGAGCACCACATCCAACCTTTCCTTAAACACTCCCAGGGATGGTGACTCCACCACCTCCCTGGGCAACCCGTTCCAATGCCTGACTACTCTTTCTGAGAAGAAAAGTCTCCTAAATTCCAACTTAAACCTCCCCATGCGCAACTAGCGGCCATTCTCTCTAGTCCAAACGCTAGTTTTCTGTGAGAAGAGGCTGACGCCCAGCTCCCCAAACCTTCCTTTCAGGAAGTTGTATGGAGCAATAAGGTCTCCCCTGAGCCTCCTCTTCTCCAGACTAAACAACCCCAGTTCCCTCATCTGCTCCTCATAGGACTTGTATTCCAGACCCTTCACCAGCTTCATAGCCCTTCTCTGGACACACTTCAAGGCCTCGTTGTCCTTCTTGTAGTGAGGGGCCCAAAAGTGAACACAGTACTCAAGGTGTGGCCTCACCAGAGCCGAGTACAGGGGGAAAATCACTTCCCTGGTCCTGCTGGCTACACTATTCCTGATACTAGCCAGGATGCCGTTGGCCTACTTGGCCACCTGGGCACACTGCTGGCTCATGTTCAGGCAAGCATTGACCAACACCCCCAGATCCTTTTCCTCTGCACAGCTTTCCAGCCACTCTGCCCCGAGCCCATAGCATTACATGGGGTTGAGGTGGCCAAAGTGCAGGACCCAGCACTTAGCCATGTTGAACCTCATCCCGTTGGCCTCTGCCCAGGAATCCAGCCTTCCCAGGTCCCTCTGCAGGGCCTTCCTACTCTCGGGCAGACTGACACTTCCCCCCAACTTCGTGTCGTCTGCAAACTTCCTGAGGGTGCACTCAATTCTCTTGTCCAACTCATCATTAAAGACACTAAAGAGGATGGGCCCCAACACTGACCCCGGAGGAACAGCACTCATGACGGATTGCCAGCTGGATTTCACTCCATTCTCCACCTCTCTCTGGGCCTGGTCATCCAGCCAGTTTTTAACCCAACAAAGAGTGTTCCTGTCCAAGCCATGTGCTGCCAGCTTCTCCAGGAGAATACTGTGGGAGACTGTGTCAAAGGCTTTGCTGAATTCTAGGCCAATGTTGTGGTTTAACCCGGCCGGCAGCTGAACACCACACAGCCGTTCGCTCACCCTCCCCCCTCCCTCTCTGGGATGGGGGAGAGAAACGGGAAAGTGAAGCCTGTGAATTGAGATAAAGACAGTTTATTAAGACAGGAAAATAATAATAACAATAATAATAATAATAATAGTAGTATTACTAATAATAACGTGTACGAAACAAGTGATGCACAATGCAATTGCTCACCACCCGTTGACCGATGCCCAGCCTATCCCCGAGCAGCCGGCCCCCCCCCCCCCCCCCCGGCTAGCCACCCCTATATATTGTTCAGCATGATGTCAGACGCAACTGATGCTACATGGAGTCAGTGGGCTGCACTGATTACTCAGCGGACTCGAATAGGAAACCCCAGCCATCCAGGAATCCTGGAAGTGATTCTGGACTGTCCAGAAAGCAAATATTTTGGGATATCACCAGCGGAGGAGGTTGTATGTGCTGAAGAAATCTTGCTGTATAAGAAGCTACAAAAAAAATGAGAAGGAATATGTCCTTTTCAGTGATGGGTCCTGTCGTATTGTGGGAAAGCATCGGAGATGGAAAGCTGCTGTATGGAGTCCTACACGACGAGTTGCAGAAGCTGCTGAGGGAGAAGGTGAATCAAGCCAATTTGCAGAAGTGAAAGCCTTCCAGCTGGCCTTAGATATTGCTGAACGAGAAAAGTGGCCAGTTCTCTATCTCTATACTGATTCATGGATGGTAGCAAATGCCCTGTGGGGGTGGTTACAGCAATGGAAGCAGAATAACTGGGAGCACAGGGACAAACCCATCTGGGCTGCTGCATTGTGGCAAAATATTGATATTCAGGTAGAGAACCTGGTTGTAAAGGTACGCCATGTAGATGCTCATGTGCCCAAGAATCGGGCTACTGAAGAACATCAAAACAACCAGCAGGTGGATCAGGCTGCTAAGACTGAAGTGGCTCAGGTGGACCTGGACTGGCAACAGAAGGGTGAATTATTTATAGCTTGATGGTCCCATGACACCTCAGGCCATCAAGGAAGAGATGCAACATACAGATGGGCTCGTGATCGAGGGGTGGACCTGACCATGGACACTATAGCACAGGTTATTCATGATTGTGAAACATGTGCTGCAATTAAACAAGCCAAACGGTCAAAGCCTCTCTGGTATGGAGGACGATGGCTGAAATGTAAATATGGAGAGGCCTGGCAGATTGATTACATCACACTCCCTCAAACCTGCAATGGCAAGCGCCACGTACTTACAGTGGTAGAAACAACCACTGGATGACTGGAAACATATCCTGTGCCCAATGACACTGCCAGGAACACTATCCTGGGCCTTGAAAAGCAAGTCCTATGGCGACATGGCACCCCAGAAAGAATTGAGTCAGACAATGGGACTCATTTCCGAAACAACCTTATAGACACTTGGGCCAAAGAACATGGTATTGAGTGGGTGTATCACATCCCCTATCATGCACCAGCCTCCGGGAAAGTTGAACGATACAATGGACTGTTAAAGACTACACTGAAAGCAATGGGTGCTGGGACATTCAAAAATTGGGAAACACATTTGGCAAAGGCCACCTGGTTAGTCAATACTAGAGGATCTGCCAACTGAGCTGGACCTGCCCAATCAAACCTGTTATGTACTGTAGAAGGGGATAAAGTTCCTGTAGTGCACGTAAGAAACATGCTGGGTAAGACAGTCTGGGCTATTCCTGCCTCAGGCAAAGGCAAACCCGTCCGTGAGATTGCTTTTGCTCAGGGACCTGGGTGGACTTGGTGGGTAGTGCAGAAAGATGGGGAAGTCCTATGTGTACCTCAAGGGGATTTAATATTGGGTGAGAATAGCCCATGATTTGAATCGCATTATATTAATTACTTTATAATACTGCATCTCATCACTACGATTGCTATATGTCATATAAGTCGTATTACAGTAAGAATCACAGAGATTAATGAAAAATTATTTTTGACAGAACCAGACAAGCGCAGCGATGGCGGAATCAGAATTAGCTTCGGCATGCAACTGTCTAACACCACTCACCATCTCTTCTGTCCTGAAGGACTCTTATGACAGATGGAGCCCCAAGTCATGTACTAAATGAATTCAACAGACATTTTAGAGGGATGGCCCTCTACCATGAACACTAATGAAGGCATTAAAGCCCTCCACAAAGCATAAAAACAGGTATTTCTGTTTGAAAGGGGATTATAAACTCCTTGTTTTTCCTGAGGCGTCATAAAGATAGCCTGTGGTCTTAGCCATCCCCTTATGTCTGAATGTTTATGGAGTCTAACATTTGGAACTACAGCTCCTAGGGCACAAGTCCCATACCATCCAGGATGAAGTGTTTTATGTGCCTGTGGACCACATAACCAATATATTCCACCTGGGGATATCTACCAATAGAGGCCGATAGGCCCGCTTCTATTTATGTAATTTTTTATGATAAGGTAATTAGTAGTTTCAACTGTAATAATAGTTTTACATTGTCTAGGCAGGTTCCAGGAACCTACATGTGATCCCTGGGCAGCATTCTTCCTACTTCTATTAATTGAGTATACACAGGACAGATTTTCTCTCTCAATAGGATACACGGGGACAGAGGAAAACTGTGATAGAGAAGAAATACTAGCACTGCTCGAATTTGTTAATTGCCACACATCTGTCTTGTTCACATTGAGTGGTATAGCATGGATAGGAGTTCCTTCGTGCTGAGGAAGGTACATGGGTGCACACCCAACAAGATGACATATTCACAAAATGGGTTAAGTTTAAAACTAACTGAACTATAGAGTTCTGTGTCCAAGCACTGGAGCCGTAAGTCAACCCTGTTAAGGAAATTATAATCAGAACAGAAATCATTTTGTCCTTTTAAACAGCAATTCAAAGTCCTCAGTCAGTACTACTTGCCTCAAAGTCTCTTGTGCTCCTTCTTCTGATGGTAGGCCTTGCTTCTTCTCTTCTGGTGGTGCTGCCTTCACACGAGTACAGTGAATCCAAAAGTTGATCCCTTCCACCTTGATTGCAGTGTAGGTGTAGAGCAAGACAGTAAAGGGTCCTTTCCACTTTTCCTTTAGAGGCTCGTCTTTCCACGTTCGAATCAGTACCTGCTGTCCACATCGGAATGGGTGTACTGGAACATCCAATGGAATTCATAGTCGCTCCTGTACATATCTATGGAGAGAGGACAACACGGCAGACAAAGACAGCAAATATTGTCTGACCCAACCCTCCCCCCTGACATGCATTTGACTCCCTTCTGTCACCAATTCGTTTACTGGATATGGTTTGCTACATAACGATTCAAATGGGCTAAATTTTCTCTAGCTCTGGGGGCTGCCTAATTCTCAACAGAGCTATTGGTAAGGCTTCTGGCCACTTTAGCTGAGCTTCCCGGCAAATTTTAGTGAACTGCTTTTTCAGTGTTTCATTCATTCTTTCTACCTGCCCACTCGATTGTGGTCTCCAAGCGGTACATAAATCCCACCTAATCTGTAAAGCTCTTGATATTCCTGAACTACTTGTGATATAAAATGAGGTCCATTGTCTGAGGAGAGTCCCTCAGGTATTCCAAAACGAGGAATTACTTCTTTCAGTAAAGCCTGTACTACCTCCCTAGCTTTATTAGTTCGGCAAGGGAAGGCCTCTGGCCATCCAGTGAATGTGTCCACCAATACTAGAAGATATCAATATGATTCTTGTCTAGGCAATTTGGAAAAGACCACTTGCCAATACTCCACAGGTTTCATCCCTTTCCTTATCTGCCCTGGCAATGGTTTTGGCTGGATCTTGGGGTTGTTGGCACAGCACACGGGGCACCTTCGCACTACTTGGTTTGCGATAGTTTGCATTTTTAGTCCAATTAGAAAGCGCTTCAGGCAATCTACCATGACATCAGCACCAAAGTGTGTCCCTTCATGTAAGTCTTTCATTAACTGTTCAGTCATAGTTTCTGTTATCAGGAGCTGTTCATTGGGGGTCTCTCACCATCCATCTTTTCGCTTTGTGCATTTCAGTTTTTCCGCTAGTTGGATCTCTTTAGTGGTATATTCTGGTGGATTGAGCAAAGTCTTTGCACAGGGGACTAACATGCCTTGTAGGTCTCCTGGTGCTCTTCTGGCTGCTTCCTTGGCTGCTAAGTAAGCTTTCCTGTTTCCTATTATTATGTCATGATCACCTTTTTGGTGGGCCTTACAGTGCATTGCTGCTGCAGCTTTGGCCCTTTGCACTGCCTCTAACAACCGTAAAATTTCTGGACTGTGCTTAATTGGTCCTCCAGCTGTTGTCAATAGCCCTTGTTCCCTCCAGATGACTCCATGGGTGTGCAAAACTCCAAAGGCATATTTAGAATCTGTATAGACGTTGAGGGTCTTCCCTTCTGCAAATTCCAAGGCCCTAGTCAAGGTAATTAATTCAGCTTTTTGAGCTGAGGTATTGTGGGGGAGTGACTTTGCTTCTACAGTGTCCCACAGGGTCACAACTGCATATCTTGCTTTGCGTTGTCCCTTTTCCATAAAACTGCTACCATCCGTAAAATACTCAAGGTCCGCATTAGCGATTGGTTCATCCTTAAGGTAAGTTCGGCTGGTGTACGTTTGCTCAATAATACCCGCACAGTCATGTTGGATTTCTTCTGTCTCCTTGGCTGGTAGAAGCGTTGCTGAGTTCAGGGTGCTGACTACAGACAACTTTATGTCTCCTTGGTCTACTAGTACAGCTTGATATTTACCTGTTTGGCTTGGGGATAGCCAGACGTTTCATTTGGCTTCCATTACAGCTAGCACTGCATGCAGCACAAATACCATCAAGGGTTGTCCCAGAGTCAGTTTTCTAGCCTCTTGGACTAGGATTGCAGTCGCTGCTACTACCCTCAAAGAAGAAGGTGATCCCTTACTCGTTTCATCTAGCTGTTTGGAAAAATATGCTACTGGTCTTTTCCATCTTCCAAACATCTAGGTCATCACTCCGACTGCCACCCCCTTCGTTCATGAACAAATAATTGGAAAGTTTTTGTTATGTTTGACAGCCCTAGGGCTGAGGCTGACATTAGGTCCCTTTTTATATTATCAAATCCCTTTCGGCACTCGGCAGTCCCTTCGGACACATTTTCTGTCCCCTTTGTTGCTTCATACAGAGGCTTTGCTATTAGTCCAAAATTGGTGATCCAAATTCAACAATAACCTGCCATCCCTAGGAATCTTCACAATTGCTTTTTCGTTTTGGGGACATCAATTTGGCATATAGCTTATTTTGGTCAATACAAATCAGTTGCCGAATAACTAATGGGCCTACTTACAATAGGCCGACTGAAATTAAGACGGTTTATACTGACTCTTCCACAAAATATACCAACTTGGCCTCCCATTAGTCTAACTCCTTCCATCTTCAACACAGATCCTTACCTAATTAAAAATGTGGGACAACAAGTTCTCTTTAACCCTAGCTGGTCTCTACAAGGGTAGAGCTAGTGCTGCACATTAATATCTTAGAAATCAACTCAAAATGTACCACCTTTTTGAGAAACTGCCTACACCGGCTGGTTAGCATGGTTACACGGACGTTCTCTGAAACAATCTTGGTACATGCCATGGGATACAACTGGGTTATTGGGAACAGGATTAGGTATACTAAATAGCATTGACGCTGAGGTCCTAATAAGTAGAATAACTGCTACCACAGACAACCTAAGGAAATTGGAATGACCAATAAAATCATCCTTATTGGCCTCAGGAGCAAGTCAATGGCTTCTATCAGACATTTTACCCCACTGGGAGCAAATTGAAGAAAATGATCATCAATTAATTGTAAATACCCTTGGAAAAACTCAAGGTGATACTTCCCTTGCCTTGAGCTGCATCCAAGCACAGTTGTCGATACAGCCTGTAGCAGCAGCTATTATTAGAGAGGGAGAAGGAGGAACTTTACCCACTGAAATTCGAAAATTGATTTGGGATAATGCTTCAGAATTTGAAAAGGAGTTTCAAGCATGGTGGCAATTAGTCAACTTTACCTATTATGCAGAAAGTGATAAAATTATTGCCTTTATACTTACCATAAGCAATGTCACAGTATACAATATATATCCAATCATTGCATTAGGACTCAATCATAATGGAACTATACTTTATCCTAAGGAGTGTAAAGTATGGGCCCATCAAAAGGGAGGAAAGTGGCAGACAATTCATGTAAATGCATGTATTGTGCGTGAACAAAAAAGGTTTCATCTGTGAAAGTAACACACTCGAAGGCCAAGACATTTGTCTTGACACTGAACAAAATATTTGCCGCTTTGACATACATCCTAATGAAACCCTTGAAACTGTACTTGTATATATTGGGAAAGGCTGTGTTTGCATGAGCATAGATAATACTACTGTAAATACAAGTGATCACCCTAATGTTTGTGTTTGTAACTTTACCAAAATTCTAGGATATGATTTTAGTTACTCAGCTCCTGTCACCTCTTACCAACTTGTTACATCCAATTATATTCTACTTTATAATCTGCTGCCTACTCCTATTGGAATGAACCTTGCCTTGGTGAAGAAATTACTGTTACATGAAGACTTGAAGTGGCTAATGAAACAAGTTTGAGAAAATGGATGAAAGACTCTGATTACTGTCCATCATGATATAGAAGAAATACATCGAGTGATGGAAAGA
The DNA here is from genome assembly GCF_009769625.2 of Cygnus olor. Classification (NCBI taxonomy): domain Eukaryota; kingdom Metazoa; phylum Chordata; class Aves; order Anseriformes; family Anatidae; genus Cygnus; species Cygnus olor. The sequence goes on along the minus strand of NW_024429073.1, from coordinate 1,553,561 downwards.
GTAAAGAAAGGTGAAAAACACCACTGGTGGGACACTTTGTTTGGATGGTCGCCAACTGCCACAGGAATCTTCAAGATGCTTCGCCCTGTTTTTGTTTTGTTAATACTCATTGTATTATGCTTTATGCTAACAACTAGTTTGTATGTTAAACTCTGGATCATGATGAAATGTTAAGTATCCCTACACAATATACATACACTCGATAATCCTCATCCCGAGAATGTATGTGATATACCTGACACATTTCAAATGTCATGAAGCTTGAGTGACTATAGTCACGGGGTGGATTATGTGGAGTAATTGCCTAAAGTAACTAGGAAAATAAAACTAACATTCACATTTTAAAGAAAATGTACAGCACTGAAGAGGCTTTCAGGGTAGGGCGTAGCTGCATTACCTGAGCATTCCCTAGGCTTCCAACCTTAGATGTTACCGAACTAGGGGAACCTGGTGCACTAACTCTAAGGAACAGTACGGACCGTAGAGCGGAGTGGAGACACCACGGCTAGGCTCTGTGACAAGAGGGGGACTCAATTGTTCTTGTGCACACCGAGACCGATAAGCTGCACGTTTGCTACCCTGAGCCAACGACCTGTCATGTTTTTGACAAAAAGCTGTACTCTAGTAAAATTTTGCTCATTATAATATCATTATAATACCAAAACACACCTCCATCCCAAAAGCTACCCACCTCCAAGGTGCGACCACCCCTCACTGAGCACGCGCTCTGAATTTCTCGGAGCCTATACCTTTAAACAAAAGCGAGAAAACTTTTCACCAATTGTAACCAAGATATGCATGACTAGAGTCACTCAAGCTCCACCTAAAAGATAGAAAATAATATAAATTGGCTTAAGAGAAAGGGGATGTCTGAGAAGATATCATTGTCAGGGAAGATACCATCACGAGGGACCTTCTGACTTTTGGGATCAGTCAATGAGCTGAGCCTCTCTCCCCCCCCCCAACCCCCCCCCCCAATGGGACGCCTTTGGGTGAGATTTGAACACTTGGTTATACTGTGTGTCTCCACGGAAACTTAGAAATCTCTATAGAGTCTTTGTGCCTTTTAATGCATTAATAGCCAGACTGCGTACCTGTGTATTTCATGCATGCTAGCTTGCTTTTGCAGACAGTAAATTATCACCGGCAATCCAAAGAACCTGTGTACCTGTTGCTGTAATAAATTGCACTTAATTGCATTGTTCCTAGCCGTGATAGTTCTCATTGAACGCGACTAGAGTGAGGTCGTGTTACGTTGTTGATGAATCCGTGACTGTGATAGTTCAGTGCTCTGAATCCAACCGGACCCATATCGGTTAATACTTTATTGGTGAATTTGTGACCGTGATAGTTCAGTACACTGAATCCGACCGACCCGTAATGGTTAATCGGCTACACCCTTTAATGCGACATAGGGAGACTGTTGGACTAGATGATCTTGGAGGTCTTTTCCAACTTTTATGATTCTATGATTCTATGAGTTACTCTGGCCTTTGTCCAGAAGATTAGTTGATCAAAGGTACTATATCCAGCTGATATTCCATGGAGAAATAATTACATTACAGATTTATTTGCCTCCAGTATTGAAATGTCCAGTGTTCCGGGAAACTTGAGTTCAGCTTCATTAGAAAGTGGTGTATTATGGGATCGATTGCACATGTACACAATTTCTAGTATGATATGCAACATAAAACAAAAACTATTATAGTTGGAATTGTCTCAGTAGGATAGAAAGCTAGCAATTTATATTAGTTTCTTCAGCTTCTTATTCTATTCCTAGACCCACCAGCCATAGGGAATGGATGACAGTAGGAAATGAAGATCAAATAACCGTACCCAAATCTGTAATTGTATTATCTAAAAGAACATACGTTTACTGGTTTGAATGTTCAGTACAGGAAAAGCTGGTCCCCACAAAACCAGGACAGCTGACCCAAACTGGCCAAAGGGATATTCCTTACCATATGATGTCTTGCTCAAGAATAAAACTGTGGGGACTTGGCTGGGAAGACTACTGTTGCTTGGGGACTGGCTGGGCATCGCTTGGCAGGTGATGAGCAATTACATTGTGCGTCACTTGTTTTATTGTTTTTCTTTTTCTTATTCTTGTTTTCTCCCTTTTCTTATTAAACTGCCCTTATCTCAACCCTCAAGTTCTTGCACTTTTACTTTTTTCCAATTCTCTCCTTCTCTCCCCCATTCCACTGTGGGGGAGTGAGCGAATGGCTGTGTGGTGCTTAGCTGCCTGCCGGGTTAAACCACGCTACAATAATATATATATATAAAATACATTTGTATGATATACATATATATAAATTGATATTTTTGTCCTGAGATCTCCCTTAAAATATATATTCTGAGGCTAAGGATAAGATATACTACGTATTCACAACAGTTTCTTTTGAGTTTCTTTCCCCCTTCCTTGTGTAGTCAGACTTATTCCCTCTTTATACATGTGACATTGAGAACTTCTGAAATCTACTCAGCATTAAACCAAATAACACAGTAGTAAAACAGATGGTAAACAGTGTTATAAATGACTGAGTCCCAAATAGGATTACAATCAAAGTTTACAATTTATTAAACGAATAGAGGCAAGCAAACAGCGCTGGGTGCACCGGGAGTCTCTGCTCCACCAGGACGCACACCCGTTACATAAGACGGCTGATTTTTTATACTCCTAGGCTAATACATATTCATTACTACTTCTAGAAGAGGCAGGGTTATTATAATTGGTTTCCCGAATCCGAAGTCCTCCCAGGGGCGCCTGCTTATCAGTCTCTGGTAGTCTTTCGGGGGCCGCTCGGATGGGAGGCTCATATTCTTCCTCCTTATCTGGTGGTCTCTTGGCCGGATGTCAGAAGTTACTGCACGTCCGTGCAGAGTCAGCAGTTTTTCTCTAACGAAATCCCTTTGTTCTCTTATCACCTAAACCCAGGCCTCAATGTTAACCCTTCAAATCCCTTAGTGGCACGAATTGCTGGACCATTCCTTACAATAGTAACGACGTTCCTAACTCCTGTGTCTGCTTTTTCATCTCTGCTTCTCCTCCGTTGGCTGCAGCCTCCCTGCTCGCTGTCGGGGTTTGGGTGTTCGCAGCCACAGGTGTCCCGAGGTGGCCAGGTCCGGGCGCCGCTTCCTCCCTCGCCTGTTGTGGCTGCTGGAGTTTTCTATTTGTATTCGATTCGGGGGGCTGAGGAAGAAGCACCTTGTTTTGACGGTGTGGGACGCACCCGGGAAAGGCTGACAGCGACGCTGGCGGGTTCGAGGCGGCCCAGGCGGTCGGAGGCGTGCCTGGCGCTAGGACCCAGGAGGTCGCGAGGCGGCTGTTAGGGCAGATTGCAAATTCGCGCTGTCTCTGTCGGCTCGGTGTGGCGCTCAGTAGGCGGCAGCAGGAATAGGTCGGTTCCGGCCGGTCATGGGGCCGGGCTCTGGGCTGGCGGTGGAGAGGTTGGCGGACCGAAGGGGCGAGAGTGGGTCGGGTCTGGCCGCTCGCTTGATCCCTTCTTCCCGTCTTCCCCCACGGCCTGGGGTCTGCTGCGTTGCTAACCGCGTCTTCCTGTTTTCTGGTGTTTTCCAGCAAGCAAAGATGGAGTACGAGTGGAAGCCTGACGAGCAGGGACTCCAGCAGATCCTGCAGCTACTCAGGGAGTCTCAGTCCCCGGACACTACCACACAGAGAGCTGTGCAACATGTATCCTTGGCCGAGGCCTGCACGGGACAGGCAGGGCAGAGTGGGGCCCGGGCGGGCGCTGGGGAGCCGGGTGGGGGGAGTGTGGCCTGCGCGGCCGCAGACCAGCACTGCGGTGGCGGTGGCTGGGTCGCGGCGCGTTGAGCCGTGCCTCCGCCGGTTCAACGGATGGACGTGTGGCGCGGCGTTTGAAAGGCTGTGTAGAGTCGCCTTCTCCCGCCGCAGGTCTGGACACCTGTTGGTGTCAAAAAAAAAAAAAAAGAAGCTAAGGGCTTTTTTTTTTTTTTTCAAGTCCTGGCATGGCTGCTTCGGTATCTGTCGCTTTACCGGGTTACCCCCACGTTGGGCCACTGCCAGCGCCCAGCCGTGGCGGGGCAGGAGCGCTGCCCTCGCCGTGGCGGATCGCGCCAAGGGGGCTGGGAGCGGGGTGGGGGGGGGTTCGCTGCCCGTGTGGCAGAGCTCGCATCGCGTTGCGGAGTACCCATCGTCCCTGGGGCAAAGGCGGGGGCGGGGGAGGGCGAGCAGGGGCCTCCTGAGCTAATCTGGCTCTGGGATTCGAGGCGAAAGCCAGAGCTCGTGGGGGGTATGTGCCCTTGGTGGAGCTGTTGCCTGCATGCTTTCGCTGGACTGCTGGCTCTGACGCTGCACGTTTTGCTGCATTGTGAGGATGTTACTGCTTGTCTGGAAGCCTGAGCCTAAAATACTGCTTCTTATTTGTCTTTCAAATTGACAAGAAGGGGGTAATCTACTGTATACAGCTTCTCGTGCTGCTTTGCAGTGCATTTGATGTTAGTGTTTTGGATTGTTTTGTTGTTTTTGTGTTTGTTTTTTTTTTTTCCCTTAAGTCTCTCTTGATTGTAGAAATGATGAAATAGCAGAGTTTTAAGGAACAAAGTTTGAGGGGGAAATTTTAAATTAAGACTAATAGAAGCATAGATCTTGAAAAATCAAACTCTTACCTACTGTCTCCTGCTCTTTAAGTTAACATATAAGTGCTTTGAAATACAAAGAAGTTCTTCTGATTCATGGAAGAACTCTATAACTCAAAGCAAATAAGTTATAAAGTAGGTATGTGGTTTATTTCGGTGCCGGGCACATGCAGGATAGCTCCCAAAGGCATGCGCACCTTAACACGGCAACTTGCTTTGTTTATATGCAGTAAAAAGTTACGTATGCATGAAGTTTCCCAATATGCCTATACATATTCATAACCTATCCCCGCTTTGTATTAAAATTAGCTCCAAGAAGTCATTTTCATAAACTCCTCCCATCTGCACCTGCGCAGTGCCTTCTGGTGGTGGTGGTCGTCGGGGGGTCGTGGGGATGAAGTCCGATAACTCCTCTTCATCACCACTAGTTGACCCCCTGCCTTTGTACAGACTCGGCTGCTCCTTGGCTCTTGTCCAAACCACAAGGTCAGTCTCAGCTGGTTTTTGAGACAGGTTCCCCATTTTTGTCAGGAAACATCTTCTGTGAGGGGCCCCGAGACTCCTTGTTTCGGTTAATTTGCACAGTAGTAAGCAAAGACATTCAGCAACATCTATTTTTAAAGCGATTAAGCAAGCCCCCATTCTTTCATTCCTGGCTTTAATAATTACGATTGTTTTATTTAGAAATCATTAATACGATTAAGCAAGCCCCCATTCTTCTATCCCTGGCTTCACTTCTGAACATCTATGAAGGTTATGAGTTTATCATTTTGATCCCTTTTTAAGGCATTTGCTTGAAGGTCTTCACAGAAAGCAAAATAATTCACTGACATAGGTAAGAACCACATATATGGTTATTTTAAGAGTTTAACTTGAAGCCAAATTTACTTGACTTCTGGGCTTTCCTAACAGATGCAGTCAAGCTTAGGAAGGCTTCTGCCCTTATCTAAAAGGTGGTTAGTTTTCATCTTAATCATCTTGTTCTTGCAGCTGTTTAATCTTTTCAAGATGCTATTGCTTCCTTTGAAAAATTCTATGCAAAGTGAATAAGTTCTGATAATGCCCTAAACTTAAATAGGTGTTCTTCTTCAGTATTTCAAATACAAAAATGTTTATAGCAACAATAGTTTTAATGCGAAATTATATTTTAAAGTTCTGCTTCAAATAACTTAATAGCATCTGCTTTGTGTATTGAAAAAATAGCACTGTATGTGCAGGATGGGCAATATAGTGGATGCTGTCTTGAATACGAGTAGAAATTGACTAAACAAAGGTGCAGTTAACTGATGTTTTAAATTCTTCTTAAATGGCAGTAGTAACTCCCTGCTGTGCTGAGATACCTGTGCTTTCAAGAAGGTCCTCATATGTTGGATTGGAAAGGGTAGATTTGTGGCATATTTTTATCATTGTATGTCAGTTTGGGAAAATGTTCTATTATAACTTGACAGGACGTGTCCTGTAATTGAAAATGTCTGTGTATGTATGTAACAATGTATACATATGTATATACATGTATATGTTACATGTTTGCCTGCCACTCCAAGCAGACAAATCCCTTCCCTGTCTACCTCACCTTTCCAGGTGCCCTTATACAACAGGTATGAGGCTCTGGAACTTGATGGACAGACAAGTGATGATCACAGAATGATCGAGGTTGGAAGGGACCTCTGAAGATCATCTAGTCCAAACCCCTGCTGTTGTGGTTTAGCCTGGCTGGCAGCTAAACACCACACAGCCATTCGCTCACCCTCCCCCCTCCCTCTCTGGGATGGGGGAGAGAAACGGGAAAGTGAAGCCTGTGAGTTGAGATAAAGACAGTTTACTAAGACAGGAAAAATAATAACAATAATAATAATAGTATTAATAGTAATAATGTATACGAAATAAGTGATGCACAATGCAATTGCTCACCATCCGTTGACCAATGCCCAGCCTATCCCCGAGCAGCCGGCCCCCCTCCACCCCGGCTAGCCACCCCTATATATTGTTCAGCATGACGTCAGATGGTATGGAATACCCCTTTGGCCAGTTTGGGTCAGCTGTCCTAGCCTGCTCGCTAACAGGACAGAGCGAGAAGCTGAAAAGTCCTTGGCTTGGTGCAAGCACTGCTCCACAACAACCAAAACATCAGCATGTTATCAGCGCTCTTCTCATCCTAATCCAAAACATAGCACCCTACCAGCTACTAGGAGGAAAATTAACTCTGTCCTAACTGAAACCAGGACACCTGCCAAGCAGGTTCACCTAGAACACCTTGCACAGGATGGCATCCAGGAGGGTTTTGAATATCTCCAGAGAAGGAGACTCTACAACTTCTCTGGGCAACCTGTTCCAGTGCTCTGTCACCCTCACAGTAAAGAAGTGCCCCCTCATAGTCAGATGGAATTTCCTGTGCTTCAGTTTGTGCCTGTTGCCTCTTGTCCTGTCACTGGGCACAAATGAAAAGAGACTGCCTCCACCCTCTTGACACCCTCCCCTCAAATATTTATAGACATTGATGAGGTCTCCCCTCAGTCTTCTCTTTTTCAGGCTAAACAGGCCCAGTTCTCTCAGCCTGTCCTCATACGACAGGTGCTCCAGTCCTCTAATCATCTTAGTAGCCCTCCTCTGAACTTGCTTCAGTAGTGGTGCTCTCCAGCAGGTCATCCCTCAGCCTGTACTGGTGCTTGGGGCTATTCTTCCCTAGGTGCAGGACCCTGCACTTGCATTGTTGAACTTCATGAGGTTCCTCTCGGCCCAACCCTCCAGCCTGTCGAGGTTCCTCTGAATGGCAGCACAGCCCTCTCTGGTATCAGCCACTCTTCCGAGCTTTTGTGTTGTCAGCAAACTCCCATTCCATTTTCCAGGTCGTTGATGAATAAGTTGAACAAGACTGGACCCAGTACTGACCCCTGGGGGACACTGCTAGCTACAGGCCTCCAACTAGATTCTGCACCACTAAGCAAAACCCTCTGAGCTCTGCCATCTAGACAATTGCCGATCCACCTCACTGTCCATTCATCTAGGCCACACTTCCTGATCTTGCCTATGAGGATGCTATAGGAGACAGTGTCAAAAGCCTTGCTGAAGTCAAGGTAGACCACATCCACCGTTCTCCCCTCATCTACCCAACTAGTTATCTCATCATAGAAGGATATCAGATTGGTCAAATATGACTTCCCCTTGGTGAATCCATGCTGACTATTCCTATGATGTGGATGAAGGTCATTATGGGTTGGAGAGGTCATCAAGGGGAAGTCAGCCTACTCCCCGTATATCATGACCATCTCTGACAAGAAAAAAAAGAATGGTTATTGTCATCGGTGATTCACTTCTGGGGGGAACATTTTCTTCTAGAGCTTAGGCAGAAAAGGAAAGTGTATGGACACTGGAAGCGAGGTCATATGACATGGGAGGACTACGGAGATGCTGTTCAACATTGCAGGGAGATAATTCATGAAGCCAAAGCGCAGTTAGAGTTAAAGCTGGCCAGTACTGTGGAGGGCGACAAAAAGGGCTTTATTAAGTATATTAACAGCAAAAGGAGTACCAGAGAAAACATTGGTCCATTACTTGATGAGGATGGGCACCTCACAAATAGAGACATACACAAAGTAGAGATATTTAATGCCTTCTTTGTCTTCAGCACTGATGATGGGGGCCCTGGGACCTTGAGTTGGAGGACCGTGACTGCAGGAATGATAAACTCCCAGCCAATTCCAAACTTGTGGGGGATTTACTACTCCACCTGGATGCACATAAGTCTATGGGGCCTGATGGGATTCATCCCAGGGTACTCAAAGAGCTGGATGATGTTATTGTGAGATTTCTTTCAACTGTTTTTCAACAGTCTTGGAAATTTGGAGAGGCCCCAGTCGACTGGAAGCTGGCAAACGTCATTCCAGTTTTCAAGAAGGGCAAGAAAGACGACCCTGGTAATTACAGTCCTGTCAGTCGCACTTCAGTGCCTGGTAAAATTATGGAGAAGATTATTCTGGGAGTTACTGGAAAACACTTGAAAGACAGTGCAGTCATTGTTCATAGCCAACGCGGGTTCACAATGGGGAAGTCCTGTTTAACAAACTTAATTTCCTTTTATGACAGCGTTATCCATCTAGTCGACCAAGGGAAGCCAGTTGATGTAATCTTTCTGGATATCAGTTAAGCTTTTGATATGGTTTCTCACTGTATCCTTCTGGACAAAATGTCCAGCATACAGCTAGATAAAAACATAATACAGTGGCTGGCAGGTTGGGCTCGAAGGATTATAGTAAATGAGGTTACATTAGGTTGGCAACCAGTCACTGGTGGAGTTCCACAGAGCTCCATTTTAGGGCCAGCTCCCTTTAATGTTTTTTTTTTTAATGATCTGGATATGGGAGTTGAATGCATACTAAGTAAGTTTGCAGACCACAGTGGATTAGGAGGAGCTGTTGACTCCATTGAGGGCAGAGAAGCCTTGCAGAGAGATTTTGACAAATTGGAGGGCTGGGCAATCACCAACTGTATGAAGTTTAACAAGAGCAAGTGTCGGATTCTGAACTTGGAAATGGTCGTGGCCCCAAGGCTGCTGGAGTTCAATAAGCATTTGGACGACACTCTCAGACATATGTTTTGATTTTTGTGTGGTCCTCTGTGGAGCCTGGAGCTGGACTCGATGGTTCTTGTTGGTGGGTCCCTTCCAACTCAGGATGTTCTATGATTCTATGGTGTATATATAAAATATATACACACATCTCTTCTGAGACTTTTCACAAAACTTTGTGATGGTTTCTGTAATATAGGATGCTTCTTAGTAGCATGTTTCAAACTCAGAGTACTTTCAGACCACAGTTTTATATGAGATTATCGGTGTGTTGATGAATAGAATAGTTCACTTGGAAGGGACCTTCAAAGATCATCTAGTCCAAATGCCTGACCTCTTCAGGGCTACCCAAAAGTTAAAGCATATTATCGAGGACGTTATCTAAATGCCTCTTGAACACTGACTGGCATGGAGCATCAACCAACTCTCTAGGAAGCCTGTATCAGTGTTTGACCACCCTCACAATAAGGAAATTTTTCCTAACTTCCAGTCTAAACCTCCACTGGTGCTCTTTGTGTTATTCCTGCGCATCCTGTCATCAGATAACAGGGAGAAGAGACTGGCCCCTCCCTCTCCGCTTTCCCTCCTCAGGAAGTTGTTGAGAGCAACGAAGTTGCCTCTTAGCCTTCTTTTCTTCAGACTAGACAACCCAAGTGACTTCAGCCTCTCCTTATAGGACATGCCTTCCAGCCCTTTTACCAGCTTTGTTGCCTTCCACTGGATGCTTTCAAGTAACTTAACATCCTTTTTATATTGTGGAGACCAGAACTGCACACAGTATTCAAGGTGAGACTGCACCAACACTAAATATGGTGGGAGTTTGACCTCTTTTGACCGGCTGGCTGTGCTGTGTTTAATGCATCCTAAAATGCAGTTTGTCCCCTCATGCTCTTTCTTTATGACGCAGATGACGCAGTTTTGGGTCATTTAGGTGTGTAGAACTCAAATAAAATAAAGCAGGGGATGCATAGGTTAGCCAAAACCCTTTGTTAATGAAGTTATGAATCAGTAAGGCTTTCAAACTTTTTTCAAATGAAGAAACTAAATGTTTCTTGGAGGAAAAAAGAGAAAAGTTAAAGTGGATAAAGAAGTTGGTGAGAAAACGTGGCCTATAAGCTCGTCTTTGATTCCTATACTGCTTAGCTTTATTCTAATTAAGTTTATATTTAATATTGCTCCTCCAGTTCTTGCTGCTGCTTCCTACTTGAGACATTACAATTCATAGTTGTTACTAATGTTTCACTGACTGTTTTGATGATTGTTTTTGAAGCTTGGAGAAGAAAATTTTTGAGACATTCTACCCCACTTCTTGTCTTCTGGAAAGAGCTCTTTGGCATGGCACTTTTGACAACAATCATTGGATGTCTGTTTATTTTATTTGTAGGGGCCAAGTAGAATGTTCTGAATTATTTTGACTTGGCATGACCATCCTTCTGTTTACATTTCATCTCCTGTGTTTTTCTCAGCAAAGGAGTCTATAGCTGTGATAAGTAGGCTTTACTCACTTACTAAGTGGTAAGAGGGCAGGCTTCTCCATCAAAGTTACTACTTGATGCAAGCAGCCTAAACATCTCAAACTGAAGTTTCTTAACTTTGTGATTGTGACTAGATTAACTGGTTATTGATCATTGTAAGGATATTGCACCTTTAGATCTGGAAAGGACTTACTTGTTGTCAATGGCTGAGGAGGCATGGGAGGGGCCAGCAGTAAAAGCTGCCACAAACACACACCCATAAGCAGTCATAAGCACACACCCATAAGCAGCCCCTAGGGAACATGGAAAATAGAACAGGCAAACAGGGTGTGGCACATCAGCCAGGGTGTGGCGTTGCAGCTTGCGCAGGAGGGCGTGCAGGGAGGGCGCCCCTTTGAGGAAGGGCCATTCCACTGGCCGAGCAGGAGGCGCCAAATACACTTTAACACTGAACTGGATCCGCACAGGCCAAGGGTACTTACCCTACCCAATCCTCAAGTAGGCACTTGCCTCAGGGCAAAGGCTGTGGCTCTGCACCATCTACCCCAGCAGTGGCTGATGCCTCCACCCAGACAATATCGCACCAACCGAGACTCCCTGATTCCCATCCATAAGCTGATTCGTCACCTGGGGAGCCAAGGAGTGATCAGCAAGACTCGCTCACCCTTTAATAGTATCATATGGCCAGTGCGAAAGTCTAATGGCAAGTGGAGACTAAGAGTGGGCTGTCGTGGCCTGAATGAAGTCATGCCACCGCTGAGTGCTGCCTATTCATATGACAGATTGTGACATTTTAAAATATAACATTCACCTTTGATATATTCAGAGAGTGACCAAGCTTCTATTCATCTGACCGTCATTTCTTCAGAGAGATTACTTACTCTGATTCCTAATTCATTCACTGCCAAATACTGTCTAAACAGCTTCCATTGCCAAGCTGGTGAAGATGGCTTTAAATGGGAGTTGCCAGGGGAGAGGAACCTCAATCCGTCCCACTCTTCCCAGTTTGATGCCAGTGTCAGCGATAGATCCCCAGAGCCTGGAGAAGAGTCACAGGTCAGCAGGAGAGCACCGGAAGAGCAGTACAAAGGAATTCCAGCCACTCCAGCCAGTAAGTCAGCTTCATCAGGGGCCTAACTTAAATACCTCTACACTAACATATTTAGCATGAGGAATAAACAAGAGGAGTTAGAGATGTACACACGACTGCAGAACTATGACCTCATTGGCATTACAGAGATGCTGTGGGATGTCTCCCACGACTGCACTGTTGGAATGGAGGAACACAGGCTCTTTAGGAAGGACAGGCACAAGAGATGAGGAGGGGGCATCACCCTCTATGTCAGTGAGCAGCTAGAGTGCATGCATGGAGCTCTGCCTGGGAATGGATGAGGAGCTGACAGAGAGCTTATGGGTCAGGATTACAGGGAGGGCAGGGACAGGTGACATTATAGTGGGGGTCTGCTACAGGCCACCTGATCAGGAAGACCAAGCAGATGAGGCCCTCTATAGACAGAAGCAGCCTCACATTCACAAGCCCTGGTCCTCATGGGGGACTCCAACCACCCAGCTAGCTGTTGGAGGAACAACCCCGCAGGACATAAGCAATCCAGGAGGTTTCTGGAATACAGTGATGAAAACTTCCTTCTCCAAGTGATAGAGGAGCCAACAAGGAGAGGCGCTATGCTGGGCCTCATTTTCACCAACAAGGTGGGGAATGTGAAGCTCAAGGACAGCCTTGGCTACAGCGACCACAAAATGGTGCAATTTAAGATCCTGAAGGCAGCAAGGAGGGAGCACAGCAAGCTCGCTACCCCAGACTTTGGGAGAACAGATTTTAGCCTCTTCAGGGATCTGCTTGGTAGAGTCCCATGGGGCAAAGCCCTGGAGGGAAGAGGGGACCAAGAAAATTGGTTAATATTCTTCAAGGATCACCTCCTCTAAGCTCAGGAAGGATGCATCCCAACAAAGATGAAGTCAAGCAAAAATGCATGGCCGAACAAGGAGCTCCTGGCCAAACTCAAGCAGAAAACTGAGGCCTACAGAGTGTGGAAGCAAGGAAAGGTAGCCTCTGAGGAATACAGAGAAATCGTCCGAGCAGCCTGGCATCAGATTAGTAAAGCACAAGCCCTATTAGAATTAAAATTGGCCAGGGACATCATGGCCAACAAGAAAGGCTTCTATACGTACAGGAGTGATAAAGGGAAGACTCTGGAAACTGTGGGCCATCTATGGAAGGAAACAGGAGACCTGGTTATTTGGGATATGGAGAAGGCTGAGGTACTCAATGACTTTTTTTTGCCTCAGTCTTCACTGGCAAGAGCTCTAGCCACCGCCCAAGCCCCAGAAAGCAAAGGCAGGGACTGGGAGAATGAAGAACCTCCCACTACTGGAGAAGATCAGGTTCAAGACCATCTAAGGAACCTGAAGGTGCACAAGGCCATGGGACCTGATGAGATGCATCCGAGGGTCCTGAGGGAACTGGCAGATGAAGTTGCTAAGCCACTATCCATCATATTTAAGAAGTCATGGCAGTCCAGTGAAGTTCCCACTGACTGGAAGAGGGGAAACATAACCCCCGTTTTTAAAAAGGGAAAAAGGAAGACCCGAGGAACTACAGGTCAGTCAGTCTCTCACCTCTGTGCCTGGCAAGGTCATGGAGCAGATCCTCCTGGAAACTACGCTAAGGCACATGGAAAATGAGGAGGCGATTGGTGACAGCCAACATGGCTTCACTAAGGGCAGATCATGCCTGACAAATCTGGTGGCCTTCTATGACAGGGTTACAGCATTGGTGGATAAGGGAAGAGCAACCAACATCATCTACCTGGACTTGTGCCAAGCATGTGACACTGTCCTGCATGATATCCCTGTCTCTAAATTGGAGAGACACGGATTTCACAGATGGACTATTCGGCAGGTTAGTGGCTCAATGTCAAGGTGGAGATTGGTAACGAGCGGCTTTCCTCAGGAGCCAGTATCTGGACCATCACTGTTTAACATCTTTGTTGGTGACATGGACAGTGAGATTGAGTGCAGCATTAGCACATTTGCTGATGACACCAAGCTGTGTGGTGTGGTCGACACACTGGAGGGAAGGGATGCCTGTTGCTGCCATCTGAGGGAGGCAGAGGGACTGTGTGTGTGAGGTGTGAGCAGGTGGATGACCTGGTCCGCCTGGTGGCAGAGCTCAGGGAGGAGGTGGAGAGGTTGAGGGCTATCAGGGAGTGTGAGCAGGAGATAGACTGGTGGAGCAACTCCCTGCCAGGCCTGAAAGAAAGGCACCGGGGTGAGACACCCCAAATACCAGCCCTGAGGCTTAGGCAGCCAGCAGAGGCTCCACAAGAAACACATCACCCCCTACCACCTTGCGAGCAGGTAATAGGAGGGGACCAGCAGGCAGACAGAGTGCCTGCTACAGTGAACCCCCTCTCTTCTCCTCCCCCTAACAAAGATGGTGATGAATTGGGGGACAGGGGGCAATGGCAAAAGGTCCCTGCTCGGCGTTACAAGCATAGCAGGTGCACCTGCCCGGTGCTTCCCCTACCTCCCCAGCTGCCCCTGCAGAACAGGTACACTGCTCTGCGAGGACAACTGGACAATGGTGAGGGTGATGGTTCTTCCTACTTGGAGGTGTCACCAAAGTCTAATCAGGCTGCCCACTGCATTAAAACCTCTTCAGTAAAGAGTAAAAGACGGGTCATTTTCATTGGTGACTCACTGCTGAAGGGAGCAGAAGGCCCGATATGCAGACCAGACCCGCTACACAAGGAGGTCTGCTGCCTTCCTGGGGCCCGGGTTAAAGATGTAAGGAAGAAACTTCCTTCGCTAGTACGGCCCTCAGGCTATTATCCTCTTTTATTGTTTCAAGTAGGCAGTGATGAAACCAGGACCAGTAAAACTGCTGTCTTGGACTTGCGGAGGGCAGACTTTGAGCTGTTCAGGACACTGGTTGGCAGAGTCCCTTGGGAGGCAGTTCTGAAGGGCAGAGGAGTCCAGGAAGGCTGGGCACTCCTCAAGAAGGAAATCTTAATGGCTCAGGAGCGGTCTGTCCCCACGTGCCCAAAGACGAGCCAGCATGTAAGACCGGCCTGGCTGAACAGAGACTTGTGGCTAGAGCTTAGGGAAAAAAAGAGGATTTATGATCTTTGAAAAAGAGGGCAGGCCACTCAGAAGGATTATAAGGATGTTGTAAGGATGTGTAGGGACAAAATTAGAAAGGCCAAAGCTCATCTGGAGCTCAGTCTGGCTACTGCTGTTAAAGATAACAAAAAAAATGTTTTTATAAATACATTAACACGAAAAGGAGGACTAAGGAGAATCTCCATCCTTTGTTGGATGCGGGGGGAAACATAGTGACAAGAGATGAGGAAAAGGCTGAGGTGCTTAATGCCTTCTTTGCTTCAGGCTTTAGTGGCAAGACCAGTTGTTCTCTGGATACCCAGTACCCTGAGCTGGTGGAAGGGGATGGGGAGCAGGATGTGGCCCTCATAATCCACGAGGAAGTGGTTGGCAACCTGCTACAGCACGTGGATGTACACAAGTCGATGGGGCCGGATGGGATCCACCCGAGGGTAGTGAGAGAACTGGCGGAAGAGCCGACCAAGCCGCTTTCCATCATTTATCAGCAGTCCTGGCTATCAGGGGAGGTCCCAGTGGACTGGCGGCTAGCAAACGTGACGCCCATCTACAAGAAGGGCCGGAGGGTAGACCCGGGAAACTATAGGCCTGTTAGTTTGACCTCAGTGCCAGGGAAGCTCATGGAGCAGATTATCTTGAGTGTCATCACGCGGCACTTGCAGGGCAACCAGGCGATCAGGCCCAGTCAGCATGGGTTTATGAAGGGCAGGTCCTGCTTGACGAACCTGATCTCCTTCTATGACAAAGTGACACGCTTAGTGGATGAGGGAAAGGCTGTGGATGTGGTCTACCTTGACTTCAGTAAGGCTTTCGACACCGTTTCCCACAGCATTCTCCTCAAGAAACTGGCTGCTCGTGGCTTGGACTGGCGTATGCTTCGTTGGATTAAAAACTGGCTGGATAGCCGGGCCCAAAGAGTCCTGGTGAATGGAGTTAAATCCAGTTGGAGGCCGGTCCCTAGTGGCATCCCCCAGGGCTCAGTATTAGGGCCAGTCCTCTTCAATATCTTTATCGATGATCTGGATGAGGGGATCGAGTGCACCCTCAGTAAGTTTGCAGACGACACGAAGTTAGGTGCATGTGTAGATCTGCTCGAGGGTAGGAAGGCTCTGCAGGAGGATCTGGATAGGCTGGACCGATGGGCTGAGGCCAACTGTATGAAGTTCAACAAGGTCAAGTGCCGGGTCCTGCACCTGGGGCACAACAACCCCAAGCAGCGCTACAGGCTGGGAGATGAGTGGCTGGAAAGCTGCCTGGCAGAGAAGGACCTGGGAGTACTGGTTGATAGTCGGCTGAATATGAGCCAGCAGTGTGCCCAGGTGGCCAAGAAGGCCAACAGCATCCTGGCTTGCATAAGAAGCAGCGTGGCCAGCAGGTCTAGGGAAGTGATTGTCCCCCTGTACTCGGCTCTGGTGAGGCCGCACCTCGAGTACTGTGTTCACTTTTGGGCCCCTCACTACAAGAAGGACATGGAGGTGCTCGAGCGAGTCCAGAGAAGGGCGACCAAGCTGGTGAGGGGTCTGGAGAACAAGTCTTATGAGGAGCGGCTGAGGGAGCTGGGGTTGTTCAGCCTGGAGAAGAGGAGGCTCAGGGATGACCTTATCGCTCTCTATAGGTACCTTAAAGGAGGCTGTAGCGAGGTAGGGGTTGGTCTATTCTCCCACGTGCCTGGTGACAGGACGAGGGGGAATGGGCTAAAGCTGCACCAGGGGAGGTTTAGGTTGGATATTAGGAAGAACTTTTTTACCAAAAGAGTTGTTAGGCATTGGAATAGGCTGCCCAGGGAAGTGGTTGAGTGACCATCCCTGGAGGTCTTTAAAAGACGTTTAGATGTTGAGCTTAGTGATATGGTTTAGTGGAGGACTTGTTAGTGTTAGGTCAGAGGTTGGACTAGGTGATCTTGGAGGTCTCTTCCAACCTAGATGATTCTGTGAATTCTGTGAAATAGGAAGAACTCCTCTAAGGGCTATGAAGAAGGACTTCAGAGCCTTGGGGAGACTGGTCAAGGATTCGGGAGCACGAGTCGTGTTCTCCTCTATCCCTCCAGTTATAGGAAATAATGAGGGACTGGACATGATGAGCCAGCGGGTTAATAATTTGCTCTGAGCCTTGTGTCACCAGCAGGGTTTTGTTTTTTTTGACCTTGGGTCGATTTACATGAGACCAGGACTGCTGACAACAGACAGGAATAGCTTTTTCCACTGGCAGAAAAGGATTTTACGATGGGAGTTGGCAGGGTTCATTGACAGAGCTTTAAACTAGGTATGAAGGGGGGTGGGGGTGGAACCGGGGGCACTGTAAAGGAGCCTGAATGTAACATGCCAGTTCTTGTGGGTGAGGAATGTGCTAGCAAGACCTCGCAGTCTTGTGTCTTGGTGAAGGATGAGGATGACATAACATTTTGCAGGAAGGACACAAGGGTTGGTGAGAGGTTGGTAACTATGGAAACACCTGAGTATGGTCAAGAGGGTATTAGGGCTTCTCCCTCCCAAAAGGTGGCCCAGCTGAGGTGCATTTACACTAATGCACGCAGTATGGGTAACAAACAGGAGGAGCTGGAGGCCACCATGCAAGTTAGGAACTATGATGTAATTGCCATCACAGAAACCTGGTGGGATGATTCCCATGACTGGAGTGTGGCTGTTGATGGTTACAAACTGTTCAGAAGGGATAGGCAAGGAAGGAGGGGAGGAGGAGTTGCCCTCTATGTTAGGAAGTGGACAGATTGTGAAGAGCTGTTCCTGAGAAACAGCCATGACCAGGTTGAGAGCTTGTGGGTGAAAATCAAGGATCGGTCTGGTAAAGGACATCTAGTGGTTGGGATCTGCTACGTGCCACCTGATCAGGGGGAGTCTGTCGACAAGGCCTTCTTCAGCTGCAAGAACTGTTGCGCTCACAAGCTCTTGTCCTGATGGGGGATTTCAACCACCCAGATATCTGCTGGGGTAGCAGCACGGCGGGTTGCAGACAATCCAGGAGATTCCTGGAGTCTGTTGAGGATAACTTCCTCCTCCAGGTAATAGATGGACCGGGAGAACTGGCTTCCTCAGACATGGAAAAAGCTGAGGTACTCAATAAGTGCTTTGCCTCAGTCTTCACTGGTGGTCAAGTTTCCTATGTCTGTCAGGACCCTGAACCTCGAGGAGAGGGTGAGAGGAGCGGATTCCGTCCCACTGTGACAGTGGAACAAGTCTGGGACTGCCTAAGGAAATTGGATGTGTATAAGTCCATGGGGCCAGATGGTATGCATCCCAGGGTGCTGAGAGAGATGGCTGATGTGGTTGCCACTCTCCATCATATTTGAAAAATCATGGCTGTCGGGTGAAGTCCCTGGTGACTGGAAAAAGGGAAACATTACTCCCACTTTTAAGAAAGGGAGAAAAGAAGACCCGGGGAACTACAGGCCGGTGAGCCTCACCTCTGTGCCTGGGAAGATCATGGAGCAGATCCTCCTGGAAGACATGTTAAGGCATGCACGAGATAAAGAGGTGATTCGAGACAGCCAGCACGGCTTCACCAAAGGCAGATCTTGCCTAACCAATCTGGTGGCCTTCTATGATGGAGTGATGGCATCAGTGGACAAAGGAAGGGTGATGGATATCATCTACCTGGACTTGAGCAAAGCCTTTGACATGGTCCCTCACCACATTCTTCTCTCTAAATTGGAGAGGTATGGATTTGAAGGATGGACTGTTAGGTGGATAAAGAATTGGTTGGCTGGTCACAGCCAAAGGGTTGTGGTCAACGGTTCTATGTCTGGGTGGAGGCCAGTCACAAGTGGTGTCCCTCAGGGGTCGGTCTTGGGACCGGTGCTCTTCAACATCTTTATCAACGACATAGACGATGGAATCGAGTGCACCCTCAGCAAGTTTGCAGATGACACCAAGCTGAGCGGTGCAGTCGATACAATAGAGGGAAGGGATGCCATCCAGAGGGACCTGGACAGGCTGGAGAAGTGGGCCCATGAGAACCTAATGAGGTTCAACAAGGCCAAGTGCAAAGTGTTGCACTTGGGCTGGGGCAATCCCAGGTATTTATATAGATTGGGAGAAGAAGAACTTGAGAGCAGTCTGCGGAGGACTTGATGGACGTCCTTCTGGACGAGAAGCTGGACATGAGCTAGCAGTGTGTGCTTGTAGCCCGGAAGGCCAGCTATGTCCTGGACTGCATTAAAAAAGGGGTGGCCAGCAGGGAGGGGGAGGTGATTGTCCCCCTCTACTCTGCTCTTGTGAGACCCCACCTGGAATACTGCGTGCAGGCCTGGGGCCCCCAGCACAAGAAGGATGTGGAGCTCTTGGAATGGGTCCAGAGGAGGGCCACTAAGATGATCAGAGGGCTGGAGCACCTCTCCTATGCAGAAAGGTTGAGGGAACTGGGCTTGTTTAGCTTGGAGAAGGCTCCGGGGAGACCTCATTGCGGCCTTCCAGTACTTGAAGGGAGCATATAAACAGGAGGGGGAATGCCTGTTTACATATGTTGATAGTGATAGGACAAGGGGGAATAGTTTTAAACTAAGACAGGGGAGATTTAGGTTAGAGATTAGGAGAAAGGTTTTCACTCAGAGGGTGGTGAGGCACTGGAACGGGTTGCCCAGGGAGGTTGTGGATGCCCCATCCCTGGAGGCATTCAAGGCCAGGCTGGATGTGGCTCTGGGCAGGCTGCTCTAGTGGCTGGCAACCCTGCCCAGAGCAGGGGGTTTGAAACTAGATGATCTTTAAGGTCCTTTTCAACCCAGGCCATTCTATGATTCTATGATGCCATCCAGAGGGACCTTGACAGGCTTGAGAGGTGGGCCTGTGCGAACCTCATGAGGTTCAACAACAAGGCCAAGTGCAAGGTCCTGCACCTGGGCTGGGGCAGTCCCAAGCACAAAAACAGGCTGGGTGGAGAATGGATTGAGAGCAGGTCTGCGGATAAGGACTTGGGAGTGTTGACGAGAAGCTCAACATGAGACAGCCAGCATGGTTTTACCAAGGGGAAATTGTGCCTGACCAATCTGGTGGCCTTCTACAATGGGGTTACAGCATTGGTGGATAGGGGAAGAGCAACTGACATCATCTACCTGGACTTGTGCCAAGCATGTAACACTGTCCTGCATGATATCCTTGTCTCTAAATTGGTGCGAGATGGATTTCAGAGATGAACCATTCAGCGGGTAAGGAATTGGCTGGATGGTCTCATTCATAGTGTTGCAGTCAATGGCTCAGTGTCAAGGTGGAGATCAGTAACAAGTGGCATTCCTCAGAGGTCGATATT
This sequence comes from Cygnus olor, assembly GCF_009769625.2. Taxonomy (NCBI): domain Eukaryota; kingdom Metazoa; phylum Chordata; class Aves; order Anseriformes; family Anatidae; genus Cygnus; species Cygnus olor. The sequence goes on along the minus strand of NW_024429073.1, from coordinate 1,533,506 downwards.
GGGACCAGTGCTGTTTTACATCTTTGTCGGTGACATGGATAGTGGGATCAAGTGCAGCCTCAGCAAGTTTGCCGATGGCACCAAGCTGAGTGGTGCGGTTGATACAACAGAAGGAAGGGATGCCATTCAAAGGGACCTGGACAAACTTGAGAAGTAGGCCTATGTGAATCTAATGAGGTTCAACAAGTCCAAGTGCAAGGTGCTGTAACTGGGCTGGAGCAATCCCGGACATGAGTACAGACATGGAGAAGAACTCATTGAGAGCAGCCCTGCAGAGAAGGACTTGGGGGTTCTCGTGGATAAAAAGCTTGATATGAGCCAGCAGTGCACACTTGCAGCCCAGAAGGCCGGCTGCATACACAAAGGAGTGGCCAGCAGGTTGAGGGAGGTGATTGTCCCCCTCTAGTCTGCCCTTGTGAGGCCCCACTTGGAGTACTGCATCCAGGTCTGGAGCCCCTAGCACAAGAAGGCTGTTGATCTGTTAGAGCGGGTACAGAGGGCCATAAAGATGATCAAGGGCCTGGAGCACCTCTCCTATGAATAATGGCTGGGAGAGCTGGGGATGTTCAGCCTACAGAAAAGAAGGTTCCAGGGTGACTGCATGACGACCTTTTGGTACTTGAAGGGGACTTTTAAAAAAGGTGGAGAGCGACTATTTGCTCCATCAGATAATGACAGGACAAGAGGGAATAGTTTTACACTAAAAGAGGGGAGATTTAGATTAGAGGTTAGGAGGAAATTCTTCGCTCAGAGGGTGGTGAGGCACTGGAATGGGTTGCCCAGAGAGGGTGTGGATGCCTCATCCCTGGAGGTGTTCAAGACCAGGTTAGATGAGGCCCTGGGCAACCTGATCTACTGGGTGATGTCCCTTCCTATGGCAGGAGGGTAGGAATTAGATGATCTTTGAGGTCTCTTTTAATCCAAACCATTCTATGATTCTATGAACGTACGATTGCAGTCCAGAAAGCCAACTGTATCCTGGGCTGCATCAAAAGAAGCATGGCCAGCAGGTAGAGGGAGGTCATTCGCCCCGTCTAGTCTGCTCTGGTGAGACCCCACCTGGAGTACTCCATTCAGCTCTGGGGCGCTTAGCATAAGAAGGAGATGGACCTATTAGAACGAGTCCAGAGGGCTGACCACAAGGTTGATTAGAGGGCTGGAGCACCTCTCCTGTGAAGACAGGCTGAGGGAGTTGGGGTTGTTCAGCCTGGCAATTAGAAGGCTCCAGGGAGACCTTATAGCAGTCTTCCAGTACCTAAAGGGGGTCTACAAGAAAGCTGGAGAGGGACTCTTTATCAGGGAGTGTAGTGATAGGATGAGGGTTAATGTCTTCAGACTAAAAGAGGGTAGATTTAGATTGGATATAAGGAAAAAATTCTTTGTTACGCTGGAGGTAAAACACTGAAACAGGTGGCCTAGAGAAGTTATCGATGCTCTTGGTTAACTTATTTGGCCAAGGTTTAGCTACTTTGAATGCTTAGAGATTTGGTTAAACAGGAAAGAAAAGTAAATGTTTGTGAAGCAAATACCTATTAAGCAAATAATCTTATTTCTAAAATTTTTTAAGTGTCTTGATTGTTTAAAGTTAATAGATATCATCAGTATGGCAGTAACTGAAAGATGACACCGCATGCTTATGACTTAAAATGCTGTTGTTAAGGAGGATACTAATGAATAGCAGGATGTGAGAACAGGATATAACGAGAATGCCAGGTTACTGTTCTAGTCAAGCAGTGTCAGAATACTTGGAGATTTGAGGTAGAAAGAGTTACAAATTCTAGAAAAACTGCTATATAGCCGTTAAGAAATGTAATTCTTCATGTGGTTCTCTCAAGGGCATAGTGAATATGTTGGTATTGCTAGTAAGATGCTCGTTCAATGAGCTGACATTCTAGAAAATGGGTATGGATGCAGATTTTTATTTTATTTTTTTTATTAGGAGATAGTGGATAAGCATAAAATTCTTGGTACAAATATCTGGGCATTTGCAGTTAATCTAACTGCTGAAAGCTCAGGATGTGGTTAGTTAATCATAAAGAAGTATATTTCTAATAATAAGAAAATGAGTAGCTTATCAGAATCATAATAGCTGTTTTATTGTTGCAGATACAAATAAAGACTTATGTGATTGTCTCTCAGTGGATTTCTTAGGTATTGTGGGCTTCAAAGTGTAAATATTGAAATCCAAAACTGTTAAGAGGAAGCTTTTCTTTCAGGATTTGATTATATTTAAGTATCAATTTGTGTGTTTGTCCCTGGGTTTTTATTTTTATTTTAATTTCAGATTTCACCTTAGCTAAAAGCTATTGCTTCAGTATGAAAACTGCAGAGACTACTTTCAGATTGTTCTCACTCTGTGTATTGTGAGCTTATGGTCATTGCTGTTTGAAATGACACAGTAGTACATAAACTCATTCAATAATCTTTGTATCTAGAAAGCTATAAATGCTGTGTGTACCAAATTCAGCTTTTCCTTAACAGTTTCTCTCTTCAGAAGCTAGAAGAACTCAATCAGTATCCAGATTTCAACAACTACCTGATTTTTGTTCTTACAAAGTTAAAGTCTGAAGGTAAGTTTTTTTTTGAGATATTGACTGTTTTATGCTCCCCCCCCGCCTCACTTTCTTCTCTTCAGTTTGATAGAAATAGGAAGTTTATTCTCGTTGTCATCCAGCACTATGGAGGACAGGCAGGTTCTTTAGGGACCCTTGGCAGAATGAGGACTGCAACAGGGTTGTGGTTTCAATTATAGATTTATTAGATTTATTATTATATTAAAAATATATTAACAATCAGTGTGGCTTACCTACAGTTTCTAGCACTTAGCGTAGCTTATAGTTGCACAGAATTTCTAGAATTGTGAGTTACACAGGCTTTTCAGTTACCTGGATGGACCTTCTGCAGATTGGGTCAAATTCTTATTGATCACTGTGTAATATAATCATAACCTAGACTCAGGCTTTACGTAAAAGAACATGAGTCACTCACTCAGTCCTCTGAGGAAAAAGATGATGGTGGAGTGGTGGAGGCAGCCCTGGCCACTGGGTGAGGGGGAAGGATATCATGGGTTTTGTTGCCCATCAGCACTTCCAGTCTAAGTCCCAATTAGGGCTTGTTGCTGCTTGATTTTATAGACAGTGCACCCTGTGCTGTTACATTTCCCTGTTCCAGGAGGGATGTCATCATCTCCTGGCAACCCCGCACCTGGGTATTGATAGCCCTGAGAAACTTAATCACCCTGTCAGTTGGTTCCCCCATACCCTCTTGGTGGTTCAGCACTTGGGTCTTGGTAACACTAATGCTTTTTATCACCATGACAAAGGGTGTCCTCACACCCTGGGGCCAGAGAGGGGGAGAGAGAAGGGGGCAGGGGTATACATTAACAGCCTGCTTACATATTATGGATATTTGCCTTATTGCTGGTTATGCTAACCATACTGTCAGGGGTCAGGAGCACGGGGTACCAGTCACACCTATAGTCAGTTTGCTGGTTGGTTGATCTACGTGGAACCATGGAGTGGTTTGGGTTGGAAGGGACCTTAAAGATCATCTAATTCCAAACCCCCTGACATGGGCAGGGACACCTTCCATTAGACCAGGTTGCTCAAAGCTCCATCCAGCCTGGCCTTAAACACTTCCAGGGATGGGGCATCCACAACTTCTCTAGGCAACCCGTTCCAGTGCCTCATAGTTGTGGTGTTTTTACCCTACCGAGCAGCTGAACTCCACCACAACTGTGTTCTCACTCCCCCTCCTCAAAGGGAAAGGGGGAGACAATACATTGAAAAGGGCTCAAGGGTTGAGATAAGGATAGGGAGATCACTCAACAGTTATCATCACGGGCAAAACAGACTCAGCATAGGGAGATTAATAGAATTTATTGCCTGTCACTAGCAGACTAGAAGAGTGAGAAACTAAAAGCAAACTAAAAACACCTTCTTCCCCCATCCACCCTCTTCTACATCCTCCCTCCGAGCGGTGCAGGGGAACAGGGAATGGGGGTTGCAGTCAGTCCATAATACTTTGTGTTCGCTGCTCCTTCACAGTCACTCTTTCCCTGCTCCAACGTGGGGTCCCTCCCATGGGATGCAGTCCTTCCCGAACTGATCCTACATGGGCTTCCCACAGACAGCAGCTCTTCAAGAACTGCTCCAATATGGGTCCGTACCATGGGTTCCATCCAAAGCAGTTTTTCATAGTTCATTATGTGATTTTTGAACAACTTTTGACTTTCAGGTAATTGACAAGTTATAGGAGAATATGCACCTTTCTGGTTAAAATTGTTCAGTATTAATATCAGTGTGGTTCTGCAGGGTAAATGCTAATAAATTGGAAATGTTCATTTTTGTTTTATTATGAATAGTAGTCGAACTGTAAGGCCACATTTCTGTGTAGAAGGATGGTGTATATCCTAAAGAAGTAAACTGTATACATTCAGTACCCAGGGTAATGAGAGCTCTGGTATGTGAGCAGCAGGGAAAGAGTTATCTTTTTGGAAGTCTTTCCTCTGTTAATTAGCATACATGTGCTGAAAGATAATAAATGATAGCCTTTTTGATGGGGTTAGAAGAAATATCTAGGTGAAAGCTTTTGTATTATAGAACAGATGCATCAGGTTAGTTTTTCAGCTGGTATAATTTGACATATTGATAACATGGATTACACTAGCTAATGACCTGGAGATTATTCAGGGATTTGTATGATTCTGTGATTCAGGAGCAAACTGCTCCAACTGGGTCCCCCACATGTGGCAGCTCCTGCCAGATCACCTGCTCCTGCGTGGGCTCCTCTCCACAGGCTACAATGTGGAAATTTGCTCTACTGTGGTACACCATGGGCTGCAGGGGGACAACCTGCTCCACCATGGTCCTCTCCACAGGCCGCAGGGGAACTTCTGCTCCGGTGCCTGGAATACCTCTTTCCCCTCCTTCTTCACTGACCTTGGTGTCTGCAAGGTTGTTTCTCATTCCTCTCTCTCCCAGCTGCTGTTGTGCAGCATTTTTTTTCCCTTTCTTAAATATGCTCTCACAGAGGCGCAATCATATCACTTATTGGCTTGGTTCTGGGCAGCGTCGGGTCCCTTTGGAGCTGGCTGAAACTGGCTCTTATGTAATGTGGGGCAGCTTCTGGATTCTTCTCACAGAGGCCTCTCCTGCAGCCCCACGCTACCAAAACCTTGCCAGATAAACCCAATACAATAGTGAAGAATTTCTTTGTTGTATCTATTCTAAATCTACCCTCTTTTAGTTTAAAGTCGTTGCTCCTTGTCCTATCACTACACTCCCTCTCTAGCTTTCCTGTAGGCCCTTTTTAGTTATTGGAAAGCGTTATAAGTTTTCCCTGGAGCCTTCTCTTTTCCAGCCTGAACAACCCCAACTCCCTAAGCCTGTCTTCATAGGAGTGATGTTCCAGACCCTTCATCATCTTTGTGGCCGTCCTCGGTATTCGTTCTAATACTTCCATGTCCTTCTTTTGCTGGGGGCTCCAGAGCTGAACCCAGTACTCCAGCTGGGGTCTCATAAGAGCCTCGACAGAGGTGGAGAATCACCTCACTTGACCTGCTGGCCACACTTCTTTTGATGCAGCCCAAGATACAGTCGGCTTTCTGGGCTGCAAGCAAACATTGCCAGCACATGTTGAGCTTCTCGTCAACTAACAATCTGAAGTCCTTATCCACAGAACTGCTCTCAATCCATTCTTCACCCAGCCTGTTTTTGTGCTTGGGATTGCCCCAGCCCAGGTGCAGGACCTTGCACTTGGCCTTGTTGTTGAACCTCATGAGATTCGCACAGGCCCACCTCTCAAGCCTGTCAAGGTCCCTCTGGATGGCGTCCCTTCCCTCCAGCGTGTCGACCACACCACACAGCTTGGTGTCATCAGCAAATGTGCTGATGCTGCACTCAATCTCACTGTCCATGTCACCAACAAAGATGTTAAACAGTGATGGTCCAGATACTGGCTCCTGAGGAAAGCCGCTCGTTACCAATCTCCACCTTGACACTGAGCCACTAACCTGCCGAATAGTCCATCTGTGAAATCCGTGTCTCTCCAATTTAGAGACAGGGATATCATGCAGGACAGTGTCACATGCTTGGCACGAGTCCAGGTAGATGATGTTGGTTGCTCTTCCCTTATCCACCAATGCTGTAACCCTGTCATAGAAGGCCACCAGATTTGTCAGGCATGATCTGCCCTTAGTGAAGCCATGTTGGCTGTCACCAATCGCCTCCTCATTTTCCATGTGCCTTAGCGTAGTTTCCAGGAGGATCTGCTCTATGACCTTGCCAGGCACAGAGGTGAGACTGACTGGCCTGTAGTTCCCTGGGTTTTCCTTTTCCTCCAAGTGAAAGGAAACTGTGGCCTGCATGCTGCTGCCAGAGGGATGGAGAAAAATGCATTAGCAATATCAGTTGTGGTATACCACTTGGCTGTATTTGACTCTAGTTCATATTGAAGTTCTGGCATGTCCGGCACTGCAGCACTCAGCGGTGGCGTGACTTCGTTCAGGCCACGATAGTCCACTGTTAGTCTCCACTCTCCATTAGACTTTCGCACTGGCCATATGGGACTATTAAAGGGTGAGTGAGTCTTGCTGATCACTCCTTGGCTCTCAAGGAGACCAATGAGCTTATGGATGGGAATCAGGGAGTCTCGGTTGGTGCGATATTGTGGTGCAGTGTTGTGGTAGTGATTGGCCCCTGCTGTTCTCCATCCCTAAGCAACCCCACAACAGAAGGGTCCTCTGAGTGACCAGCCAGAGTAAACAGCTGCTTAATCTTCTCTATCTCCAAGGCAGCTATGCCAGAAGCCCACCATTACCCTCTTGGGTCCTTGAAATACCCTCTCTTGAGCTAGTCTATGCCAAGGATGCACAGAGTCTCTGGGCCAGTCATGATGGGGTGCTTTTGCCACTCATTCCCAGAGAGGCTCACTTCAGCCTCCAATACAGTTAACTGCTGGGATCCCCCTGTCACTCCAGAGATACAGATTGGTTCTGCCCCTTGGTAGCCTGATGGCATTAGGGTACACTGTGCACCGGTATCAACTAGAGCCTTGTACTCCTGTGGGTCTGATGTGCCAGGCCATTGGATCCACACAGTCCAATAAATTCGATTGTCCCTTTCCTCTGCCTGGCCAGAGGCAGGGCCCCTCTAGTCCTGGTTGGAATATCAGTCACTTAATTCTTGCAAATGTGAAGCAGAGGTCCATTCCTCAGGGTAAGGAGTAACATCAGCCCTTCTACTCCCTCTGGGGTACTGCCCAACAGGAACCAGAGCAGTAATTTTCCTAGGGCACCCCCTTTTGGCTGCACACTTCCTCATATCTTCCCTGTGGTCTCGCAGATAAAACCACAGGGTGCCACATGCTGTGCATCCCGGGTATTTTCTCCCTCGAGTAGGAAAATGCTGACTCTTAATGGCTGAAATGTTGCTCCATCTGGGTGAGGAGGGAGATATATCTTCTTCAAGGTGTTGGACCTGTTGGGACAATTTCTCCACAGCCAAGATGCAGGCCCGTAGTGGGGCAGAGAGATTTTCTTCATATTTCTGAAGCTGGCTGGACATGACATCTACTGTTGGTCCCAGTCCATCTTTCCAGTTCATAGCTGCCAGCGTGCTGGCATGTGATGACGGTGCACCCTGTACAAACTTCCACCACATGGATGGTGTGCGCTGGACTTCATTGGGATCTTTGGGTGTCTGGTCATTGTCCAAACCATCTCCAGCACAGCTAATTCCCTCAGGTGCTGGAGACCTTTCTCCATGGTGGTTGTTGTGGTTTAACCCAGCCGGCAGCTAAGCACCATACAGCCGTTCGCTCACCCTCCCCCCTCCCTCTCTGGGATGGGGGAGAGAAACAGGAAAATGAAGCCTGTGGGTTGAGATAAAGACAGTTTATTAAGACAGAAAAGAAAATAATAATAATGATAATAGTACTACTACTACTAATGTGTACAAAACAAGTGATGCACAATGCAATTGCTCACCACCAGATGACCAATGCACAGCCTGTCCCTGAGCAGCCGGTCCCCCCCCACCCCGGCTAGCCACCCCTATATATTGTTCAGCATGACGTCAGATGGTATGGAATACCCCTTTGGCCAGTTTGGGTCAGCTGTCCTGGGTCTGTCCCCTCCCAGCTCCTGCTGCATCCCTAGCCTCCTCACTGGCAGGACAGAGCGAGAAGCTGAAAAGTCCTTGGCTTGGTGTAAGCACTGCTCTGCAACAATTAAAACATCAGCATGTTATCAGCGCTCTTCTCATCCTAATCCAAAACATAGCACCCTGCCAGCTACTAGGAGGAAAATTAACTCTATTCTAGCTGAAACCAGGACAGTGGTCCACTTGCCTAGGTGATATACAATATCTTCCTTGAAGGGATACCTTTCCTTCACACCTGACAGGAGTTGCCTCCAGAGGCTGAGAACCTGTGCCTCTGTCCCAGTCTCTCTGTCAATGACCCTTTCTCTAGAGAGGGATCCCAGCTGCTTGGTTTCCTTGCCTTCTAGTTCCTGGCTATTGGCCCCAGTGTCCCAGCATCAAAGCAGTCAGCTGAGGATGTGCTCACCTGGGTGACGACTGAAATCCTTTCATGTATCTTGCCGCTCACTCAGGGATAGGGATCAGGTGGTTTCTTATTTATTTTTGATTTGTCTCTTCTTCCTGCTGTTTTTGTGGTAGCTGTGCTTTAGAGGTGACTGCCTTTTTCCCTTTTCCCTCCTTCTTAGGAGGAGCTTCTTCCCTCACTAAACGAGCTGACTTCTACTTCCATTGTTTTATCTTGGCTATGAGGGCGACTGATACCATGGATGGTTGGCCCTCTGGTTTAGCCACAGTGCATGTTATCTGGTCATCAGATTCAGAGACCTCCTCCTTCCCTTGAGGGTGCTGGGTAGTGTTAATTACTGTTTGATGGGTGCAGGCCACGCCCCAGCACAGTGCAGCGAGCTATAGTTCTCCCGCATTGCCAGGGTCAGGGCATACATCTTTCAATCATTCTGTCAGTTTTTTTAGGATTTCACACTTATTCAGGGGTGAAGTTCAAAACCATTGGAGGAGACAACCGTGACAGGTACCTGCCCATATCCTTCCACACACCTTGCCACCTGCCACCACACTGTCTCGGGGCAGATTCCTGGGTGGTATTCTTAACTAATTGTTTAACCTTAGGAAAAAAGAAGAAACACACTGTGGAGACCTAGCAATAGGAGTATGTTGGTTAGCCATGGACATTCAGGGTACTCAAAAGCTGCTGTAATTAGCCCACAGGGAAAGAAGGAGGAGGTATCATTCCCAATACTATTCATAAACTGACTTCCAGAGGAGGAAAAGAAAGCAGTGTAATTTTTAATATTCTCAAAAAGATAATTTCCAAGAGACCAGAATGATAACAGTGCAGGGCCTGAGTACCAGATTAAACTCAAGGCCGGTGCTTTACAGCACAGTGAACTAAAGAATCTGAATACAGATTTTAGCATACTCTCTGATTGGATATAGAGTAGAAGGGAGAACATGGCAAGGACTACATGAGACTTGATCAAACAGGAAAATATTAACAGGAAACTGAACATGGTGACTAGCAAGTAAGTGTGTTAGTCGTAAGTGTTTGTAGTGGGTTTACGTGGCAAGGTTTTGGTAGCAGGGGGCCATAGGGGTGGCTTCTGTGAGAAGGATCTAGAAGCTGCCCCATGTTTGGTAAGGGCCCCACTGCTGACCAGAGGTGAGCCAATAAGTGATGTTGTTTTGTGCCTCTGTGAGAGCATATTTAAGACGGAAAAAAAAATGCTGAATGCTGCGCCACACAGCAGCTGGGAGAGTGGGAGGAGTGAGGAACAGCCTTGCAGGCGCCAAGATCAGTGAAGAAGGAGGGGGAGAGGTGCTCCAGGCGCCGGAGCAGAAGTCCCCTGCGGCCTGTGGTGAGGACCATGGTGAAACAGGCTGTCCCCCTGCAGCCCATGGAGTACCACGGTAGAGCAGGGTTCCACGCTGCAGCCTGTGGTGGAGACCACGGTGGAGCAGGTGGACCTGCACTGACAGAGGCTGAGGCCTGTGGAGGACCCCCGTCGGAGCAGATTCTGGGCCGGACCTGTAGCCCGTGGAGAGGAGACCACGCAGGAGCAGGTGACCTGGCAGGAGCTGCTGCCCGTGGGGGATCCAGGATGGAGCAGTTCGCTCCTGAGGGATGGACCCCGTGGTATGGACCCATATCTGGAGCAGTTCTTGAAGAGCTGCTGCCTGTGGGCAGCCCACGCTGGATCAGTTCAGCAAGGACTGCATCCCGTGGGAGGGACCCCACAGCACAGGGGATGTGAGTGACCGAGAAGGAGCGGCGGAGAAGCAGCGCTATAGACTGACCATAACTCCCATTCCCCCGTTCCCCTGCGCCGCTCGGGGGGAGGTGGTGGAAGAGGGTGGATGGGGGGGAAGGTGCTTTTGGTTTCTTTCCTTTGTTTCTCACTTCTCTAGCTTGTTAGTAATAGGCAATAAATCTTACTATCTCCCTATGCTGAGTCTGTTTTGCCCGTCACAATAATTACTGTGCGATCTCCCTGTCCTTATCTCAACCCTTGAGCCCTTTTCATCGTATTTTCTCCCCGTTCCTCTTTGAGGAAGGGGAGTGAGAGAGCGGTTGTGGTGGAGCTCGACCGCCCACCCGAGTAAAACCACCACAGCGTTTTAATCAATTCTACTGTTATCTCAACCCTCAAGCCCCACGTTGGGTGCCAAAAAGGACTGTGGTGGTTTTACCCTGCTGGGCAGCTGAAGTCCACCACAACTGCTTTCTCACTCCCCCTCCTTAGAAGAAGAGGGGAAGAAGAAAGTATGCTGGAAAGAAAAAAAAAAACAACTCACGGGTTGAGCTGAGGATAATTAATTAAAGGGAAAAGAAAGAGGGGAAAAAACAAGCAAAGGCCGCACGGAAGCATAGAGAGAGAAAAGAAATTACTCTCTACTTCCCATCAACGAGCAATGTTTGGCCATGTCCCGGGAAGCAGGGCCTCGATACGCGTAGCAGCTGTTTGGGAGGACAGACGTCTTCATAACGAGAGCCCTTCCTCTCCTTCCCCTTTCCCACCTTTTATTGATGAGTGTGACATCATACGATATGGAATATCCCTTTGGTGGGTTGAGGTTGTACTGGCTCTGGCTGGAATGGAGTTAACTTTCCCTGCAGTGGCCCATATAGTGCTGTGCTCTGCACTTGTAGCTAGAATAGCATTGGTATCACAGCAGTGTTTTGTCCTGATGCTGTGCCAGTATTCTTCGGCCAGACGCAGAACACTTTTTTAAAAATGGGGGGTTATGTTTCCCCTCTTCCAGTCAGTGGGAACTTCACTGGACTGCCATGACTTCTTAAATATGATGGATAGTGGCTTAGCAACTTCATCTGCCAGTTCCCTCAGGACCCTTGGATGTATATCATCAGGTCAATGCCTCTTTCTTCCAATTCTGTTACCACCCCGTCAATCCCCGTAAGTGCTGCTGATGGCAACGCATGTTGCCGAACATCAGTGATTTGAGAGGGGGGTAAGGGTACAAATGTTTGTAACTGACTCAGTTTCACTGTGCCTGAATCCCTTTGATATGTTGCAAAACTCTACACAGTTCCATCTTGGAGTTTCCACATTCTCCCATGCAGTATGTCAAATCCTAAAATATTAGTATATGCAGCACCAACTAATACTTCTGCCCTGGTTAATTTTCATTCCTCTGGCAGCCAGAATGAAATTTTTGCGGTGGGGCATTCTTTTTCCACACCATCGATTCCTGTGAATTTAACCCTGCATCTACCACGTCTTATTCCCAGGGTTTGTGCTGTCTCATAGGTAATTACTGACATTTGGGACTCAGTGTCAATGAGAAAGTTTACCAATATTTTTAGGTGTCCAATGTGAATGTTAGTGGTAGGGTCAGAGTATGCATCAGAGAGCCATTGAATTGCTAATACCTGATGAGCAGGGTGGCTCACTGCCCTCCCCGGGGATAGGAGTTTTTTTGCCGAGATTCTGCCTTGCCAACTGGGCTTGGTGCAGAAGGTGCACTTTCCTTATGGGTTGGGAGTTTTCCAGCTAGGCAGTTCTCCCCAGATGGAATATTTTTCTTACCCAGAGATTGGACCAATGTAGGGAGATCCTCTGTAGAGACACCAAGCAAGATTGGTTGGGGTACACCCAAATCTAGGGCCTTACACCACAACTTGCCCCATTCCCTATTAGGTTTGAACCTCTCTTTGAATTTGGGGTATCTGGGTTTTTGAGTGTGGATTTGGCGAACTTGCTGGGAGCGATCTGGGGGCTTAGTACTGGATGAACTGATCCAGCCCATTCAACGTCCATACTTATCTATGTCTCGTACAAATTCACTCCAGGTGGGAATGGGGGAGTGCGGATTTCATCTACGACCATGATCACCATCCCTACGAGCAGCTTGTATGTGATCCTTGGTATTTGCTACAAACATCTTGAGACAATCAGGGAGGCCACGGATAAGAGGGGTTAATCGAGCTGGGTCGATAGGGGCTAACATGGGGAATTTCCTAAATTTATCTCTTTCATATATCGCCTGTATGCAGGCTGCTTTCTGTACTGCGACAGCCAAGGTGGAATAGCCTGTGGCTCTAATTTCCAGTGGTTCCCCTCTCTCCTGGGGATCTATACCACCTGCCCAGTATGCAGCTCGTGCAATTATAGAGTAGTTATGGTCTCCTGGCGTGGTAGTTTAAAATGTTCCTGGTCCCCAAAAGCCTCCCGCTTCTTCCTCACTCAACATAATTCGGTCTCCACCTTCAAGAGAAACTCGCCACACATACTCGACTTCCGATTCTCCTGACCGCCTTGAGAATTTTTCCTGTATTTTTATGAACTCTGCTGGTGACCATGGGATTGTTCACACAGTAGTGCGGATTTCATCGTCATCAACAGTGGTCTCAGTTTTAACCAAAAGTCTCAAGGAAATCAATTGAGGTTCGGCAGTCTCTTTGACCTCATCATCACTGTCAGACCAAATATCACCATCCCAGCTTTCAGGGTCTGCACTACGCATTAATCTACGAACCTGCTTAACTGGAGCAGAAGGCTGTATTTTATCTAACAGATGATTAACCCTTTCCAGCAATTGTTTAAGATGATTATTCTCATTCAAAAGTTTATCAGCTCTGATTCCCAGTGTTTTTCCTGTCTCCCTTTCAAAGGACAACGATGACTTTAACACCTCATTTTCCAATTTTAAAGCTGTATATTCCACATCAGAGATTAGTTTGGGAGCAGGAATTTCCTTAGCTTCTTGCTGAGCGCAAGACAAACAGGCTCCTAATACTGCACAGATTACATCTTTACCCTTTTTCACTCCAATCTTCTGCACAGCCTGACACTGCTTAATGTGTTCTACCACTTTCCCTCCATTTTTCCAAAATTTTTGAGCCCACTCCTTCCCAGCCTGGGAAGGGGCACATTTGTATTTTTGCAGCAGTTTATCCATGGCAATCCTGCTGACTATGCCAATTTTTTCTGATTCATTAAAGCTTAAAGTAGTTGAGAGTGATGCCCAATTAACTGTTATAAGTCCGGTCGCATTCAGGGTACTGAACTATCACGATTACGGATTCACAAATAACGTAGCACACCCTCACTCTAGTCGCGTTCCGTGAACTACCACGGCCACACTTAAAGATTTTGGTCACGTTCAATGAGAACTATCACAGCTAGGTTTAATAAAATCTCGTGCAATTTATTACAGCAACAGGTACACAGGTTCTTTGGATTGCCGGTGATAAATTCACTGTCTGTGAAGCACACTCAAATACCAAAAGTATGAGTAACGCAGTCTGGCTATAAACACTTTAAAAGGTATAAAGCAACTCTATAGAGATTTCTAAGTTTCCCAGGGAGGCACTTGGTATAACCAAGTGTTCAAATCTTACCCATGACACAGTGAAAACTCAATAACCAAAGTTATTAAGCAGGTAGTCTTTATTACGGCGCCGGGTATGTGGGGGGATTGTTCCGCCTAACACACACACACTAAGGGTTACTGGCAGTGTGCTTATATTAGTGGGACAAATACATATTCATCTAATTTCCCATAAGTCTCTTGCATATTCATCAAGTCTCCAAAGAATCAATAACATAGGTTCCCGCCCCTATTCGCATGCGTACTGGAGTCCTGGGTGGTCATCTGGTGTACTCTGGTGGTCTTTTGATGAAGGTCAGAAGTCTTCCCCGCTGCTAAACTTCTGACCTTTCCTTTCTTTGACAGACTTCAGCAGTCAAGCCAGTTCTTTCTGGTGCATAGAGTCACCATCTCATCTCATCTATGCATAGAGTCTTTTACTCCCTTATCTTTGGGGTCCTTAACATACAATTGTGCTAGCTAAGACCTGTGGAATCAACATTCTTTATCTTGTTCCCTGTCTCACCCAAAGGTGTGTGTGTGGGGGGGGAGAGACTCAGCCCATCACCTGATCCCAGAAATCAGAAGGTATCCTTCGCAATAGTATCTTCCCTAACATCCTCTCTCTCTTAAGCCAATTTATAGTATTTTCTATCTTTTAGGTGGAGCTTGAGTAACTCTAGTCATGCATATCTTGGTTATGATTGGTGCAAAATTTTCTTGCTTTGCTTTAAATGTATAGACCAGAAAAATTTTTAAACGCGTGTTCAGTGAGGTGTGGTTACACCTTGGAGGCAGGTAGCCTTTGGGATGGAAGTGTGTTTTGGTATTATAATGATATTATAATGAGCAAAAGACAGCATTTTGTCAGAAACATGACAGGCCATTGGTTTGGCGTAGCAAATGTGCAGCTTATCGGTCTCGGTGTGCACAGGAACAATCAAGTTCCCATCTTATCACAGAGCCTGGCCACGGTGTTGTGGTGGTTTTACTCGGGTGGACGGCCGAGCTCCACCACAACCGCTCTCTCACTCCCCCTCCTCAAAGAGGAACGGGGAGAAAATACGATGAAAAGGGCTCAAGGGTTGAGATAAGGACAGGGAGATCGCACAGTAATTATTGTGACGGGCAAAACAGACTCAGCATAGGGAGATAGTAAGATTTATTACCTATTACTAACAAGCTAGAGAAGTGAGAAACAAAGGAAAGAAACCAAAAGCACCTTCCCCCCCATCCACCCTCTTCCACCTCCTCTCCCCGAGCGGCACGGGGGAATGGGGGTTATGGTCAGTCTATAGCGCTCTTTCTCCGCCGCTCCTTCTCAGTCACTCTCGTCCCCTGTGCTGTGGGGTCCCTCCCACGGGATGCAGTCCTTGCTGAACTGATCCAGCATGGGCTGCCCACAGGCAGCAGCTCTTCAAGAACTGCTCCAGATATGGGTCTGTACCACGGGGTCCATCCCTCAGGAGCACACTGATCCATCCTGGATCCCCCACGGGCAGCAGCTCCTGCCAGGTCACCTGCTCCTGCGTGGTCTCCTCTCCACGGGCTACAGGGTGGAACCCTGCTCCACTGTGGTACTCCATGGGCTGCAGGGGGACAGCCTGCTTCACTATGGTCCTCACTACAGGCTGCAGGGGACCTCTCCCCCTCCTTCTTCACTGACCTTGGCACCTGCAAGGCTGTTCCTCACTCCTCCCACTCTCCCAGCTGCTGTGTGGTGCAGCATTTTTTTTTTTCCGTCTTAAATATGCTCTCACAGAGGCACAAAACAACATCGCTTATTGGCTCGGCTCTGGTCAGCAGCGGGGCCCTTACCTAACATGGGGCAGCTTCTAGATTCTTCTCACAGAAGCCACCCCTATGGCCCCCTGCTACAAAAACCTTGCCACGTAAACCCACTACAGGTGTCTCCACTCCCCTCTACACTCTGTACTGTTCCTCTTGAGTCAGCACACCAAGTTCCCCCAGTGTGATTAACATATATGGTTGGAGGCCTAAGGAACTTTTATGTAGTGCAGCTACACCCCACCCTGGAAGCTTCTTCAATGCTGTACCTTTTCTTTAAAATGTGGATATCAGTTTAATTTCCAAGTCACCTCAGGCAGTTATTCCACAGCACACTGTTATGGTAGCTATTGGCATCTGCTCTTCTTGAACCCTCAGCAACCCCACAACAGAAGGGTCCTCTGAGAGACCAGGCAATGTATGGAGATGTTTAATCTTCTCCATACTTAAGGCAGCTATGCCAAAAACCCACCATTACCCTTTTGGTTCCTAGAAGTACCCTCTCCTGAGGAAGTCTATGCCAAGCATGTATGGAGCCTCCAGGCCAATCACAATGGGGTGCTTTTGGCACTTATTCACAGTTAGGCTCACTTCAGCCTCCAATGCAGTTAACAGTTGGGATCCCCCTGTCACTCCTGTTATAAATGAAGATACAACTCAATCTGAATTTAGTAATATTTATAAAAGGCAAGTAAACAGCGCTGGGTGCCCGGGGAGCCTACTCTCTACCAAAGCGCAAGCACAACCATCGAACTTTCTAAATATATAGAACATTGCTTTTACATATTCATAAGAAACCCGAGTACGCCTATACATACGTATGACCTATCCCCGCTTCGTATTATAATTATCCCATCCAGGGGAGGCTTCGACCGGCTCCCTCTTCTTCTGCGCATGCTCTGCCCTCCACAAGGTTCCCGAAAGTAACAAAATGTGATTGAGACTAACTTATGCGAGGCCGTCTTTTCCCGCATTTCGTTAACCCTTGAAACCACACTAATAATATGATTATCATACAACATTAAACAACAAATTTTAACAATGTCCTGGTTTCAGTTAGGACAGAGTTAATTTTCCTCCTAGTAGCTGGCAGGGTGCTATGTTTTGGATTAGGATGAGAAGAGCGCTGATAACATGCTGATGTTTTGGTTGTTGTGGAGCAGTGCTTGCACCAAGCCAAGGACTTTTCAGCTTCTCGCTCTGTCCTGCCAGTGAGGAGGCTAGGGATGCAGCAGGAGCTGGGAGGGGACAGACCCAGGACAGCTGACCCAAAGTGGCCAAAGGGGTATTCCATACCATCTGACGTCATGCTGAACAATATATAGGGGTGGCTAGCCGGGGGGGGGGGGGGGTGGCTGCTCGGGGATAGGCTGGGCATCGGTCAACGGGTGGTGAGCAATTGCATTGTGCATCACTTATTTCTTACACATTATTATTATTAATACTATTATTATTATTATTGTTATTGTTATTGTTATTATTTTCCCTGTCTTAATAAACTGTCTTTATCTCAACTCACAGACTTCACTTTCCCGTTTCTCTCCCCCATCCCAGAGAGGGAGGGGGGAGGGTGAGCGAACGGCTGTGTGGTGTTTGGCTGCCAGCCGGGCTAAACCACAACATTTACTCAGTATTTTTCATTGTTCTATATCAGTAACTGCTACTTCTTTATTGATGACATAACTTCATTATATATGTGTTGCATCCCATACTGAGGACAGGCTCCCTTCTTGTACTATTCGCCCCACAGCAGTCCTTTTCCACTAACTCTTCATAGGTCAAACAACTTTGCCCGGCAACCAGCAAACCCCCAGCAACTTCCATGCCTTAACGGCTGGAGAACAAGCAACCCGAGACGGCAAGGAGTCTCCTGAATCACCCTTCTTTGTTCCCTCTAAACTCTTTAGGTTCCTGATGGTCTCATCCTTAAGAGTCCGATGTTATCACCAACCATGGGGCTTGTTGACCCCCATTGCTACACTCCCACATCTCCCCCTTCTTTATTAACATTAACCATCTTCTTGACACGAATTATTACTCCGTATATCACACTCCAGAGATACAGATTGGTTCCGCCCCTTGGTAGCCTGATGGCATCAGGGTACACTGCACCAGTCTCCACTAGAGCCTTGTACTCTGTGGCGTAATGACCACATGGACACCAGGGTTTCTTTAAGGATCAATAACTTCAACAACCTTTATTGAGGACAGGCTCCCTTCTTATACCATTAGCTCTACAAGCGGTACTTTCCCACTAGCTATTCATTGGTTAACAACTTTCCCCAGCAACAGCAAACATTTAGCAACTTCCATATCATAACAGTTGGAGAACAAGCAGTTTAAGACAGCAAGGCTCTCATGAATCACCAGTCCTTTGTTCCTTCTAACTTGTTTACATTCCTCATGGCTTCATCGTTATGAGTCCGATGTTATCACCAACCACGGGGCTTGTCGACCCCCATGGCGATACTCCCAGAGTACTCTTGCGGGTCCGATGTGCCAGGCCATCGGATCCACACAGTCCAGTAAATCTGGTTGTCCCTTTCCTCTGCCTAGCCAGAAGCAGGGCCCCTCTAGTCCTGAGTGGAGTATCCTTTAGTTAATTCACAGAACCATAGAATCGTCTAGGTTGGAAGAGACCTCCAAGATCACCCAGTCCAACCTCTGACCTAACACTAACAAGTCCTTCACTAAACCATATCACTAAGCTCAACATCTAAACGTCTTTTAAAGACCTCCAGGGATGGTCACTCAACCACTTCCCTGGGCAGCCTATTCCAATGCCTAACAACCCTTTCAGTAAAGAAGTTCTTCCTAATATCCAACCTAAACCTCCCCTGGCACAACTTTAGCCCATTCCCCCTCGTCCTGTCACCAGGCACGTGGGAGAATAGACCAACCCCCACCTCGCTACAGCCTCCTTTAAGGTACCTATAGAGAGCGATAAGGTCATCCCTGAGCCTCCTCTTCTCCAGGCTGAACAACCCCAGCTCCCTCAGCCGCTCCTCATAAGACTTGTTCTCCAGACCCCTCACCAGTTTCGTTGCCCTTCTCTGGACTCGCTCGAGCACCTCCATGTCCTTCTTGTAGTGAGGGGCCCAAAAGTGAACACAGTACTCGAGGTGCGGCCTCACCAGAGCCGAGTACAGGGGGACAATCACTTCCCTAGACCTGCTGGCCACGCTGCTTCTTATGCAAGCCAGGATGCTGTTGGCCTTCTTGGCCACCTGGGCACACTGCTGGCTCATATTCAGCCGACTATCAACCAGTACTCCCAGGTCCTTCTCTGCCAGGCAGCTTTCCAGCCACTCATCTCCCAGCCTGTAGCGCTGCTTGGGGTTGTTGTGCCCCAGGTGCAGGAACCAGCACTTGACCTTGTTGAACTTCATACAGTTGGCCTCAGCCCATCGGTCCAGCCTATCCAGATCCTCCTGCAGAGCCTTCCTACCCTCGAGCAGATCTACACATGCACCTAACTTCGTGTCGTCTGCAAACTTACTGAGGGTGCACTCGATCCCCTCATCCAGATCATCGATAAAGATATTGAAGAGGACTGGCCCTAATACTGAGCCCTGGGGGATGCCACTAGGGACCGGCCTCCAACTGGATTTAACTCCATTCACCAGGACTCTTTGGGCCCGGCTATCCAGCCAGTTTTTAATCCAACGAAGCATACGCCAGTCCAAGCCACGAGCAGCCAGTTTCTTGAGGAGAATGCTGTGGGAAACGGTGTCGAAAGCCTTACTGAAGTCAAGGTAGACCACATCCACAGCCTTTCCCTCATCCACTAAGCGTGTCACTTTGTCATAGAAGGAGATCAGGTTCGTCAAGCAGGACCTGCCCTTCATAAACCCATGCTGACTGGGCCTGATCGCCTGGTTGCCCTGCAAGTGCCGCGTGATGACACTCAAGATAATCTGCTCCATGAGCTTCCCTGGCACTGAGGTCAAACTAACAGGCCTATAGTTTCCCGGGTCTACCCTCCGGCCCTTCTTGTAGATGGGCGTCACGTTTGCTAGCCGCCAGTCCACTGGGACCTCCCCTGATAGCCAGGACTGCTGATAAATGATGGAAAGCGGCTTGGTCGGCTCTTCCGCCAGTTCTCTCACTACCCTCGGGTGGATCCCATCCGGCCCCATCGACTTGTGTACATCCACGTGCTGTAGCAGGTTGCCAACCACTTCCTCGTGGATTATGAGGGCCACATCCTGCTCCCCATCCCCTTCCACCAGCTCAGGGTACTGGGTATCCAGAGAACAACTGGTCTTGCCACTAAAGCCTGAAGCAAAGAAGGCATTAAGCACCTCAGCCTTTTCCTCATCTCTTGTCACTATGTTTCCCCCCGCATCCAACAAAGGATGGAGATTCTCCTTAGTCCTCCTTTTCGTGTTAATGTATTTATAAAAACATTTTTTGTTATCTTTAACAGCAGTAGCCAGACTGAGCTCCAGATGAGCTTTGGCCTTTCTAATTTTGTCCCTACACATCCTTACAACATCCTTATAATCCTTCTGAGTGGCCTGCCCTCTTTTTCAAAGATCATAAATCCTCTTTTTTTCCCTAAGCTCTAGCCACAAGTCTCTGTTCAGCCAGGCCGGTCTTACATGCTGGCTCGTCTTTGGGCACGTGGGGACAGACCGCTCCTGAGCCATTAAGATTTCCTTCTTGAGGAGTGCCCAGCCTTCCTGGACTCCTCTGCCCTTCAGAACTGCCTCCCAAGGGACTCTGCCAACCAGTGTCCTGAACAGCTCAAAGTCTGCCCTCCGCAAGTCCAAGACAGCAGTTTTACTGGTCCTGGTTTCATCACTGCCTACTTGAAACAATAAAAGAGGATAATAGCCTGAGGGCCGTACTAGCGAAGGAAGTTTCTTCCTTACATCTTTAACCCGGGCCCCAGGAAGGCAGCAGACCTCCTTGTGTAGCGGGTCTGGTCTGCATATCGGGCCTTCTGCTCCCTTCAGCAGTGAGTCACCAATGAAAATGACCCGTCTTTTACTCTTTACTGAAGAGGTTTTAATGCAGTGGGCAGCCTGATTAGACTTTGGTGACACCTCCAAGTAGGAAGAACCATCACCCTCACCATTGTCCAGTTGTCCTCGCAGAGCAGTGTACCTGTTCTGCAGGGGCAGCTGGGGAGGTAGGGGAATCACAAGGCAGGTGCACCTGCTATGCTTGTAATGCCGAGCAGGGACCTTTTGCCATTGCCCCCTGTCCCCCAATTCATCACCGTTGTTGTTAGGGGGAGGAGAAGAGAGGGGGTTCACTGTAGCAGGCACTCTGTCTGCCTGCTGGTCCCCTCCTATTACCTGCTCGCAAGGTGGTAGGGGGTGATGTGTTTCTTGTGGAGCCTCTGCTGGCTGCCTAAGCCTCAGGGCTGGTATTTGGGGTGTCTCACCCCGGTGCCTTTCTTTCAGGCCTGGCAGGGAGTTGCTCCACCAGTCTATCTCCTGCTCACACTCCCTGATAGCCCTCAACCTCTCCACCTCCTCCCTGAGCTCTGCCACCAGGCGGACCAGGTCATCCACCTGCTCACACCTCACACACACAGTCCCTCTGCCTCCCTCAGATGGCAGCAACAGGCTCAGACACTCCCTGCATCCAGAAACCTGAACTGCCGCATTTTTGAGCAGACAGTCAGTCTGGGTGGTTACAGACTTTCTAGAGAGAGCAGTCTGCCTGGTGTAGACCATTGCAGCCCTGCTAGGGGTCAACAGCCGTTAGAGGAGTTGTTCGTATGGGCGGGGAGGGCAACGTTCTGCCCTCTCTGCCCTCCCTGCTCGCCCTGCCTGCGCGAACTGCCGCGCAAACTGCCGCGCCCCGCCCTTCTGATGCGCCACGCTTCTGTTTGCCCGCCCTGGTCGCTCGCGCTCCCTAGGGGCTGCTTTTGAACGGCCGGGGAGGGGGCGCTGCTGGCTCCTCGCGAGGGCTGCCGGGTCCTGGCGGCTCCCTCGAGTGGCCTCGATGCCGGAAAAAAAGCCCTGCCTGTCCCGATCCCCCGCTCCGCTGCAGAACGCGTCTGCCCCGGAGCCGATCGCCTTTTTACATTCTTCCAAATGTAAATCAGTAGTCCCTTCATTAGGGTCAGAAGTAACATCAGCCCTTCTACTCCCTCTGGGGGACTGCCCAAGAGAAACTGGAGCAGTAATTTTTTTGGTAGAACACCTTTTGGCTGCTGTATTTCCTTTCAACTTGCGTAGCTATGCCTCTAGGGTCAAAGTAGGTTTGTCATCCTGTGAGAAACACTCTGTAGCCAATAACATAGGCTCAGGCGAGGATCTCAGTGAAGTAGCATTTTTATTCGCAATTGCAATGGTGGGCGTCCCACAGGCAGGAGCGCGCCTACTAGTTCCGTAACACAATAACACAGTTTATATACTTTTTTTTTTTTTCTCGACGACCGGGACCCTCCCCTTTTTCCCCATGACTGGGTAATCCAGGTTCACAACCTATCCAGTGCTTCACAGACAATACATGGCTTTCAGTTGTCAGCCTGTTATTTCTCAAATTTCTTTTGATTTTTTACTCTTTGAGATGGTAATGTTTCCTACACTGTGATTTCCGCCTAATTGCTCTAAGGAGTCTGGTTGTCTGCATTTTACAAGGTCGTCTGTTAAGCTTTCTTATCACTGCAAGTGTATCTCAATACCACATTCCTTACCTTTAAACAATGTAACTCTGTGCAAAAACAACATTTTTGTTCCCACAATCCCACTTCCTCATGTCCTCCCCATGGTCACAAAGATAAAATCATAGGGTGCCACATGCTGTGTGTCCACACACTCTTGAGCAGAAACTCTCTCCCTTGAGTAGGAAAACGCTGGCTCTTCATAGCTGAGATACTGGTCAATAGAGGTGATGAGGAAGATATGTTCTTCAAGCTGCTGGATCTGTTGGGACAGTTTCTCCACAGCAGAGATGCAGGCCCATAGGGGGAAGAGAAAGATTTTCTTCATATTGCTGGAGTTGGCCTGATGCAACATCCACTGTTGGTTCTTCTCTGTCGCTGCAGTTCATTGCTGGCAGCACACTGGAGTATGACGATGGCATGCTCTGTACATACTTCGGCCACATGGACTGCATGCTCCAGCACGGCTAATTCCCTCAGGTGCTGGAGACCTTTCTCCATGGTGGTCCACTTGCCTAGTTGATATACAATATCTTCCTTGAAGGGATGCTTTTCCTTCATGCCTGACAGTAGTCACCTCCAGAGGCTGAGGGCTTGTGCCTGTTTCCCAATTGCTTTGTCAGTGACCCTTTCCCTAGAGCTGCTTGGCTTCCTTGCCTTCTAGTTCCTGGCTACTGCCCCAGTGTCCCAGTACTGGAACAGCCAGCTGAGAATGTGCTCAGCTGGGTGATGGCTGAAATCCTTTTGTATATCTTGCAATTCACTCAGGGATAGGGATCGGGTGGTTTCTGAGTCAGGAGGAGCTGCTTCTCTTACTAAACGAGCTGACTTCCATTTCCATTGGTATGGGGGTGACTGATACCATGGATGGCTGGCCCTCTGGTTTAGCCATAGTGTCTTATCTGGTCGTCATATTCAGAGACCTTCTTCTCCCCCTGAGGGTGCTGAATAGTGTGGAATATCATTTGAGAGGTGCAGGCCAGGCCCCAGCACAGTGCAGCAAACTGTAACTCTCCAGCATTGCTGGGATCAGGACATACTTCTTTCAAACATTCTGTCAGTGTTTTAGGATTCTTTACTTTTCAGGGGTGAAGTTCAAAACCATTGGAAGAGATAACCATGACAGGTACCTGCCCATATCCTCCCACACACCTTGCCACCCACTACTGCACTGCCTCAGGGCAGATTCCTGGGTGGTATTCTTAACTAATTGTTAAGAAACACATTCTGGAGACCTAGCAATAGGAGTATGTTGCTTATCCAAAGAAGTTCAAAATATTCAAAAGCTATTGTAATTAACCTATAAGGAAAGTAGGAGGAGGTACCATTCTGTATATCCTCCACCAATTGGCTTTCAGAGGAGAGAAAAAGAGTGTAGTTAATGTTCTCCAAGAGATCATTCCCAAAATACAGAGATGATAGCATTGAAGGGCCTGAATACCAGATTAGGCTCAAGGCCAGTGCTTTACAGCACAGAGAACTGAAAAAGACAAACACAGCCTTTAACAAGCTCTCAGATCTGATATATAGCAAAAGGGAGAACATGGCACAGATCACATAAAACAGGATCACATAGAAAAATATCAAGAGCAAACTAGTCAACACTGTGAACAGCAACTGTTAAACAAATATGATAATTTTAAGTTCTTTCTGAAGTGCTCTAATCAAATCTATTGTTATCTCTACCCTTTGAGCCTCACGTTGGTTGCCAAAAAGGACTGTGGTGTTTTCACCCTGATTGACAGATGAACTTTACCACAACCGCTCTCTCATTCCTCCTCATCAAAGAGAGAGGTGCAGGGAAGAAAGTATGATGGGAAAGAAAAAGGATCACAGTTTGAGACAAGGATAATTTAATTAAAGGGAAAAGAAAGAGAAAAAAAAAGAAGTAAAGGCCACATGGAAGCAAAGAAAGAGAGTAACCAATTATTCTCTACTTCCTATCAACAAGTGATGTTTGGCCACATTTTGGGAAGCAGGGCCTCAATACATGTAGTGTTTTTTTGGGAGGACAGGCATTTTCATAATGAGAGCCCCCCCCCCCCCCCCTTTCTCCTTCCCCTTTCCCACCTTTTATTGCTGAGTGTGACGTCATATGGTATGGAATATCCCTTTGGTTGGTTTAGGTCAGCTGCCCTGGCAATGTCCCCTCCCCACCTCTTGCCCACCCCCAGCCTACTGGCTTTGGGGGGGTTAGAGAGAGTCTTGATGATGGGCCAACATTGCTCAGCAATAGACAAAACATTGGTGTGATACCAATGCTGTTCTAGCTACAGGTGCAGAGCACAGCACTGTATGGGCTGCTGCAGGGAAAGTTAACTCCATCCCAGCCAGATCCATTTCTACTGTTGAATGTATACTTGCTTGAATAGCCAGCCAGTGTGTGCCACGTGAGATGAAGCATGCAACCTCACTAGGAAGGAGTGTCATTAATCAGTCCAGTACTGCAGTGCTAAGCTGTTGTAAGCTACATATACCGAGATGAATGCAGACTGTAGCAATTATTGGTACTTATGACACTGTTGTACCTGACTGGCTTTTGAAAGCAGATGGCGAAGCTGAGTAAAATCTTACGTGGTTCTGTGTCGTGGATGAAATTTTTACACAGATCTGATATATCAGCAATTTATGATTTATTAAATCCTTTATGGTAAATCACAAATTAGACTACGATTTTTTCTTTAGTAGCACTTAATCATCAGTTAATTGTTAGTCGATTTAACACAATCATTAGTGTTTGCTACAATCAGAACAGCAATTTAGTTAAAGACACAAGACTTACAGCAAGGTATAAGTCGTTTTTATACAACAAGGTATTGGAGATTTCTAAACTCAGTTGTGTGCTTAAGAACTTTTCCTCTTTCGGTGAATTCCTCACCCTCTACATTGGTGTATACAGCAGATGATCACTGAAAAGGACTTTTGCCCAGGAGTTAGCAGGGCTGATAGATAGGGCTTTAAACTAGAGTCGGAAGGAGGAAAGGGATAAAACCAGGCCCACCGGTGATAAGCTAAGGGATGGCGTGCCAGAATCAGAGGGACTGTGTGCTAGTGAGGTCCTTCGGTCTGCTCCACGAGGTGCTGTGTACAATGAGGCATATTTGAAGTGCTTCTACACAAGCACACGCAGTATGAGGAATAAACTGGATGAGCCAGAAGTCTTGTGCCAGTCCCAGAGCTATGATATCATTGGCATAAGCGAAACCTGGTGGGATGAGTCCTGTGGCTGGTGTGTTGCAATAGATGGTTGTAGGATCCTCAGGAGGGACAGGTAGGGCAGATGAGGTGGTGGGGTGGCAATGTATGTAAAGGAGGGGCTGGACTGTGTGGAGCTTGCAGTTGGTGATGGCAAAGTTGAGAGCCTCTGGGTAAGGATTAAGGGACAAACAAATAAAGGGGATGTCATCGTGGGAGTCTATTACAGACCACCCGGCCAGGATGACGACACCGATTAATTATTCTTTGAGGAACTAAGAGATACCTCAAGATCAACTGCCCTTGTCCTTATGGGGGACTTCAACTTCCCAGACGTTAACTGGGAATATCACATGGCCAACACAAGCAGGTCCAGGAGGTTCCTAAAGCACCTCGATGATAACGTCTTGGTGCAGGTGCTAAGGGAGCCAACTAGGAAAGGTGCCCTCCTAGACCTGTTGCTGGAGAACAGAGAAGGTCTTGTGGGGGATGTGGCAGTTGGCAGCTGTCTTGGTCACAGTGACCATGAAGCGGTTGATTTTAAAGTTTTTGGTGACAGGAGGAAAACTGCCACCAAAACTTCAACCCTGGATATGGGGAGAGCAGACTTCAGGCTGCTCAGGGAACTAGTTAGTAAGGTCCCCTGGGAAACTGCTTTTGAAGGCGTCGGTGTCCATCAGTGCTGGTCAATATTTAAGCACTGCCTCCTAAAATCACAGGATCAGGCAATTCCAAAATATCGGAAGTCAAGCAGGCGGGGCAGAAGGTTGGCTTGGCTGACCAGGGATCTTCTTCTGGAGCTTAGGCACAAAAAGAAAGTCATTGGCTGCTGGAAGAAGGGTCGGGCAACATGGAAGGACTACAGGGACGCTGTTCGCCTTTGTAGGGAGAAAATTCGTGCAGCCAAAGCCCAATTAGAGTTGAAGCTGGCCATGTCTGTGGGAGACAATAAAAAGGGCTTCTTAAAATATGAGACCAGGAAAAGGAGGACCAGAGAAAACATAGGTCCGCTTCTTGACAGGGATGATCATCTCACAAACAAGGACACAGGCAAAGCAGAGACATTTAACGCCTTCTTTGCCTCCGTCTTCAACACCGATAATGGGCTTCGGAACTCCAGGTGCCCTGAGCTGGAGGACCGTGACGGTGGGAATTATAAACTCCCAGCCAACCCTGAACGTGTGTGGGATTTGCTGCTCCACCTGGATCCATACAAGTCCATGGGTCCGGAAGGGATTCATCCCAGGGTGCTTAGAGAGCTGGCTGATGTTATCGCGGGACCTCTCTCGATTATTTTTCAACGGTCTTGGGAATCTGGAGAGGTCCCATTGGACTGGAAGCTGGCAAATGTTGTGCCAGTTTTCAAGAAGGACAAGAAAGAAGACCCTAGCAATTACAGGCCTGTCAGTCTCATGTCAGTGCCTGGTAAAATTATGGAGAGGATGATCCTTGAAGTTATTGAAGCGCACCTGGGGGACAATGCAGTCATTGGTCCCAGCCAACATGGGTTCACAAGGCGTAGGTCCTGCTTAACAAATTTAATTTCCTTTTATGATAAGATCACCCATCCAGTTGATCAAGGGAAACCAGCTGATGTGATCTTTTTGGATTTCAGTAAAGCTTTCAACACGGTTTCCCATAGGATCCTACTCAACAAAATGTCCAGCATACAGGTAAAAAAAAACATTATAAGATGGGTGAGCAATTGGCTGACGAGCAGGGCTCAAAGGGTTGTGGTAAATGGGGCCACATCAGGCTAGCAGATGATCACTAGTGGGGTCCCCCAAGGCTCCATTTTAGGGCCAGTCCTCTTCAATGTGTTTATAAATGATTTGGATGTAGGACTAGAAGGTGTTTTGAGCAAATTTGCTGACGACACCAAACTTGGAGGAGTTGTGGACTCTGTTGATGGTGGAAAGGCCTTGCAGAGAGATCTGGACAGACTGGAGAGCTGGGCGATCACCAACCCGCATGAAGTTTAACAAGAGCAAGTGCCGGGTCCTGCACCTGGGTCGGGGCAACCCTGGCTATATGTACAGATTGGGCAACGAGATGCTGGAGAGCAGCCCCAAAGAGAGGGATCTGGGGGTTGTGGTTGACAGCAAGTTGAATATGAGCCAGCAGTGTGCCCTGGAAGCCAGGAGGGTCAACCGTATCCTGGGGTGCATCAAGCACGGCATTGCTAGTCAGTCGAGGGAAGTGATTGTCCCTGTCTACTCTGCGCTGGTGCGGCCTCACCTCGAGTACTGTGTGCAGTTCTGGGCACCACAGTACAAAAAGGACGTGAAACTGTTGGAGAGTGTCCAGAGGAGGATGACGAAGATGGTGAAGGGCCTAGAGGGGAAGACGTATGAGAAGCGGCTGAGGTCACTTGGTCTGTTCAGCCTGGAGAAGAGGAGGCTGAGGGGAGACCTCATCGCAGTCTACAACTTCCTCATGAGGGGGAGCAGAGGGGCAGGCGCCGATCTCTTCCCTTTAATGACGAGTGATAGGACCCAAGGGAATGGAGTCAAGTTGCGACAGGGGTGGTTCAGGCTGGATATCAGGAAGAGGTTCTTCACTGAGAGGGTTGTTGCGTACTGGAACAGACTCCCTAGGGACGTAGTCACATCACCAAGCCTGTTGGAGTTTAAGAAGCATTTGGACTGTGCACTTAGTCATATGGTCTGAATTTCTGGTAGACCTGTGTGGTGCCAGGAGTTGGACTCAATGATTCTCGTGGGTCCCTTCCAATTAGGGATATTCTATGATTCTATGATTCTATGATTGAACCTTGAGGAGTCTTGCCCTGAAAGGCATCCCACCTCAGGGGGAGATCCCAGGTCACAGCCTGCTGTGGTCCTGGAGAGGTCAAAGGGATGTTTTGCTTAGGACCAGTATTTATAGGACTGCGAGATGATTGGCTTTAGTCAGTATTTTTCCATCCTGGCCACAATTCAGGTTGTGTAATTCTTTTATTGCCCACCAACCATACGTTTCCAGGTATATTACAGATCATAGTTCTGGTATCCAGTTAGCAGGAATTCCAGGTGCAGTTAGGGAGTGCCTAATCATCCCAACTCACTGCACTTGTGTCCTCATTTCAGTTAGGACAGAGTTAATTTTCCTCCTAGTACCTGGTAGGGTGCTATGTTTTGGATTAGGATGAGAAGAGTGCTGATAACATGCTGATGTTTTAATTGTTGCAGAGCAGTGCTTACACCAAGCCAAGGACTTTTCAGTTTATCACTCTGTCCTGCTAGCGAGCAGGCTAGGGGTGCAGCAGGAGCTGGGAGGGGACAGACCCAGGACAGCTGACCCAAAGTGGCCAAAGGGGTATTCCATACCATCTGACGTCACGCTGAACAATATATAGGGGTGGCTAGCTGGGGGGTGGGGGTGGGGGGCCGGCTGCTCGGGGATAGGCTGGGCATCAGTCAGCGGGTGGTGAGCAATTGCATTGTGCATCACTTGTTTCATACACCTTATTATTATTAGTACTATTATCATCATCATCATTATTATTATTATTGTTATTATTATTTTCCTGTCTTAATAAACTGTCTTTATCTCAACTCACAGGCTTCACTTTACTGTTTCTCTCCCCCATCCCAGAGAGGGAGGGGGGAGGGTGAGGGAACGGCTGTGTGGTGTTTAGCTGCCGACCGGCTTAAACCGCAACTTGTAATAATGAGAAGAAGATAACATTAGTTTATCTTGAGATCACAGAGTAGTCCAGCGAGGGTGGGGGGGAGGGCAGGACTGCACCACCACATTCTGAGGAGTGAGAATTATGTCATAGTAGAAGGAAGGGAAATAATTTTAAAATAATTTGCAAAAGCAGGGATAACGTGTGGCCAGTTACTGAAGTCAATTTTATTAGCATCAGATATTTTGACTGTGGGATGAAGACACACTTTTACATGGGCTCTTTGCCTTCAGGATTTGCCTTCAGATTGCCTTCAGGAAAGGTACTCAGCTCTGCAGCTGGCAAAAATACTGTGGGTGCTATTATTGGTGTTATCGAGAAGTATTTGTTCTCTGGTTTCCGCTCCTGTTTGGTGATATAGGAAAGGCATTCTTATTCTCATATGACCAGTGTAAGAAGTGATAACAGGCCTTTTATAAGGTTATATTTGGCTTCATGTAGATGAAGCTAAACAAGTATACCTGCAGTGTAAGAAACTTCTAACACCATCGTAAAGTTTCACAGCAAGTCTGCTTTCTGAAAATCTAGAAGGAAGTGATGATGTTGCTTCCTAGGAGCCATCACAGACTAGATCACTGTAATGGGCTTATGTGGCAAGGTTTTGGTAGCAGCGGACAACCTGGGTATCTGGCCCAGCCAGCATGGGCTCATGAAAGGCATGTCCTGCCTGACCAACCTCATCTCCTTCTATGACCGGGTGACCCACCTGGTGGATGAGGGAAAGGCTGTTGATGTAGTCTACCCAGACTTCAGCAAAGCCTTTGACACGGTCTCCCACAGTATTCTCCTGGAGAAGCTGGCAGCCCGTGGCTTGGACAGGTACACTCTTTGCTGGGTTAGAAACTGACTGTATGGCCAGGCCCAGAGAGTGGTGGTGAACAGAGTGAAATCCAGCTGGTGACCAGTCACGAGTGGTGTTCCCCAGGGGTCAGTGTTGGGGCCCACCCTCTTTAATACCTTTATTGATGATTTGGATGAGGGAATTGAGTGCACACTCAGGAAGTTTGCAGATGACACCAAGTTGGGGGGAAGTGTCAGTCTGCTGGAGGGTAGGAAGTCCCTGCAGAGGGACCTGGACAGGTTGGATCTCTGGGCAGAGGCCAATGTGATGAGGTTCAACATGGCTAAGTGCCAGGTCCTGCACTTCGGTCACAACAACCCCATGCAACACTATGGGCTCGGGGCAGAGTGGCTGGAAAGCTGTGCAGAGGAAAAGGATCTGGGAGTGCTGGTTGATGCTCAGCTGAACATGAACTGGCAGTGTGCCCAGGTGGCCAAGTAGGCCAACGGCATCCTGGCTTGTATCAGGAATAGTGTAGCCAGCAGGACCAGGGAAGTGATCATCCCCCTGTATTCTGCTCTGGTGAGGCCGTACCTCAAGTACTGTGTTCACTTTTGGGCCCCTCACTTCAAGAAAGACATTGAGGCCCTGGAGCATGTCCAGAGAAGGGCTACAAAACTGGTGAAGGTTCTGGAACACAAGTCTTATGAGGAGCGACTGAGGGAACTGGGGTTGTTTAGTCTGGAGAAGAGGAAGCTCAGGGGAGACCTTATTGCTTTCTACAACTACCTGAAAGGAAGGTGTGGGGAGCTGGGGGTTGGTGTCTTCTCCCAGATAATCAGTGATAGGACATGAAGGAATGGCCTTAAGTTGTGCCAGGTTTAGGTTGGAAATTAGGAGACATTTCTTCTCAGAAAGAGTGGTCAGGCATTGGAATGGGTTGCCCAGGGAGGTGGTGGATTCACCGTCCCTGGGGGTGTTTAAGGAAAGGTTGGACTTGGTGCTTAGTGACATGGTTTAGTGGGTGACAGTGGTGGTAGGGGGATGATTGAACCAGATGATCTTGGAGGTCTTTTCAAACCATAATGATTCTATGATTCCATGGTAGCATCTCTATCTCTGCTTGGTTTAATTGAATCTGTTGCCTTGTTTCTTTTGTAGTCACAGCCAGGCATTCTAAAGGATAAACATTTTTCCTAAATGCACTGTTTAATATCTTTAATATCGTCTCACTATAGTTTATATTAATACTCGCTAATGTACAATATTATAATCAGAATTTTGTTTGGAACTTTGGTGAGTTCCTTCACCTCCACCACAGGAAGATACTGCTGGTTGATAAAGAATGAGCAACCACTGTATTCTGTGTCTAGCTGGTTGCTGAAGATGATGTCGCTTTGTCGACATTGTCGCTTGTAAAGGCTTTAAATCATATGGAAATGAAAGGAAGTCTCCTCTGGCTTCCTTCCTGGCCAGGTACATAGGCAGAACTTTAAATCTTAATCATTTATGCAGGATTGGATTTCTTGAAGATGTGCTATCAGTGGATTAGAGTTTATGTAAAGCAATCCATTTGACATATTAAATTGGTATAATAGTTGATACGGAGATTTTATTTTTAATTCCGAGAGTATTTCAGTCAAACCTGAGACTGATCAAGCATTTAAGTGAGGGCTTCTGTCTTTAGGTCGTTCTCCAAGTGACCTTTATTGATGATATCTTCAAAACTTTTAATAAAATGACAGAATTACTTGATTTGACTTGCAGAGTAAAAATAATATTTGTCACAACTCTTAACTCTTAACCCTTAAGTTCTGTGGTTGAGAAAAAATTATCATCATACATCCAGTCTTTATTATTTTTATTTTAAATAACAAATCCTTTCTTCTCTCCTTCTCCATTCTCCCAGAAAAGGTCATGGAATCATAGAATCATAGAATATCCGAGGGGGAAGGGACCCAAAAGGATCATTGAATCCAACTCCTGGGTCCCCAAAGGACCACCCAAAAAATCAGACCATGTGTCTGAGAGCACTGTCCAAATGCTTCTTAAACTCCGGCATGCTTGGTGCCATGACCACTTCCCTGGGGAGCCTGTTCTAACGCCTGACCACCCTCTCAGTGAAGAACTTTTTCCCGATATCCAGCCTGAACCACCCCTGTCACAGCTTCAAGCCATTCCCTTGGGTCCTATCACTGGTCACCAGAGAGAAGAGATCAGCACCTGCCCCTCTGCTCCCCCTCATGAGGAAGCTGTAGACTGTGATGAGGTCTCCCCTCAGTCTTCTCTTATTTATCTAGGCTGAACAAACCAAGTGACCTCAGCCGCTCCTCGTACGTCTTCCCCTCTAGACCTTTCACCATCTTTGTAGCCCTCCTTTGGACACTCTCTAACAACTTCATGTCTTTCTTATACTGTGGTTCCCAAAACTGCACACAGTCCTCAAGGTGAGTCTGCGCCAGTGCAGAGTAGAGCAGGACAATCACTTCCCTTGACCAGCTAGCAATGTTGTTCTTGATTCCTTTCTATCACCCCAGGATAGGGTTGGCCCTCTTGGCCGCCAAGGCACACTGCTGGCTCATGTTCAGCTTGCTGTCAACCAAAACCCCCAGATCCCTTTCTGCAGGGCTGCTCTCCAGCATCTCGTCCCCCAGTCTGTATGTATAACCAGGGTTGTGCCTTCCCAGATGCAGAATATGGCACTGGCTCTTGTTAAACTTCATATTGTTGTCAATTGCCCAGATCTCTAATTTGTCCAGATCTCTCTGCAAGGCCTCACCACCGTTGACGGAGTCAACAGCTCCACCCAATTTGGTATCGTCTGCGAACTTGCTCAAAAAACCTTCAAGTCCTTCATCCAAATCGTTTATGAAAGCATTGAAGAGGACTGGTCCCTGGAGCCCTGGGGAACCCCACTAGTGACAGGTCGTCAGCCTGATGCAACCCCATTTACAAGTTGTTGGCCCTTAAAATGGTTGAAGAACCAAACATGAGGCTGCTGCAGTATAACTGAAAAATCTTGGCTGTTCTTTTTCCTTTTCCCCTCTTGTCCCAATAATTTAGAGGAATATGCAGGAGAAAAATAGCTCATTGAAGAGAACTCAAATTTTTTCTTAAACTTAAATTCTTACTCTGTTTAGGTCAATTCTAGTAGCTTTTTTCTTATGGGTCACACTATATAGCACTTGCCTGTTAACATTTATAAAGCCTTTTTTCATCTCCCTCTGATTATTAATTTAATAGATTAATAGAACAGCTGGTATCTGAAGGGAGTATAATATTTTGTAGAAAAATTGAACAATGTATTTCTGTGAGAGTTGGGGGGAAAGGACTTGCTGCATAGTCCCTACCTCATTTTTAGGTCTTATTGTGGTGAAAGCTGGGTTGTTATCAATTTCTTATAGTAACAGTGCTATAGCAAACTTGTATAGTCAGAATGTCTGAATGTCTTTGGCCGACCAGTGTCTTCCATGAGTCTCCTATATCCTGTGACTTCAGATCTATTTATTGCTTTTATCTTTAGAAAACTTTCTCTTAAAATGTGTAGAATTGACAATACTGATATTCTCATTTTTAATAAATAAATAAATAAAATGAATTCTGAACATTAAAAGCTTTACTACATAAATTGATGTGTGTAGCTGGAAGAAGAGATAAGGAAATAAAGATTAATATCTATCATTATAAGCTTTGCTTTTGTAGCGTTGTTCTGGAAATCTGCCTTCTCCTATGGGCCAAACGAAGGTTGAATGTAACTTATTTTCTGTTGTAGATGAACCAACACGTTCCTTGAGTGGTCTCATCTTGAAGAATAATGTAAAAACACATTTCCACAGCTTTCCAAATGGGGTAACTGACTTCATTAAAAGTGAATGTATGAACAATATTGGTGATTCCTCCCCCTTAATTAGAGCTACTGTAGGTGAGTTTACTCTTATTGCTATATTCTGCATACTGAAAAAGTTATTGATATAGATTGTAGCTGCACTAGTTGGGATGAAGAGTTATTAAACTCTGAAAACTGTTTGCTTCCAATAATTGTTGCAACTTCACCATGTTTTGTTGCTGATATTCATCTTCAGTGGGAATATATGAAAGTCATACTTATGCCCAGGGAGGTCGTGGAGTCATCATCCCTGGGGGTGTTTAAGGAAAGGTTGGACGTGGTGGGACATGGTTTAGTGGGTGATATTGGTGGTAGGGGGATGGTTGGACCAGATAATCTTGGAGGTCTTTTCCAACCTTAATGATTCTATGATTTTGCTTCCTATTCTCTTCTGTCAGAAAACAGTAGATAAAGTATGGTGAAGAGAACATCAGCTAGATTTTTTTTTGTTGTTACATGGATTTTTGATTTCCTAACTACTGTCTTATAGTGTGCCTCTTCCATAATATAAGCATATTTGCATTTTTTACTTATTTCTAGGTAACTTCTAACACCTGCTTTGGTTGTATAGCAGAATTTTTATTCTAACTTTTTATTCTAATCATCAAGTCCAACTGACAGACTACTTCAGGGCCGCCCCTCCCTCTCCAATTCCTCTCCTCAGAAAGTTATAGAGAGCAATGAGGTCACCCCTCCACCTCCTTTTCTCCAAGCATGACAAACCCAAGTGTCCTCAGCCACTCCTCATAGGACATGCCTTCCAGCCTGTTAACCAGCTTTGTTGCCCTTCTCTGGATGCTTTCAAGGACCTTAACAGCCTTTTTGTGTTGTGGAGACCAGAACTGCACACAGTATTCAAGGTGAGACTGCACCAACGCTAAATATAGCAGGAGAATCACTTCTTTTGACTGGCTGGCTATGCTGTGTTTAATGCATCCCAAAATGTGGTTTGCCCTATGTACTGGGTCTGGCTGGGAAGTTAACTTTCCCTGCAGCAGCCCATACAGTGCTGTGCTCTGCACTTGTAGCTAGAACAGCATTGGTATCACACCAGTGTTGTGTCTACTGCTGAGCAATACTGGCACAGCATCAGGACTCCCTCTAACACCCCCCCCCCCCCCAAGAGCCAGCAGGCTGGGGGTGGGCAAAAAATGAGAAAAGAACATCACCAGGGCAGCTGACCTAAACCAACCAAAGGGATATTCCATACCATATGATGTCACACTCAGCAATAAAAGGTGGAAAAAGGAAGAAGAGGGGAGGGGTGTGCTATCGTTGTGAAAACGTCTGTCCTCCCAAATACCGGCTACTTGCATTGAGGCCCTGCTTCAAGGACGTGGTCAAGCATCACTCGTTGGTGGGAAGTAGAAAGTAATTCCTTTCCTCTGCACTTTGCTTGTTGTTTTTTTCCCCTTTTCCCCTCTCCTTTTTTTCCCCTTTAGTTAAATTGTTTAATTAATAATATTTTTTCCTTAATAATTATTTTTCCCTTTAATTAAATTATGCTTATCTCAACCGGTGAGTTGTTTCTTTCCGTTTCTTTCCTTTTCTTCTTCCCCTCATCTTCTGAGGAGGAGGAGTGAGAGAGTGGTTGTGGTGGAGTTCATCTGCCTAGCAAGGTAAAACCACCACATCTTCTTGGCTGCCAGGGCACACTGCTGAGCCTACTGTTGACCAGCACCCCCAGATCCCTTTCTGCTGAGCTGCTCTCTAGCCACTCATCTCCATCTGTACCTGTGTCCAGCATTATTCTGTCCAAGTGCAGAATCTGGCATTTGTTCTTGTTAAATTTCATGCCATTGATAATTGCCCAATGCTCCTATGTATCTAGATCTTTCTGCAAAGCCTCTTGTTCCTCCAGAGAGTCCATAGCACCTTGCAGTTTAGTATTGTAGCAAACTTGCTAAGGATGCATTCAGCTCCTGCATCCAGACCATTGATAAAAATGTTGAAAATAACTGACCCCAAGATGTGGCCAGATGTCCCATTCACTACAACCTTTTGAGCCCTACTGTTCAGCCAAATCTTCACCCAGTGTAGCATGTACCTGTTCATCTCACAGTTGGACAATTTGTCCAGAACGATACTGTGAGGGACAGTATCAAAAGCCTTCCTAAAATCCAGAAAAACTATATCCACCTTCCCTTCATCCACTAAGTAGGAGATCTTATCATAGAAGGATAGCAAATTAATGAGACAGGATTTTGCTTTTGTGAACCCATGTTGTCTGTGCCTGATGATTCCATTATCCTTTAAGTGCCTTTCAGTGGTGCTCAGAATGATCTTCTCCATAATTTTTCCCAGTACTAAGGTTAGACTAGCAGATATGTAATTTTCAGGGTCTTCTCTCATGCCCTTCTTGTAAATTGGGATAACATTGGCTACTTTCCAGTCAGTGGGGACCTCCCCAGATTCCCAAGACCTTTGGTAGATATTTGAGAGGGTCCAGCTGTCACATCCGCTAACTCCCTCAGTACTCTGGGCTGAATCCCATCAGACCCCATGGATTTATAAATGTTCAATCGATTCCTTACAGTTTTGATGTCAACAAATGGAAAGTTGCTGCTCCCCCAGTCAAGGTCCTCCAACTTGCAAGACCAGGCAACCCAAGTCCTATCATTAATATTAAAGACAGGCAAAAAAAGCATTAAATGCCTCTGCCTTTTCATCATCCCTATTTGTCAAGTGAACAGTTTAATCCAGTAACAGTCCAATATTTTCCTTAGACCTCCTCTTGCATACTTTAGAAAGCCTTTTTTGTTACCTGAGACATCACTTTTTTGTTACCTGAGACATCACTGGTCAGTGTCAACTCTAGTTGAGCTTTGGCTTTTGTGTTTTCTTTCTGCAAATGCAAACTGCAGCTCTGTAATCTCCCTGTGTGGCCTGACCTTTCTTTGAGAGATTATACACTTTTTTTCTGCTCGAGTTCCAAGAAGAATTTCCCAGTTCAGCCAAGCTGGTCTTCTGCCTCGCTTACTTGACTTGCGACACAATGGGATTGCCTGCTCCTGTGCTATTAAAAGGTGGTTCTTGAAAAGCAACCATCTCACGTGTATCCTTAAGCCCTCAAAAACACATTCCCAGGGGACCCTGCTAACAAACTCACAGAGTAGTTTGAAGTTTGCTCTCTTAAAATCTGGGGTAACTCTGACCTTTTTTTCTCCTTACACCAGAAATTTTAAACTCAACCATTTTGTGATCACTGTGGCCAAGGCAGCCTCCTACTGTTACATCTCCCATGAGGCCTTCTCTATTCACAAACAAGTCTAAGAGGACACCTTTCCTGGTTGGTTCACTAAGTACTTGTGACAGGAAGTTATTTTCAACATACTTCAGGATTTTCCCAGACTTGCTTGTTGCAGCAGTATGATATTCCCAGTTTATGTCAGGAAAGTTGAAATCTCCCATAAGGACAAATGCTATTGATCCAGAGATTTCTCCCAATTGCCTATAAAATCAGTACAATCATGCTAGCTGGGTTATCAATAATAGACACCCACAACAACATCTGCTTTATTGTCCATCCCCCTAATCTTTACCCAGAGGCTCTCAACCACATCATCCTTAAGTGAAAGGGCTGTACAATCAAACCTCTCCCTTACATAAGCTGTAACACCTCCACCTCACCTGCCCTGCCTCTCTCCTGAACAGCCTATAGTCCTCTATCCCAGCACTCCAGTCATGGGACTCGTTCCACCAAGTCTTACTAATACCAGTGGTGTTGTAGCTTTGGGAATGGACCAAAGTTTCCCATTCTTCCTGTTTGTTTCTTATGCTATGCGCATTGGTGTACAGGCATTTCAGATGGGCTCCCAAACCCTCATTGCTCCCAGTGTAAATGCTCCCATTAAGTGTGCCATCCCTTGGTTTACCTTCAGCATTCCTGGTGGTATCCCTTTCCCCCACCATTCCTAGTAGAGTTGCTTTTCTGTCTGCTCTTGGAGAATATGATTTCCCCTAATTGTAGTAATTTTCCTTGTCCACTACAGAAAATAGAAAAAAGTGAAATAAACATAAATGATATATTTGAGTACAAAACGAAAAACAGGGGCAGGTGGCAGTTCAGAAAGAAATTCAGCTTGTATCAGCTGACTCCTGTCAGCTCAGCAAGCATATAAAATAATCTACCAGTTACTGTTCCCGTAGAATCCTTTGTTTTTTTTTCTATAGCCTTCCTTCTCCAGACATCTGTGTTATTTACTTTGAACTAGAGAAAAATGCCTTAGCATTTTTCTTAGCAAAAATCTCTTAGCTTTTTCCTGCTGTCTCATCACTTATGTAACTGCTTTACTGTGAATTGTATTAATGCTCCATTTCCTTAATGACAGTATATACAAGTTTTGAGTGGCAAGTACTTTTGTACTTTCGGGTTGTAGAAGTCATGCTTGCTTGTCCCTTCATAGGAGTTGTAAGTGGAGTACAATGGAGCTCACTAAAGGATATATTCTAGCTCCATTTGGATTGCTGTTTTAGGGTTATTCGGTGGTTGTGTGTTGTTTTTTTTGGGGGGGGGGATTTTTTGTTTGTTTTCAAACAAAAAGGAGGCAGAGACAGAACCCATAAACGACTCAGAAACCACCCGATCCCTATCACTGAGTAGCTGTGAGATATGCAAAAAAAATTCAGGTGTTGTCCAGGCGAGCACATTGTTACCGGGCTGCTCCAATGCTGGGATAACAGCGACAATAGCCTGGAATTAGAGGGAAATGAAGCCAAGCAGCTAGGATCCCTTTCTAGGGAAGGGGGCATTGACAAAGCAATTGGAAAAGGAGCACAAATCTTCACCCTCTGGAGGTGTCTCCTGTCAGAAATGAAGGAAAGGTATCCCTTCAAGGAAGATGTTGTATGTCACCCAAGTAAGCGGACCACCATGGAGAGGGGTATCCAGTACCTGAGGGAATTAGCCATGCTGGAGGCAATTTATGGTGACCTGGACAATGACCAGGTACCTAAAGATCCAGATGATATCCAGTGCACGCAGTTCACATGGTGCAAGTTTGTGCAGAGCGCACCATCGTCATACACTAATTCAAAAGCTGGAAGGATGGAGAGGAACCAACAGTGGATGCATTGGCTAGCCAACTCCGGCAATACGAAGAAAGTCTCTCTTCCTCCTTAGGGGCCTGTATCTCAGCTGTGGAGAAACTGATTCAGCAGTTTGAAGAGAGAGAGAAGGTCTTTTCCCTTGCCTGTACAGACCAGTATCTTAGTTATTAGGAGTAAGCATTTCTCTGCTCTCAAGAGCGAGGATATAGTGGGTACACAGCGTCACCCTGTGGTTTTACCTGCATGACCATCAGGAGGACAAGTGGGATGGAAAAACCTACCTCGACCCTGGAGGCACAGGTACGTAAGTTCCAAGGAAAAACATTCACAAAAGGGGGTTCTTGCAGGAAAATTGCTGCTCCAGGTTCCAGTTGGCAGTTCAACAGACGGAGTAGAAGGGCTGATCTTACTTCTGATCTTAACTAAGGGACTTCTGATTTGCATTTACAAGAAGCGAGTAACGAATACTATGACCAGGACTAGAGGGGCCCTGCCTCCTGCCAGGGGGAGGAAAGGGACAGTCAGGTTTATTGGGCTGTGTATATTCAAATGGCCTGGCATAACAGACACACAGGAGTATAAGTCTATTGGACACCGGCGCACAGTGTACCCTAATGCCATCAAGCTATAAAGGGGCAGAACCCCTCTGTATTTCTGGGGTGACAGGGGGATCCCAGCAGTTAACTGTATTGGAGGCTGAAGTGAGTCTAACTGGGAATGAGTGGCAAAAGCACCCCATTGTTTGTGACTGGCCCAGAGGCTCTGTGCATCCTTAGCATAGACTGCCTTAGGAGAGAATATTTCAAGGACCCAAGAGGGTACCGGTGGGCTTTTGGCATAGCTGCCTTGGAGATGGAGAAGATCAAACAGTTTTCTAC
Organism: Cygnus olor; assembly: GCF_009769625.2. NCBI lineage: Eukaryota > Metazoa > Chordata > Aves > Anseriformes > Anatidae > Cygnus > Cygnus olor. Next base: position 1,493,727 of record NW_024429073.1, on the reverse strand, counting down.
CTTGCCCGGTCTATTGGAGGACCTTTCTGTTGTGGGGTTGCTGAGGGTCAAAGACCAGCAGGTACCAATCGCTGCCATGACAGTGCACCAGTGGAAATATCGCACGAACCGAGACTGCCTGATTCCCATCCGTAAGCTGATTGGTCTCCTGGAGAACCAAGGAGTGATCAGCAAGACTCGCTCATCCTTTAACAGTCCCATACGGCCAGTGCAAAAGTCTAATGGAGAGGAGGCTAACAGTGGACTATCATGGCCTGAATGAAGTCATACCACCGCTGAGTGCTGTCGTGCTGGACATGCTGGAACTTCAATACAAACTGGAGTCAAAGGCAGCCAAGTGGTATGCCATAAATGATATCACTAATGTGTTTTTCTCAATCCATTTGCCAGCAGAGTGAAGGCTTGTCATGGCCAAGTGGGTGATGAATTACACTCATTAAAGAGTAGCAGCAGTATGTTCTGTTGTTACAAGACTGCGATTTAGAAAGTTTTGATGGCAAGGTATACTTGATTATTTACTACATAGGGGATAGGGTCAGACAAAACTGTTAGGGAGACCTTCCCGTTGAGTGAGTCACAAGGTCCAGAGCGGACCCCCTTACTTTCCAAACTTCTCAGAGGAGACTGGGTGCAGCAGGATCCAATCTTAGTTACAGACATGGTCAGCGGTTTATGTCTAAAGGATTATATGCACGATTCATCCCTTATATCACTTAGCTAAGATTACAAAGTATACTATTAGTCACTTATGAGTATCTGTCATGGGTAAGGAATCTCTCAGCCTCGAGGACTAACCTTGAGACACGTCCCTACTCAGGGGAAGATCCTGGCGTGCAGCCCACTGCCGTTCAAGAGAGCTCAATGGGCTCTGGGCTGTCCCCTATGTATGGGGTAAGATGACTGACTACTAGTCATATGTGCATACAGGCTGTATTTGGTTGGTGCAAGCTCAAGTAGTCCTTCAGTGTTGTGTTGTTATCTGTCTCCCCAGAGTCTAACCTGAGCCAGATGCACCCATCATGACCACCAGTGCACTCACTTGAGCAGGGTTACAGGGGAAATGGGGAAGTACACCGTCACAAGGCCACAGTGTGTCCAATACACCTGGAATCGACTTCCCCAGGGGTGGAAGCACAGCCTTACCATTTGCCATAGACTGATCCTGTCTGCACTGGAACAGGGGGAAGCTCCTGAACACCTGCAATACATTGATGACGTGGGGTGAAACAGAGAAGAAGTATTTGAGAAAGGGAAGAAAATAGTCCAAATTCTGGTTTTGCCATAAAACAAAATGAGGTCAAAGGACCCACACAGGAGAACCAGTTTTTAGGAATAAAACAGCAAGATGGATTTCATCGGATCCCAATGGATGTGATCAATGAAATAACAGCTGTCTCCACCAACTATCAAAAAGGAAGCACAAGCTTTCTTAGACGTTTTGGGTTTTTGGAGAATGTACATTCCAAATTACAGTCTGATTGTAAGCCCTCTCTATCAAGTTACCCAGAAGAATGATTTCAAGTGGGAGCCTGAGCAATGACAAGCCTTTGAACAAATTAAACAGGAGATAGTTAATGCAGTAGCCCTTGGGCCAGTCCAAGAAGGATAAGAGGTTAAAAAAGTGCTCTACCCCACAGCTGGGGAGAATGGCCCCACCTGGAGCCTCTGGCAGAAAGCACCTGGAGAGACTTGAGATTGACCCCTCCAGTTTTGGAGTTAGGGATACAGAGGATCTGAAGCCAACTGAAAAAGGGATATTGGCAGCCTATGAAGGAGGAGGGAGGCTTCAGGTGTGGCCTCTGTGAGAAGAGGCCAGAAGCTGCCCCACGTTATATAAGAGCCAGTTCCAGCCAGCTCCGTAGAGACCTATTGGTGGCCAAAGCTGAGCCAATGAGTAATGCTGGTTGTGCTTCTGTGAAAGCATATTTAAGAAAGGGTAAAAATGCTGCAAAGAAGCAGCTGGGAGAGAGGAGTGAGAAAATGCTGAGAGAAACAACCCTGCAGATACGAAGGTCAGAGAAGAAGGGGAAGGAGGTACTCCCAGCACCAGAGCAGAAGTTTCCCTGCAGCCCATGGAGAGGACCATGGTGGAGCAGGCTGTCCCCCTGCAGCCCATGGGGTACCACAGCAGAGCAGATTTCCAAGCTGAAGCCCGTGAAGTAGCCCATGGTGAAGAAGGTGGAACTGGCCTGAAGGAGGCTGCGGCCCATGGAGCACCCCTGCCAGAGCAGACTCCAGGCCAGACCTGTAGGTCGTGGAGAGGATCCCACACAGGAGCAGGTGATCTGGCAGGAGCTTCCGCCCGTGGGGGACCCATGTTGGAGCAGTTTGCTCCTGACAGATGGACCCCATGGCACAGACCCATAACGGAGCAGTTCTTGAAGAGCTGCAGTATGTGGGAAGCTCATGTAGGATCAGTTTGGGAAGGGCTACGTTTCATGGGATGGACCCCACAGTGGAGCAGGGGAAGAGTGATGATGAAAGAGTAGCAAAGACTAAGACCTGTATAAAAAGCTCGTAATGCCATACATGGCAGTTCTGAACTTCATATGTCTCACTTGGAAAGGGATGGTGGCCTCAAGTTGATTCTTGCCTATGCATCTAGAAGTATTTCCTGATATGTTATCATGTTGTTGTCTGGGGGAAGCCTTTCTTAAGAACGCTTGAAGTTGTTTTCAAATAGTCTTTCCTTTAGCTGTGAAAATTTTCATAGAATCAAAGATGGAGACACTCTCCATCTTTTTTATAAGTCCCCTTTAAGTACTGAAAGGTTGCCATGCGGTCACCCTGGAGCCTTCTCTTCTTCACAGGCTGAACATCCCCAGCTCTCCCAGCCTTTTTTCAGAGGAGAGTTACTCCAGCCCCTTGATCATTTTTGTGGTCTTCCTCTGGACCCGCTCTAACAGATCAACAGCCTTCTTGGGCTGAGGGCTCCAGATCTGGACACAGTACTCCAAGTGAGGCCTCACAAGGGCAGAGTAGAGGGGGACAATCACCTCCCTTGACCTGCTGGCCACTCCTCTGTTGCTGCATCCCAGGATGCAGTTGGCCTTCTGGGCTGCAAGTGTGCACTGCTGGCTCATGTCAAGCTTTTCATCCACCAGAACCCCCAAGTCCTTCTCTGCACAGGGCTGCTCTCAATGAGTTCTTCTCCACGTCTGTACTCATGTCCAGGATTGCCCTGGCCCAGGTGCAGCACCTTGCACTTGGACTTGTTGAACCTCATTAGGTTCATGTGGGCCCACTTCTCCAGCTTGTCCAGGTCCCTTTGGATGAGATCTCTTCCTTCTATTGTATCAACCGTACCACTCAGCTTGGTGTCATCTGCAAATTTGCTGAGGGTACACTCGATCCCACCGTCTGTGTCGCTGGTGAAGATATTAAACAGTACCACTCCAAAGACAGACCCCTGAGATACACCACTCGTCACCGGCCTCCACTTTGACATAGATAGAGCCCTTGACCACCACTCTCTGGGTGTGACCTTCAAGCCAAGTCCTTATCCACTGAATGGTCCACCCGTCAAATCCATATCTCTCCAATTTGGAGATCAGGATGTCATGTGGAACCGTGTCAAAGGACTTGCAGAAGTCCTGGTAGATGACATCGTTCGGTCTTCCTTTGTCAACTGATGAAATCACTCCATCATTGAAGGCCACCAGATTGGTCAGGCACGATTTGCCCTTGGTGAAGCCATGCTGGCTGTCTCAGATCACCTCTTTGTCTTGCGTATGCCTCAACATTGCTTCCAGGAGGATTTGTTCCATGATCTTGCCAGGCACAGAGGTGAGGCTCACCTATCTGTAGTTCCCCGGGTCCTCCTTTCTGCCCTTTTTAAAACTGAGAGTGGTGTTTCCCTTTTTCCAGTCACCAGGGACTTCGCCTGACTGCCAGGACTCTTCAAATATGATGGAGAGTGGCTGGGCGACTATATCAGCCAATTCCATCAGGACCCTGGGATGCATGTCAGCAGGGCCCATAGATTTGTACTTGTTTAGTTTCATCAGGTGGTATCAAACCTGCTCTTTGCTTACGATGGGTGGGACTTTGCTCCCTCAGCCTCCATCTACGGGTTGAGGGAAATGAAAGACTTGGGAAGCCTGGCTATCAGTGAAGACTGAGGCAAAGAAGTTGTTGAGTACCTCAGCCTTCTCCATGTCTGTCGTTACCAGTTCAGCCTTCTCATTCATCAGAGCAAGTACACTCTCCTTGGCCTTTCTTTTCTGAGCAATGTACCTCTAGAATCCCTTCCTGTTATTCTTTTCATCCCTTGCCAAGCTCAGTTCCATCCATGCCTTGGCTTTCCTGATCCCATCCCTACAAGTCCGGTCTGCATCCCCTGTACTCTTCCCAGGCCACGTGTCCCCGCTTCCACTGCCTATTTCCTTCTTGTGCCTCAGTTTGACCAGCAGGTTCTTGCTCAGCCATCCCAGTTGTCTGCCCTCCCTGCCCGCTTTTTTACACAGGGGGATGGAAAGTTCTTGAGCTCTAAGGAAATCATCCTTAAAGAGTTGCCAGGTCTGCTTAGCTCCTTTGTCCCTAAGGACTGTGTTCCAGGGGATCTCAGCTACTACGTCTTTAAATAGCTTGAAGTTTGCTTTTCAGAATTTCAGGGTCCTGACTTTGGGGTCAGGGGGCCAGGGGCCTGGCAAAAGGGTCCTCTTTGCCAGGCCCGTATTCCTCAAGATCACAAACTCAAACGGGGTGTAGTCACTGTAGCCCAGACTGCTTCCAGTCTTGACCTCTTTAATGAGCTCTTCCGCATTGGTGAGCATCAGGTCAAGTAACGCTTCTCCTCTGGTTGGTTTGTCTGATACCTGGACCGGGAAGTTATCCTCAACGCACTCTAGGAATCTTCTGGATTGCTTACAGCCTGCTGTGTAGTTTTCCCAGCAGACATTCGGGTGGTTGAAGTCCCCCATCAGGTTGAGAGCATGCAAGCGCGATGCTTCTTGTAGTTGAAGCAGGAATGCCTCATCCACAGGCTCCCCTTGATCAGGCGTCCTGTAGTAGACCCCAACCACAAGCTGTCCTTTATTGGTGTGGTCTTTAACTCTCACCCACAAGCCACCTGTCCGTGGCTGTTTCTCAGAGGCAACTCTTCGCAATCAGTCCCTTCACTAATGTAGAGGGCAACACCCCCTCCCTTCCTTTCCTGTCTCTCTCTTCTGAAGAGTTTGTAGCCCTCTATTCCAATGTTCCAGTTATGTGATCCATCCCATCACGTTTCTGTGATAGCAATCAGGTCATATTTGTCTAATTGCACCATTGTTGTTCTTTTTCTTGTTCTCCTTCTCTATCATCATCGTCATCATCTTTGTCTTCGTCTTACTCTCCATCTCTGTCTTCATCTTCTCCGTCTTCCTCTCTTCCTCTTCCCCTTCCCTTTCCTCTTCCTTTTCCTTCTTTTCTTGGGAGGAGTGGGCTCAACGCACATAAATCCATGGGTCCTGATGGGATGCATCCATGTGTGCTAAGGGAGTTGGCAGAGGTGATCGCCGAACCACTCTATCATCTTTGAAAGGTCCTGGAGAACAGGAGAGGTGCCTGAAGGCTGGAGGATAGCCAATGTCACTCCGGTCTTCAAGAAGGGCAAGAAGGAGGATCCGGGAAACTACAGGCCAGTCAGTCTCACCTCTGTCCCTGGAAAGGTGTTGGAACAGCTTGTTCTGGATGCCATCTCCAAGCAATTGGAAGAGAAGAAGGTTATGAGGAGTAGTCAGCATGGATTCACCAAGGGGAAGTCATGCTCGACCAAACTCGTTGCCTTCTATGATGGCATCACCAGCTGGGTAGATGGGGGAGAGCAGTGGATGTCATCTACCTTGACTTCAGCAAGGCTTTCGATACTGTCTCCCACGACATCCTGCTAGCAAAGCTGAGAAAGTGTGGGATAGAGGAGTGGACAGTTAGGTGGGTTGAGAACAGGTTGGCTGGCCGAGCTCAGAGGGTGGTGACTGGCGGCGTAGAGTCCGGCTGGAGACCTGTGACTAGCGGTGTTCCCCAGGGGTCGGTGCTGGGTCCGGTCTTGTTCAACATCTTCATCGACGACCTTGATGAGGGAATAGTGTCTGCCCTCAGCAAGTACGCCGATGATACAAAGCTGGGAGGAGTGGCCGACACGCCAGAAGGCTGTGCCGCCATTCAGTGAGACCTGGACCAGCTGGAGAGATGGTCAGGAAGAAACCAAATGAGGTTTAATAAGAGCAAGTGTAGAGTCCTGCACCTGGGAAGGAACAACCGCATGTATCAGTACAGGCTGGGGGATGACCTGCTAGAGAGGAGCTCTGAGAAGAAGGACCTGGGGATCCTGGTGGATGACAGGTTGACCATGAGCCAGCAGTGTGCCCTGGTGGCCAAGAGGGCCAATGGGATCCTGGCGTGCATTAAAAGGAGTGTGGCCAGCAGGTCAAAGGAGGTGATCCTCCCCCTCTACTCTGCCCTGGTCAGGCCTCACCTGGAGTACTGTGTCCAGTTCTGGGCTCCCCGGTACAAAAAAGACAGGGATCTCATGGAAAGAGTCCAGCGGAGGGCCACAAAGATGATACGGGGCCTGGAGCATCTTCCCTATGAAGAAAGGCTGAGAGACCTGGGTCTGTTCAGCCTGGAGAAGAGAAGACTGAGAGGGGATCTTATCAATGTTTATATATACCTGAAGTGTGGGAGACAGAGGGATTTGGCCAACCTCTTTTCAGTGGTTTGTGGGGACAGGACAAGGGGTAATGGCCACAAAATGGAGCCCAGGAAGTTCTGCACCAACATGCGAAAGAACTTCTTCATGGTGAGGGTGACAGAGCACTGGAACAGGCTGCCCAGGGAGGTTGTGGAGTCTCCTTCTCTGGAGATATTCAAGGCCCGTCTGGAGGCCTACCTGGGCAGCCTGCTCTAAGGACTCTGCTTTGGCAGGGCGGTTGGACCCGATGATCTTTCGAGGTCCCTTCCAACCCCTACAATTCTGTGATTCTGTGATTCTCTTCCTTTTCCTTCTCCTCTTCCTCCTTCTCCTTTTTCTCCTCTAATTCTTCTTCTTCCTCTAATTCTTCTAATTCTAATTCCAGTTTCAATTCTAGTTCTAATTCTCATTCTTCGAATTCTTCTTTTTTTTCCTGTTCTAATTCTTTTGCCTCTTAGAATTCTCTTTTCTTGACCTTTTCCTTCTTGTTCCTCTTCTTCTTCTTCTTCTTCCTCTAATTAATTATAAGTATAATTATAATTCATTTTCTGTTTTAATCTTCAAAATTTTCCTTTTCTTCTCATTCTTCTTCTATTTTTTCTTCTAATTATTGTTTTAATTATTCTTTTTCTAGTTCTTATTCTTCTTCAAATTCTTATTCTTGTTATTCTTATTCTTTTTCTTCTTCTAATTCTTCTACATCTATTTTTTCTCCTAATTATTTTTTTTCTTCTAATACTTCTAGTTCTTCAAATTCGTCTTCTAATTCTGCCTTCTCTTCTTCCTCTTCTTCTTCTTTTTCTAATTATTCTAACTCTTCTAACATTTCTAATTCTTCTTCTAACTCTTCTAATTCTTCTAATTTTCTGCCTTTCTTTTCTATCCTATTAATTCATCCTTTTTTCAATCTATGAGTTTTTACCCTTTTTTTTGATTCTGTCCCCCATCCCGGTGTGTTGGTTGGTGGGTCCATGAGTGAATGGCTGTTTGGTTCTTAGCTGCATGCTGGGTAAACCACAGCAGTCATATAACAATTCAAATGGGCTTTGTCCCTTGCTGTCTGGTCTAGCCTAACTCTCAGCAAAGGTATTGGCAAGGCCTTTGGCCTTTTTAATTGTGCTTCATGGCAAGCTTTAACTGCTTTTTCAGTGTTTGATTCGGTCTGTCTTCTTATCCTCTCAACTTTGGTCTTCACGCAGTATGTAAGCCCCACGTAAGTGGTAAGGTTATTGATATTTCTTGAACAAATTTTAATATAAAGTGAGGCCTGTTGTCGGAGGAGAGTCCCTCTGGTATTCCAAAACAATGAATTACTTCTTTCAGTAATGCGTTTACTACCTCCTAGTTTTATTAGTTTGACATGGGAAGGCCTCTGTCCATCCAGTGAGCATGCCCACCAGCACTAGGAGATATTGATGTGATCCTTGTCTTGTCAATTTGGAACAGTCTACTTATCAGTACTCACAAGCTTTAATCCCTTTCCCCATCTCACCTGGCGGTGGCTTTGGTTGGATCTTGAGGTTGCTTGCACAGATCACAGAACACTTTTGCAATACTTGGTTTGCTGTAGTTTGCATTTTTGGTCCTATAGCAAAGTGCTTGGGATTCTCCCACCATCCATCTTTCTGCTTTGTACATTTTAGTTTTTCTCCTGGTGCTGTTCTAGCTGCGTCCTTGGCTGCTAAGTGAGCTTTCATTATGTCATGATCACCCTTTTGGTGGGCCTTAGAATGCGTTATTGCTACAGCATTGGGCCTTTGCACTGCCTCTAACAACTGTAAAATTTCTGGACCATAATTGGTCCTCTAGCTGTTGTCCATAGCCCTTTTTCCCTCCAAATGGCTCCAGAATATGCAAAACTCTGAAGGCCTATTTAGAATCTTATAGACATTGAGGGTTTTCCCTTCTGCTAATTCCAGGGCCCTAGTCAAGGCAATTAATTCAGCTTTTGTGCTGAGGTATTATGGGGGAGTGACTTTGTTTCTACGCTGTCCCACAGGGTCACTACTGCATATCCTGCTTTATGCTGTTTATTTTCCAGAAAACTACTACCATCTGTAAAATACTCAAGGTCTGCATTAGCAATTGGCTCATCCTTAAGGTCAGCCCAGCTGGCATAAGAATGCTCAATGATATGTAGTCGTGTTGGATTTCCCGTCTCCTCGGCTGGAAGGAGCGTGTATTATTGTGTGTATAGACGGACTATTTTTCAGTCTCTGAAAACACTTCTAGGACCTCTGAAAGATCTTCAGCTAACTCTTAAAAACTACCAACACCTTTAAAACTCATGAGTTCTCTCACATGTTGATTCAGAGGAGTTCCAGGAATTTAATTCTTATGTTTGTTTGCATCATAGAATTATGTAATGATAGAATATCCTGAGTTGGAACGGACTCACAAGGATCATCAAGTCCAACTCCTGGCTCCACACAGGACCACCGAAAAATCAAACCATATCTCTGAGAGTGTTATTCAAATGCTTCTTGAACTCTTGTCAGGCTTTGGGCCGTGACCACTTACCTAGGGAGCCTGTTCCAGTGCTCGACCACCCTCTTGGTGAAGAACTTTTTCCTAACATCCAATCTGAATCTCCCCTGGCACAGCTTCATGCTCACCATGGTCACCAGAGGGAAGAGATCAGCACCTGCCCCTCTGCTCCTCCTTGTGAGGAAGCTACAGACCATGATAAGGTCTCCCCTCAGTCTCCTCTTCTCTGGGCTGAATAAAACAGTGACTTCAGCCACTCCTCATACGTCTTCCCCTCGACCTTTCACCATCTTTGTAGCCCTCCTTTGGACACTCTCTAACAACTTCATGTCTTTCTTATACTGTGGTACCCAAAACTGCACACAGTCCTCAAGGTGAGTCCGCACCAGTGCAGAGTAGAGCAGGACAATCACTTCCCTTGACCGGCTAGTAATACTGTGCCTGATGCACCCCAGGATAGGGTTGGCTGCCAGGACACACTGTTGACTCATAATGTACTTGCTGTCGACCAGACCCCCCACATCCCTTTCTGCGGTGCTGCTCTCCAACCTCTCATTCCCCAGTCTCTATGTATATCCAGGATTGCCCCATCCCAGGTGCAGAATCCGGCACTTGCTTTTGTGAAACTTCAAACAAATGGTGATTGCCTGGCCCTCTAATTTTTGAATATCTCAACCCATGTTTCTGAAACCATGTTAATTCTACAAACCTGTGCCAGATCAAACTCAGGGAGACAGTTTTGCAATTTAAGTACTTTGTCTAGAAGTCAAGAACATCCATTTCTTTCTTTTTGTGAAGTTCAGTTTAATAATAATTAAAAAAAGCAAATCATTAAGATTCAGTGACAGTAAAATATGTATTTTCTATTAATGTATCTGATACTCTTTGCAGGACCATAATATTCAGAAGAAATGTACTCTTTAAGACTCCATAGATCTTTGTAGGCTTTTGGGAATCTTCTCTATTCACTTGCAATTATGAAATGAACTGTATGCAAACTACCTCTGGAGCTGTAAAATTGTGTTTTACCTGTCTTCATTTTTGCCCTTTGTCTTCTTGAGTTCTTCAGCTTTATTGCATCAACAGAAACATGATGTAAATTTTTTTCATTTACCATGTGTCTTTCCCAGAATGCCCTTTGTTCTGTAATGTTGTCCCATATTCTCATATATTTAATAAGGATTTTACCATTTTATTCTAAAGAAAAAGGACATATGGTGATTAGCTCAGTGAAAAAGCTTATGAAAGGTTTGTTTTTTTATCACTTGTAACTTACTGTAATTACCAGTTGTAGTATTAACAAGTTCTTCTGTGTTCCTGCTCATTAGAGGCACCTGTCATTAGCAGTAATAGGCTATGCTGCCTGTTTCACAAAAGCAGAGAATCACAGAACAGTTAAAGTTGGAAGGGGCTTGTGGAGATCATCTAGTCCAACTCCCCCTGCTCAACCAGGGTCATCTAGAGCACATTGCACAGGATCACGTCCAGGCAGGTTTTGAATATCTCCAGAGAAGGAGACTATACAGCCTCTCTGGGCAACCCGTTCTAGTGCTGTCACCCTCACAGTAAAGAAGTTTTTCTTCATATTTAGATGGAAGGAACATCCTGTGTTTCAGTTTGTGCCTGTTGCTTTTCGTCCTATTGCTGAGCACCACCAAAAAGAGTCAGGCCCCATCGTCTTGACACCCTCCCTTAAGATATTTATATACATTGATAAGATCCCCTCTTTGACTTCTCTTCTCCAGCTAAACAGGCCCAGCTCCCTCAGCCTTTCCTCATAAGAGAGATGCTCCAGTCTCCTAATCATCTTTGTAGTCCTCCACTGGACTCACTCCAGGAACTCTGTGTCTCTCTTGTACTGGGGAGCCCAGAACTGGACACAGGACTCCAGATGTGGCCTCACCAGGGCTGAGTAGAGTGGGAAGATAGCCTCTCTCAACCTGCTGGCAACACTTCTCCTAATGTACCTCGGGATACCATTGGCCTTCTTGGCCACAAGGGCACATTGCTGGCTTATGGTTAACTTGTTGTCCACCAGGACTCCCAGGTCCTTCTCTGCAGAGCTGCTTTCCAGCAGGTCAACCCTCAACCTGTACTGGTGCATGGGGTTATTCCTCCCCAGGTGCAGGACCCTGCACTTGTCTTTGCTGAACTTCATGAGGTTCCTCACCACCCAATGCTCCAGCATGTCCAGGTCCCTCTGAATGGCAGCACAGAGTGGTATATCGGCCACTCCTCCCAGTTTTGTGCCATCAGCGAACTTGCTGAGGGTGCAGTCTGTCCCTTCATCCAGGTCCTTGATGAAGAAGTAGAACAGGACTGGACCTACTACCAACCCCCTGACACTGCCAGCTACAGGCCTCCAACTAGACTGTGCCACTGCTGATCACAACTCTCTGAGCTCTGCCATCCAGCCAGTTCTCAATCCACCTCACTGTCCACTCATCCATTCCACACTTCCTGAGCTTGCCTATGAGGATATTATGGGAGACAGTGTCAAAAACCTTGCTGAAGTTCATGTAGACAACATCCACTGCCCTCCCCTCATCTACCCAGCCAGTCATTCCATCATAGAAGGTTGTCAGATTGGTTAAGCATGATTTCCCCTTGGTGACTCCATGCTGACTATTTCTGATCACCTTCTTACCCTTCACATGCTTGGAGATGATCTCCAGGATGAGCTGTTCCATCACCTTTCCAGGGATGGATGTGAGGCTGACTGGCCTGTAGTTGCCTGGGTCCTCCTTCTTGCCCTTTTTGAAGACTGGCATGACACTGGCTCTCTTCCAGTCCTCAGGCACCTCCCTTGTTCTCCATGACCTTTCAAAGATGATGGAGAGTGGCTTAGCAATAACATCCACCAGCTCCCTCAGCACCCATAGGTGCATCCCATCTGGGCCCATGGATTTGTAGGTATCAAGTTTGCTTAGGTGATCTCTAACCCAATCCTCCTCAACCAAGGGAAAGTCTTCCTTTCCCCAACCTTTCTCTCTTGTCTCCAGGGTCTGAGATTCCTGAGGACTGGCCTTAGCAGTAAAGATGGAAGGAAAGAAAGCGTTCAGTAACTCTTCCTTCTCTGTATCCTTCGTCACAAGGGCACCCACCCCATTCAGCAGCAGGCCCACATTTTCCCTAGTCTTCCTCTTGCTACTGATGTGTTTGAAGAAGCCCTTTTTGTTCTGCTTGATTTAATTCCCTTGCCAGATTTAATTCCAAATGGGCCTTAGCCTTCCTCATCGCATCTCTGCATACTCTGACAATGTCCCTATATTCCACCCAAGTAGCCTGTCCCTTTTTCCACATTCTGTATACTTCCTTCTTCTGTTTGAGTTTTGCCAGGAGCTCCTTGGTCATCCATGCAGATTTCCTGCTCCCTTTGCTTGCCTTCTTACTCATAGGGGATGCACCAATCTTGAGACTGGAGGAAGTGATACTTGAATACTGACCAGCTGTCTTGGACCCCCCTTCCTTCCAGGGCCCTATCCCATGGGATTCTTCCAAGTAGATCCCTGAAGAGGCCAAAGTTAGCTCTCCTGAAATCCAGGGCTGCAATCCTACTTATTGCCCTGCTTCCTCCATGCAGGATCCTGAACTCTAAAATCTTATGGTCACTGTAGCCTAGGCTGCTGCCAACCTTTACGTCTCCAACCTGTCCTTCTTTGTAAAATACAAGGTCCAGCAGCACAGCTCTCCTCGTTGGCTCATCCACCACCTGTGTCAAAAAGTTGTCATCAGTGCTCTGCAGGAACTTCCTGGATTTTTTGTGCCTAGCTGTGTGGTCTTCCCAGCAGATGTCAGGGTGGTTGAAGTCCCCCGTGAGAACCAGGGCCTGTGATTGTTAGGCTACTTCCATGTATTTCATTATTTCTTAAGGCAAAATGGACGCATATAGAGTCAGTACTAGTTTATAAGCAGCCTTCCCTGTTCCTATCACCTAATTGTTTTTTCCTGGGATTTCTGTGTATACTTGAAATGGAATTAGTGTCACATTGGGCTGTTGTATCTGTTTGCTGGATCTGAATCAGCCAACCCCTACAGCTGATCACTGTATAACCTGCTGCGTAAGCTGTATAACCTGCGTGTAAGCTCTTAGTAATTATCTTGGTCTTAATATGTGTCCTTAATGTTTTGTTTAAATGTTATGTTGTGTGTTCACAACTTTGCTACTAGGTTATAAGTTTACTGAATGACAGCTGGTAGGAAGCACTTCCCATGTTCATGCTTTTACATCATGCTAAAGAAGAGGTGACTTGAGGTGGATACTCTATGTACTGGAGGTCAAGATTTGTACAGTGTTTAGTAAATTTAGAACTGAACCTGTCTTACAGTGTTTGGGCAGGATTATTTACTTAATTGGAATTACTTTGTGCTTGATGTCTCATATCTGAGCCCTTCATGGTAGCACGAAGGAAAAAACAAGCCATTGCATTTCAAAGCCCTTCAAATACTATTTGTAATTAAATGTACTTCCTATTTTTGTGCTTGACAGTTCTTAACAAAACAACAGATTTCCTAACTTCTTAGTTATCTGAGAGGAGAAAAATAAGAAAAATTGGTATGAAACCTGTGAAGGTATAAGATCTCACTTCCTTCATTCTTCTGATTCACTTAGGCATTCTGATAACAACCATTGCCTCAAAAGAGGAATTACAGAATTGGCCTGAACTCTTACCAAAGCTTTGCAGCCTTTTGGATTCTGAAGATTACAATACTTGTGAGGTAAGGAGACTTATTTTGAAACAGAAGATTATCATCTGAAATTCATTATTTTTTTCTCTCTTCATGGATACTATATATATGTGAATATAGTGTTGTGTGTGTGTATACACACACATATATATAATCTCAGATAAGTGGCTCAAATTTGATACTTTTTATTCTGTTTTCATTACACATAGTGTTCATTCAAATGAATTTGTTTACTTTGCATAAAAGCAGAATAAGGCTGCAGATGGATAATCATAGCATCTCAGCTGGAAAGTGTCCTAAAGGCACCACAGAATGGTAACTAATCTTTTATTTATCATTAAGTCGACCTTGAATTATCTTTTACTTACAAGAAGAATGAACAACTAAGATTTTTAACTGGAAATGTGATCTGTCACTGCTATATCAAGCTAGTGTGAAATGAACTCTTTTGTTCAGTGTGTATGAAGGAAAATGAATAACTACCAATTTAACTGCTCTAAATTATGAGCGGGAAAAAAAAGTCTCATCTCATTTAAAAAATAAGAATTTGTAATCACACACTTTTAATTACTGTATATTGTCTCCATAAGTGTGTGAAGCATTTTGTATAAAATGATGATGGTCCAAGATGCTCTGCTGTTATGTAGTGTTTTAGTGCTGTTTTCCTTACCCATTATGGAGCTCTGTTTTGCCCTATAACAAAGCACTAAAAGAAATACAATCATATATGAAATTAAATTAGATACTTCCACACCTGAACGTCTATTTTTCAAATAAGAGCTTTTAAGCATTTTTTAAAATATGATTAAATATTTGAGCATTAAATGCTAAAATTGAAATTACCACTTACCCATTGACCCAGCTTGAGAGGTTATGGATTAAGGTATAAATATAGAATATTTAAAAATACATAAATAGAAAGCCTTTAAGGATGTTTCAATTTTACTCTATATTTAGCTCGCTGCATTTACTGTGTTGTGCTGAAATTACCTATTCTGTTCATATCCTGAAATGTTTTTTTCATCAGAATGTGAAAGAACAATTTGCTTGTTTGGTTTTTGAACAGGGTGCATTTGGCGCTCTTCAGAAGATATGTGAAGATTCTGCTGAAATTTTAGATAGTGATTTATTAGACCGACCACTCAATATCATGATCCCTAAATTCTTGCAGTTTTTCAAGCACAGCAGTCCAAAAATAAGGTAGGTTTAGGTGTTGTACAGTAGTTCCATATTAAAATTTTATTTAGATGAGCAGCAAGGTTGATATTTTGTAGATCTGTTTAAAATATGTTTAGTGTTTTATTAAATGCTCCTGCATATGCAAATGCAAGAGGAGAAGGCATGGAGATTCCATGCATCACTGATTTTGATGCTTATCTGTGTTGTTAATAGCTCAATGTAATTTCATTATGCACCTTCCAAATCTACAGTCATTTTGTATATCAAATTGTTTTTTTTAACATCTTGCATATTATCATGAAAAGTTCGATGCTGTGAGGAGAAAATATTCTGATTCAAAAGAACTATCTTGCATACCTCATTCATTTCGTAATGACTGCAGCAATGAGAAAGAATTAAAAAAAATCTCTTGCTGGTAATAGTGGAGGGCCACCAAGATGATCAAGGGACCGGAGCATCTCTCCTATGAGGAAAGGCTGAGAGAGTTGTGACTGTTCAGCCTGGAGAAGAGGAGGCTCAGGGGGGATCTTATCAATGCCTATAAATACCTGAAAGGAAGATGCAATGAAGACAGAGCCAGTCTCTTTTCAGTGATGCCCAGTGACAGGACAAGAGGCAATGGGCACAAACTGTAACATAGGAAGTTCCATCTGAACATCAGGAAACACTTATTTACTGTGTTGGTTTATTTATTTATTTTTTAAATGTGGAGTAACCACCATTAACTGTCACTCACCGAGGCGATCGGCTCCGGGGCAGACACGTTCTTCAGCGGAGCAGAGGATCGCAGTGTACAAGGGGTTTTCTGCACCGAGGCAACTCGAGGCAGCCCAAGGCAGCCCAGGGAGCCACCAGCACCCGGCAGCCCTTGTAAGAGTGGATGGCGAGGCTTGGGGGGGGCCAGGAGCGGCATCAGCCCCCTCCTGTACAAAAGCAGCCCCTGGGGGGAGCGCGAGTGAACAGGAGCTTGGCAAACAGGGCAGGCAAACAGAGTGTGGCATGTCAGCCAGGGTGTGGCACGGCAGTTTGCGTGGCAGTTTGCATAGGCAGAGCGAGCAGGGAGGGCACTGTCCCTGCTGTTTAGCGGTATCCATAGCCATGGTATCCACCCAGCAGAAATCCATTGCCTCTGAGTCCCTTGCGGCCTCTCCAGCAACATCTAGCAATGTGGCTACCCAGACAGAGGTCTTGGGGAAACACGCGGCTGTCCAGGTCTTGGGTTGCAGGGTGTGCCCGAGTCTTCTGTCACTGTCTGACAGCAGCAGTGGGTATGCCTGTGGGAGGTGTGCCCAGGTTGAAGAACTGCTTAGCCTGGTGGCAGAGTTTCACGAGGAGGTAAGTAAGCTGAGGAGCATCAAGGAGTCAGAGAGGGAAATTGACTGGTGGAAGCATACTCTACCATCCCTGAGAGAGACTCATCAGCCAGCCACCACACAAGAAACAAAGGTTCCCCTATCCCATCAGGCAGCCACTACACAAGAGACAAAGGTTCCCCCATCCCACCAGGCAGTAGGAGGGGACCTCCTTAATGATCAGAGGGCTGGAGCACCTCTCCTATGCAGAAAGGTTGAGGAAACTGGGCTTGTTTAGCTTGGAGAAGAGAAGGCTCCGGGGAGACCTCATTGCAGCCTTCCAGTACTTGAAGGGAGCATATAAACAGGAGGGGGAACGCCTGTTTACATGTGTTGATAGTGATAGGACAAGGGGGAATGGTTTTAAACTAAGACAGGGGAGATTTAGGTTAGAAATTAGGAGAAAGTTTTTCACTCAGAGGGTGGTGAGGCACTGGAACGGGTTGCCCAGGGAGGTTGTGGATGCCCCATCCCTGGCGACATTCAAGGCCAGGCTGGATGTGGCTCTGGGCAGGCTGCTCTAGTGGCTGGCAACCCTGCCCAGAGCAGGGGATTTGAAACTAGATGATCTTTAAGGTCCTTTTCAACCCAGGCCATTCTATGATTCTATGACCTAGGACATGGAGGGGAATGGAAGCAGGTTTCTGCTTGGAGTGGTAGGTGAGCCCTCTCCCTGCCTATCTCACCTTCCCGGCTACCCTTACCCAACAGGTATGAGGCTCTAGAACTTGACAGTCAAGCAAACAATGATGTAGATGAAAGCCCATCCTGGTTAGAAGGGGTGCCTAAGGCAAGGCAACCTACCCCCTGAATCACTACAACTTCCATCAAGAAAGAAAGGAGGGTTGTTGTCATAGGGGACTCCCTTCTGAAAGGGACAGAGACAATTTGCCATCTGGACCCAACCCACAGGGAGGTCTGCTGCCTCCTTGGGGCTCGGGTAAGAGACAGCTAGAAAAGTCACTTGCCTGGTACGACCCTCTGACTACTACTAATTGCTGTTTTTTCAAGATGGTAATGACGAGATAGCAAGGAGAAGTCCAAGGGCAATCAAAAGGGACTTTAGGGCTTTGGGGCGACTATTTAAAGGATCAGGGGCACAGGTCGCGTTTGCCTCCCTCCTTCCGGTAGCAGGAATCAACATCAACAGGCAGACTCAGCTCATCAATATGTGGCTCTGAGACTGGTGCCACAAGCACCAAAAACTTTGGTTTTGTTGATCACGGGAAGGTCTACACGAAACCAGGCCTGCTGGCACCAGACAGGATGCACCTCTCTCAGAGGGGGAAAAGGATTTTTGCCCAGGAGTTAGCAGGGCTGATAGATAGGGCTTTAAACTAGAGTCAGAAGGAGGAAAGGGATAAAACCAGGCCCACCGGTGATAAGCTAAGGGATGGCGTGCCAGAATCAGAGGGACTGTGTGCTAGTGAGGTCCTTTGGTCTGCTCCACGAGGTGCTGTGTACAATGAGGCATATTTGAAGTGCTTCTACACAAGCACACGCAGTATGAGGAATAAACTGGATGAGACAGAAGTCTTGCCCCAGTCCCAGAGCTATGATATCATTGGCATAAGCGAAACCTGGTGGGATGAGTCCTGTGGCTGGTGTGTTGCAATAGATGGTTGTAGGATCCTCAGGAGGGACAGGTAGGGCAGATGAGGTGGTGGGGTGGCAATGTATGTAAAGGAGGGGCTGGACTGTGTGGAGCTTGCAGTTGGTGATGGCAAAGTTGAGAGCCTCTGGGTAAGGATTAAGGGACAAACAAATAAAGGGGATGTCGTCGTGGGAGTCTATTACAGACCACCCGGCCAGGATGACGACACCGATTAATTATTCTTTGAGGAACTAAGAGATACCTCAAGATCAACTGCCCTTGTCCTTATGGGGGACTTCAACTTCCCAGACGTTAACTGGGAATATCACATGGCCAACACAAGCAGGTCCAGGAGGTTCCTAAAGCACCTCGATGATAACGTCTTGGTGCAGGTGCTA
Source organism: Cygnus olor (assembly GCF_009769625.2). NCBI lineage: Eukaryota > Metazoa > Chordata > Aves > Anseriformes > Anatidae > Cygnus > Cygnus olor. Next base: position 1,475,355 of record NW_024429073.1, on the reverse strand, counting down.
AGGGAGCCAACTAGGAAAGGTGCCCTCCTAGACCTGTTGCTGGAGAACAGAGAAGGTCTTGTGGGGGATGTGGCAGTTGGCAGCTGTCTTGGTCACAGTGACCATGAAGCGGTTGATTTTAAAGTTTTTGGTGACAGGAGGAAAACTGCCACCAAAACTTCAACCCTGGATATGGGGAGAGCAGACTTCAGGCTGCTCAGGGAACTAGTTAGTAAGGTCCCCTGGGAAACTGCTTTTGAAGGTGTCGGTGTCCATCAGTGCTGGTCAATATTTAAGCACTGCCTCCTAAAATCACAGGATCAGGCAATTCCAAAATATCGGAAGTCAAGCAGGCGGGGCAGAAGGTTGGCTTGGCTGACCAGGGATCTTTTTCTGGAGCTTAGGCACAAAAAGAAAGTCATTGGCTGCTGGAAGAAGGGTCGGACAACATGGAAGGACTACAGGGACGCTGTTCGCCTTTGTAGGGAGAAAATTTGTGCGGTGAAAAATTCATGGGTGAAAAATTGACTGATGGGTAAGGCTCAAAGCGTTATGGCAAATGGGGTTACATAAGGCTGGCGGCCAGTCACCAGTGGGGTCCCCCAGGGCTCCGTTTTAGAGCCGACTCTTTTCAGTGTTTTCATAAACGATTTGTGTGTGTGACTAGAAGGTGTTTTGAGTAAGTTTGCTGACGATACTAAACTGGGAGGAGCTGTTGACTGTTGAGGGTGGAAAGGCCTTGCAGAGAGATCTGGACAGATTGGAGAGCTGGGCGATCACCAACCTGCATGAAGTTTAACAAGAGCAAGTACCAGGTCCTGCACCTGGGAAGGGGCAACCCTGGCTATACGTACAGAATGGGGGAACGAGCCGCTGGAGAGTAGCCCCACAGAGAGGGATCTGGGGGTTGTGGTTGATAGCAAGCTGAATATGAGCCAGCAGTGTGCCCTGGAAGCCAGGAGGGCCAACCGTATCCTGGGATGCATCAAGCACGGCATTGCTAGTTGGTCGAGGGAAGTAGTTGTCTCGCTCTACTCCGCGCTGGTGCAGCCTCACCTCGAGTACTGTGTGCAGTTCTGGGCACCACAGTACAAAAAGGATGTGAAACTATCGGAGAGTGTCCAGAGAAGGGCTACTGAGATGGTGAAAGGTCTAGAGGGGAAGACGTACGAGGAGCGGCTGAGGTCACTTGGTTTGTTCAGCCTGGAAAAGAGGAGGCTGAGGGGAGACCTCATCGAGGTCTACAGCTTCCTCACGAGCAGGAGTGGAGGAGCAGAAGCTGATCTCTTCTCTTTAATGACCAGTGATAGGACCCAAGGGAATGGAGTCAAGCTGCGACAGGGGAGGTTCAGACTGGATATCACAAAAAGGTTCTTTGAAGGGGTGAAAGACACGGACTCCTGATGGCTCTTGAACAGGAGACCTTTATTGCCATTTTTCACCACTACGTATACTTTCCCCGTAGTCCCATGCGCTGTCCACGTGCCCAAATCTGTCATACAATTGGTTAGAGACCCTCAGACACACGCCTCAAGCCAGCCAGCAATTGGCCACTGCCCAAAGCTCATCTTTAACATTGTAGCCAATTTACTTTATCTCGACCTTGCTCAAGTTTTTGGTTCTACCGCTGTTTTCCTCATTATCTCTAATTCAGGGACGTGTGAAACAGCACAAAGCTCCCTGCAAATTCTTTTCCCACAGTTCTTTACCGAGAGGGTTGTCACACACTGGAACAGGCTCCCTAGGGATGTAGTCACAGCACCAAGCCTGTTGGAGTTTGGACCATGCTCTCAGTCATATGGTCTATATTGTGATTTTTGGGTAGACCTGTGTGGTGCCAGGAGTTGGACTCAGTGATCCTTGTGGGTCCCTTCCAACTAGGGATATTCTATGATTCTATGACTGTTGTAGGTTGTTGTGGTTTAGCCCGGCTGGCAGTCAAACACCACACAGCCGTTCGCTCACCCTCCCCCCTCCCTCTCCGGGATGGGGGAGAGAAACGGGAAAGTGAAGCCTGTGAGTTGAGATAAAGACAGTTTATTAAGACAGGGAAAAGAATAACAACAATAATAATAATAATAATAGTATTAATAGTAATAATGTGTACGAAATAAGTGATGCACAATGCAATTGCTCACCACCCGTTGACCGATGCCCAGCCTATCCCCGAGCAGCCGGCCACACCTCCACCCCGGCTAGCCACCCCTATATATTGTTCAGCATGACGTCAGATGGTATGGAATACCCCTTTGGCCAGTTTGGGTCAGCTGTCCTGGGTCTGTCCCCTCCCAGCTTCTGCTGCATCCCTAGCCTGCTCGCTAGCAGGACAGAGAGAGGCTGAAAAGTCCTTGGCTTGGTGTAAGCACTGCTCTACGACAATTAAAACATCAGCATGTTATCAGCGCTGTTCTCATCCTAATCCAAAACATAGCACCCTGCCAGCTACTAGGAGGAAAATTAACTCTGTCCTAACTGAAACCAGGACAGATATCCACCCCTTATTCCATACCATTTATGTCATGCTCAGGTTACACTCTTTCCAATACTTTCTAATTAATCACCATTTTCATCTATGATATATAGCAACCATGGTAGCGGTGACATACAGTGTTATATGATGATTAACATATTATAATTCAACTCATGGGCTATTCTCACCCAGTATTAGGTCCCCTTGAGGTACACACCGGACCTCCCCATTCTCTTGCATTACCCACCAAGTGCATCCAGGTCCCCGAGCAAAAGCAATCCCACGAATGGGCTTGCCTTTTCCTGAGGCGGGAGTAGCCCAGACTGTCTTACCCAGCATGTTTCTTACGTGCACTACAGGAACTTTATCCCCTTCTACAGTGCGTAACAGGTTTGATTGGGCAGGTCCAGCTCGGTTGGCAGATCCTCTAGTATTGACTAACCAGGTGGCCTTTGCCAAATGTGTTTCCCAATTTTTGAATGTCCCAGCACCCATTGCTTTCAGTGTAGTCTTTAACAGTCCATTGTATCGTTCAACTTTCCCGGAGGCTGGTGCATGATAAGGGATGTGATACACCCACTCAATACCATGTTCTTTGGCCCAAGTGTCTATAAGGTTGTTTCGGAAATGAGTCCCATTGTCTGACTCAATTCTTTCTGGGGTGCCATGTCGCCATAGGACTTGCTTTTCAAGGCCCAGGATAGTGTTCCGGGCGGTGGCATGGGGCACAGGATATGTTTCCAGCCATCCGGTGGTTGCTTCCACCATTGTAAGTACATGGCGCTTGCCGTTGCGGGTTTGGGGGAGTGTGATGTAATCAATCTGCCAGGCCTCTCCATATTTGTATTTCAGCCATTGTCCTCCATACCAGAGAGGCTTTGACCGTTTGGCTTGTTTAATTGCAGCACATGTTTCACAATCATGAATAACCTGTGCTATAGTGTCCATGGTCAGGTCCACCCCTCGGTCACGAGCCCATCTGTATGTTGCATCTCTACCTTGATGGCCTGAGGTGTCATGGGCCCATCGGGCTATAAATAATTCACCTTTATGTTGCCAGTCCAGGTCCACCTGAGCCACTTCAATCTTAGCAGCCTGATCCACCTGCTGGTTGTTTTGATGTTCTTCAGTAGCCCGATTCTTGGGCACATGAGCATCTACATGGCGTACCTTTACAACCAGGTTCTCTACCCGGGCAGCAATATCTTGCCACAATGCAGCAGCCCAGATTTGTTTGCCCCGGCGTTCCCAGTTGTTCTGCTTCCATTGTTGTAGCCACCCCCACAGGGCATTTGCTACCATCCATGAATCAGTATAGAGATAGAGAACTGGCCACTTTTCTCGTTCAGCAATATCTAAGGCCAGCTGAACGGCTTTCACTTCTGCAAACTGACTCGATTCACCTTCTCCCTCAGCAGCTTCTGCAACTCGTCGTGTAGGACTCCATACAGCAGCTTTCCATCTCCGATGCTTTCCCACAATACGACAGGACCCATCAGTGAACAGGGCATATTTCTTCTCATTTTCTGGTAGCTTGTTGTACAGTGGGGCTTCTTCAGCACGGACTACCTCCTCCTCTGACGATATCCCAAAGTACTTGCCTTCTGGCCAGTCCATAATCACTTCCAGGATTCCTGGGCGACTGGGGTTTCCTATTCGAGCCCGCTGAGTAATCAGTGCAACCCACTTGCTCCATGTAGCATCAGTTGCATGATGTGTAGAGGGGACCCTTCCTTTGAACATCCAACCCAGTACCGGCAGTCGGGGTGCCAGGAGGAGCTGCGCTTCAGTACCGACCACTTCTGAAGCAGATCGAACTCCCTCATATGCTGCCAATATCTCCTTTTCGGTTGGAGTATAGCGGGCCTCAGATCCTCAGTATCCCCGACTCCAAAACCCCAGGGGTCGACCTCGAGTTTCCCCAGGTTCTTTCTGCCAGAGGCTCCAGGTGGGGCCATTCTCCCCGGCTGCGGTGTAGAGCACATTCTTTACATCTGGTCCTGTTCGGACTGGCCCAAGGGCTACTGCATGAACTATTTCTTGTTTAATTTGTTCAAAGGCTTGTCGTTGCTCAGGGCCCCATTCAAAAGCATTCTTCTTACGAGTTACTTGGTAGAGCGGGTTTACAATCAGACTGTAATTTGGAATATGCATTCTCCAAAACCCCACGACACCTAGGAAAGTTTGTGTTTCCTTCTTGCTAGTTGGTGGAGACATAGCTGTTATTTTGTTGATCACATCCATTGGGATTTGACGACGTCCATCTTGCCATTTTATTCCTAAAAACTGGATCTCTCGTGCAGGTCCTTTAACTTTATTTTGTTTTATGGCAAAACCGGCCTTCAGAAGGATTTGGACTATTTTCTTCCCTTTCTCGAAAACTTCCTCTGCAGTGTCACCCCACACAATGATGTCATCGATGTACTGCAGGTGTTCAGGAGCCTCCCCCTGCTCCAGCGCAGACTGGATCAGTCCATGGCAAATGGTAGGGCTATGTTTCCACCCCTGGGGCAGCCGATTCCAAGTATATTGGACTCCCCTCCAAGTGAAAGCAAACTGTGGCCTGCACTCTGCTGCTAGAGGGATGGAGAAAAATGCATTAGCAATATCAATTGTGGCATACCACTTGGCTGCCTTTGATTCCAGTTCGTACTGGAGTTCTAGCATGTCCGGCACTGCAGCACTCAGTGGTGGCGTGACTTCGTTCAGGCCACGATAGTCCACTGTTAGTCTCCACTCACCATTAGACTTTCGCACTGGCCATATGGGACTATTAAAAGGTGAATGGGTCTTGCTGATCACTCCTTGGCTCTCCAGTTGACGAATTAGCTCGTGGATGGGAATCAGGGAGTCTCGGTTGGTGCGATATTGCCGCCGGTGCACAGTTGTGGTAGCGATTGGCACTTGCTGTTCTTCAACCCTCAGCAACCCCACAACAGAAGGGTCCTCTGAGAGACCGGGCAAGGTAGACAACTGTTTAATGTCCTCTGTCTCTAAGGCAGCTATGCCAAAAGCCCAGCGGAACCCTTTTGGGTCCTTGAAATATCCTCTTCTAAGATAGTCTATGCCAAGGATGCACGGAGCATCCGGGCCAGTCACAATACGGTGCTTTTGCCACTCATTTCCGGTTAGACTCACTTCAGCTTCCAATACAGTTAACTGCTGGGATCCCCCTGTCACGCCATAAATACAGATGGGCTCTGGCCCTTTACAGCTTGATGGCATTAGAGTACATTGTGCACCGGTGTCTACTAGAGCCTTATACTTCTGTGCGTCAGACGTGCCAGGCCATCGAATCCACACAGTCCAATAAACTCGATTGTCCCTTTCCTCCCCCTGGCTGGAGGCAGGGCCCCTCTAGTCCTGGTCAGAATCTTCATTTCTGTGTTTAAAAGACTGCCTGCTAGAAGTTGGAGCAGCAAACTTTTCAGAGAACCCCTTTCTCCCGATTGTTTTCTTTTGCAACTCACGTACCTGTGCCTCTAGGGTCTCAGTAGATTTTCCATCCCATTTTCTCATGTCCTCTCCATGGTCACGTAGGTAAAACCACAGGGTGGTGCGGGGTGTGTACCCACCATATTGTCTTCTTTGCATGGATGCACGTTTACCCCTAATAGCTGAGACGCTGGTTTGTACAGGTGGGGAAGAAAATACACTCTCTTTAAGTTGCTGGACCTCTTCAAAAAGTTTCTCCAAAGTATTCTCTTTTAGTTGGTGGCCACTGGTTTGTTCAGGTGGGGGGGAAGATAAATTCTCTTTAAGTTGGTGGACCTCTTCAGAGAGTTTCTCCACAGCCGAGACGCAGGCCTGTAGGGAAGAGGAGAGATTTCCTTCGTACTCCCGGAGTTGTTTAGCCATGTCACCCACTGTGGGATCTTCACCGTTTTTCCAGGTTATTATTGCCAATGAGCTGGCCCATGTTGATGGTGCATTCCGTACAAACTTCCGCCATATGGGTCGAGTACACTGGACTTCATCTGGATCTGTGGATGTTTGTGCGTCGTTTAAGTCCTTATAAATTACTTCCCGTACGGCTAATTCCCTCAGGTACTGAATTCCCTTCTCCATGGTGGTCCACTTGACTGGTACACATACAAGTTCTTCCTTGTAGGGATACCTTCCCTTCACAGCTAACAGGAGACGCCTCCAGAGGCTGTGAGATCGTGCTCCATCTCCAATTGCTTTGTCAATGCTTGCATCTCTAGCAAGGGATCCCAACCGCTTGGCTTCCCTGCCCTCTAATTTCACACCATTGGCTCCAGTGTCCCAGCACCGGAGCAGCCAGGTGACAAGCTGTTCACCTATACAGCGACCAAAATCTTTTCGCACATCTCGTAGCTCACGCTGGTATAGGGTTCGGGTAGTTACTGTTGACTTACTGACATCCTCATCCTCATCTTCATCCTCCTGCACACTTGATGGCCCAGCCTCGTCTTCTCCAGACCCAGACTTAGCAGAAGACTTTCTGCGTTCTAAACGACCTGAGTCTCTATACCACTTTTTCACCTTTTCTACAGGGGCAACTTGCACTGCTACAGCTCGCCTCTCCGACCCAGCCACAGGGTCTGCCACAGGGGTTGGAGTACCCTCTGCAGGGGCAACTTGCACTGCTACAGTTCGTTTCTCCGACCCAGCCACAGGGTCTGCCACAGGGGTTGGAGTACCCTCTGCAGGGGCAACTTGCACTGCTACAGTTCGTTTCTCTGACCCAGCCACAGGGTCTGCCACAGGGGTTGGAGTACCCTCTGCAGGGGCAACTTGCACTGCTACAGTTCGTTTCTCTGACCCAGCCACAGGAGTGGGAATGGCTGCGGGAGCTGGAGCCGGAATGGCTGCGGGAGCTGGAGCCGGGACGGCTGCGGGAGCTGGAACGGCTGCGGGAGCTGGAGCCGGGACAGCTGCGGGAGCTGGAGCCGGAACGGCTGCGGGAGCTGGAATGGCTGCGGGAGCTGGAGCCGGGACAGCTGCAGGAGCTGGAGCCGGAACGGCTGCGGGAGCTGGAGCCGGGACGGCTGCGGGAGCCGGGACGGCTGCGGGAGCTGGAGCCGGGACGGCTGCGGGAGCTGGAACGGCTGCGGGAGCTGGAGCCGGGACAGCTGCGGGAGCTGGAGCTGGAACGGCTGCGGGAGCTGGAGCCGGGACGGCTGCGGGAGCTGGAACGGCTGCGGGAGCTGGAACGACTGCGGGAGCTGGAGCCGGGACAGCTGCGGGAGCTGGAGCTGGAACGGCTGCGGGAGCTGGATCTGGAGTGGCTGCAGGAGCCGGGACTGGAACGGCCGCAGGGTCTGTCACTAGGTTGATAGTAGCATCAATTGCAGCTCGATAGGCACAAGCCAGACCCCAGCACGCCACAGTGATTTGTGTCACTTTGGAACTGCCAGAGTCATGACACCTTTTTTTCAAGCATTCTACCAGTTTTTTAGGATTTTGCAGTTGTTCAGTGGTGAATGTCCAAAACACTGGAGGTGCCCACTGCCCTAGAAACCTGCCCATATCCTCCCACACTCCCTGCCACTCGCAAATATCCCGCCTCAAGACAGATCTCCGGATGAGATTCCTAAGTAGTTGTTTAACCTTAAACAAAACCTGAAGCGCATTCAGGAGACATAACAACAAGAACATGCTGGTCTGAGTATCCCAAGGATATTCAACATCTTGGAGAGCTACCGTAACTAGCTCGGGGGATAAGAGGGTGGTGAAGGAGGAAGGGAGAGTGAACAGGTAGGAAAAAATATCTTCCCCTGTCCCCTCCAGAGACTGACTCCCTGATGAAAAAAGGCAATAGGTGTAATTGCTAATAGTTTCTGAGATATGGTTTCCGAAGTATAGAGTCGACGACAGTGCTGAGTACAAATACCAGGTTAGAGTCATGACCAGATACTTCATCATTTCATAAGCCATCGTTACACCACACAGTACCATAACAATCTTAAACCAGGGCCCGGAAAGGGTAAACAGCACGACAGGGAGCACATACAGAAAGTAACTTACTATAAAACTCAATTTGGGAAACAGGCACAGCAGACTTGAGATTAAGGCAATCAACATTGTGACTAGCAACTATTAAGCAGGTCGAATACTTATACCAATTTTAGTTTAACACACTCTGGTCAAATCTGTCGATATCTCAACCCTTCGAGCCCCACGTTGGGCGCCAAATGGGCTGTTGTGGTTTAGCCCGGCTGGCAGTCAAACACCACACAGCCGTTCGCTCACCCTCCCCCCTCCCTCTCCGGGATGGGGGAGAGAAACGGGAAAGTGAAGCCTGTGAGTTGAGATAAAGACAGTTTATTAAGACAGGGAAAAGAATAACAACAATAATAATAATAATAATAGTATTAATAGTAATAATGTGTACGAAATAAGTGATGCACAATGCAATTGCTCACCACCCGTTGACCGATGCCCAGCCTATCCCCGAGCAGCCGGCCACACCTCCACCCCGGCTAGCCACCCCTATATATTGTTCAGCATGACGTCAGATGGTATGGAATACCCCTTTGGCCAGTTTGGGTCAGCTGTCCTGGGTCTGTCCCCTCCCAGCTTCTGCTGCATCCCTAGCCTGCTCGCTAGCAGGACAGAGAGAGGCTGAAAAGTCCTTGGCTTGGTGTAAGCACTGCTCTACGACAATTAAAACATCAGCATGTTATCAGCGCTGTTCTCATCCTAATCCAAAACATAGCACTCTGCCAGCTACTAGGAGGAAAATTAACTCTGTCCTAACTGAAACCAGGACATAGGTTCATTGGCACAGGTAGACCAGAGAGGCTGTAGAGTCTCCCTCCTTGGAAATCTTCAAAACCTGCCTGGACATGGACCTGGGCAACTTTCTTTAGGTGTCCCTGCTTGAACATGGGGGTTGGACCAGATGATCTCTGGAGGTCCCTTCCAACCTCAACGAGTCTGTGATTCTGTGTGATTCCGTGAAATTTTTTTTTTTTTTTGGGGGGGGGGTTGTTTAGTAGTAGTTGTTCTTGTTTTTCTGACTCCTCTTTGAAAGTTCTGTTGAAAGATTCTATAACTTGGATGCTGCAATTCTTTATTGCCAACAGTAGTAGATGCTGAAGACTAGAAGGAAGAAAGGAAGAGCATAACTGGGAGTATATTGTGACAGGATTAAAATAAGATTTAGAAACTCACTGACCTAAAAGAGATGCACACTACAAAAAATATACAACAAGGTGTGAACTTGCACTTATGTAAAAGATATGCTTAATCTTGCATTGGAGCTGGGAGAGATGGAGAAAAAACTGCTTTTTTCCTACCACTATTTTTGTCAGCTGCGATTTTTGTGGTTTTGAGACTTTGTTAAAAAAAATTGAATTAAAGGAGGACACTTGCTCACCGACAGCCTGGTTTCAGTGCATAGTGCTGAAGTATGAAGGATATTAGTAGTGTCAGTAAGATGCATTATATTTAAACCTGTCAAGAGACAACTTCTGAACGATGTTTTATGAGACTGTCTTCCAAAAAAGGTCTGAACAGAACAGTTTGGAGTTACATTATTAAAAATACTTCAATGGATTTTCGAAGGCTTTTAAAGGTAGTTTTGCCTTGTTCCTTCACTTGCAAAAGACACATTGCATATCTCTGAGAATGAAAAAGACTTGTGAGTAATGGCTTTGCATGAAGTCGAACAGAAGACCAGATGTTTCAGTTTTAGTATGTTTCTATCGCAAGTGTTTTAGTAGGTATCCTACTACGAGGGTTTGTTTCTCCTGGTTTTGGCTAGGATAGAGTTATTTTTCCTCCTAGTAGCTGGTAGGGTGCTGTGTTTGGGATTTAGGATGAGAATAATGTTGATAACACACTGATGTTTTAATTGTTGCAGAGCAGTGCTTACACTAAGCCAAGGACTTTTTCAGCTTCTCATACTGCCCTGCCAGTGGGCGGGCTGGGGGTGCAGCAGGAGCTGGGAGGGGACAGACCCAGGACAGCTGACCCAAACTGGCCAAAGGGGTATTCCATACCATCTGACGTCATGCTGAACAATTAATATGGGGTGGCTGGCTGGGATGGGGAGGGACCGGCTGCTCGGGGATAGGCTGGGCATCAGTCAGCAGGTGTTGAGCAATTGCATTGTGCATCACTTCCTTTGTACATTCTATTATTATTACTATTATTATTATTATTATTTCTCTTCCTTTTCTGTCCCATTAAACTGTCTTCATCTCAACCCAAGAGCTTTTAATTTTTTTCCCTCCCAATTCTCTCCCCCATCCCAGTATGTATGTGTGTGAGCGAACAGCTGTGTGGTGCTTAGCTGCCCGCTGGGTTAAACCACAACAGTCATTTTGGAGCCCAATGTGGGGCACGAAGGGTTGAGATAATGACAGATCTGACCAGAGCATGTTAAAACAAAATTGTCATAAGCATTAGATCAGTTTAATAGTTGCTAATCACAATGCTGATTTTTTTTTTTTTGATCTCGGGTCTGTTGTGCTTGTTTTCAGAATTGTGTTGAATAGCACATTACTTACTGTATGTGTTCCCTGTCATGCTGTTCATCCTTTCCGGGGGCTGGTTTAAGGTTATTATTTTGCTGTACTGTGTAACGCTGGCTTATGATAAAATTACTAGTCATGAGACTAATTTGGTATTTGTACTCAGCACTGCTGTCAACTCTGTACTTCGGTATCCATCTCTCAGAAACTATTCATAATTACACTCTATGCCTTTGTCTTCAGGAGCCAATCTTGGGGGCAGAACAAGGGGGAATACTTTTCCCCACTTCTTCGCTCTCCCTTTCTCCTTCACCTCCCCCTTCTCCTCCAGGCTAGTTACGATAGCTCTTGAAAACTCTGAATATCCTTGGGATGTTCAAACCAGCATGTTGTTATTGTCCCGTCTCCTTAATGCACTTCAGATCTTTATTTTAGGTTAAACAATTACTTCAGAATGCCATCCAGAGATCTGTCCCGAGGCAGGATAGTTATGAGTGGCAGGGAGTGTGGGAGGATAAGGGCTATAGCAGTGGGCACCTCCGGTGCTTTGGAAATTCACCCCTGAACAAGTGGAGAATCCTAAAAAACTGTCAGAATGCTTGAAAAAGGTGTCACCACCCTGGCAATTCCGAAGAGATATAAATCACTGCAACGTGCTGGGTCTTGGCTTATGCTTACCGAGCAATACAACCCCTGTAACAGGCCGTGCAGCCACTCCAACTCCTGTGTCAAGCCCAGCAGCCACTCCATCTCCTGTGACAGGCCCAGCAGCTGCTTGAAACCCTGTGACAGTCCCTGCAGTCGCTTCACCCCCTGTGAAGGGCCCCGTGGCTGAGCCAGAGAACCAACCTATGCCAGTATCAGTTGCCCCTATATGCAAGTCAAAAATGGATGCGAAAGTCAGGTCATATAGAAAGGAAAGGAACTCCTACTCAGACAGGAAAGGAGTAAGAAGACAATGAGGCAGGCTACTCTGAAGTGGATGGGCCATCATGGGAACAGGAGGACGATCAGGAAGATATCATCTATAACTACCCAATACCTATCCCAGGGTGAGCTATGAGATATGCGAAAAGATTTCAGTCATCGGCCAGGGGAGCACCTTGTCACCTGCCTGATCTGGTGCTGGGATAATGGGTCCGATAGCCTGGAATTAGAGGGCAGGGAAGCCAGACAGCTGGGATTCCTCGCTAGGGAAGCGGTCGTTGACAAAGCAATTGGAAAAGGAACACAAATCTTCACCCTCTGGAGGCGTCTCCTGTCAGCTGTGAAGGAAAGGTATCCCTTCAAGGAAGATACTGTATATCAACTAGGCAAGTGGACCACCATGGAGAGGGGAATCCAGTACCTGAGGGAATTAGTCATGCTGGAGGTCATTTATAGGGGCCTAGACAACGAACAGCTATCCAAAGATCCAGATGAAGTCAAGTGTACACGATGCATGATGCAGAAGTTTGTATGGAGCGCACCATCATCATATGCCAGCTCATTGGCAGTAATGACCTGGAAAGACCATGAGGAACCCCCAGTGGATGAATTGACTAAACAACTCCGGTAGTACGAAGAAAGTCTCTCTTCTTCCCTACAGGCCTGGGTCTTGGCTATGGAGAAACTTTCTCAAGACGTCCTCCAACTCCACCAACTCAAACAGAATGCTTTGGAGAAACTTTCTGAAGAGGTCCACCAACTTAAAGAGAATTTATCTTTCTCCCCACATATATGAGCCAGTATCTTAACTATCAGGAGTAAGCGTCCCTCTTCTCAAGAAAGGGGATATAGTGGGTACACACCACGTGCCACCCTGTGGTTTTACTTTGCTTGACCGTGGATAGGACATGAGAAAATGGGACTGAAAAACTACCTCAACCCTAAAGGCACGGGTGCGTGAGTTACAAGGAAAAACAACTGCAAAAGTGGGGTATTTTTGAGAAAGTTGCTGCTCCCGTTTCCAGTGGGCAGTCCCCCAGATAGAGTAATGAATACTATGACCAGGACTAGAGGAGCCCTGCCTCCAGCCAGGGGGAGGAAAGGGACAATCAGGTTTATTGGACTGTGTGGATTCGATGGCCTGGCACGTCAGAAGCACAGAAATATAAGGCTCCAGTGGACACTGGCACACAGTGTACCCTAATGCCATCAAGCTATAAAGGGCCAGAACCCATCTGTATTTCTGGAGTGACAGGGGGATCCCAGCAGTTAACTGTATTGGAGGCTGAAGTGAGTCTAACTGGGAATGAGTGGCAAAAGCACCCCATTGTTTGTGACTGGCCCAGAGGCTCCGTGCATCCTTGGTATAGACTACCTCAGGAGAGGATATTTCATGAACACAAAAGGGTACCGGTGGGCTTTTGGCAGAGCTGCCTTGTAGACGGAAGACATTAAACAGTTGTCTACCTTACCCAGTCTCTCAGAGGACCCTTCTGTTGTGGGGTTGCTGAGGGTCGAAGAACAGCAGGTACCGATCACTACCACAACACTGCACCGCAATATCGCACCAACCGAGACTGCCTGATTCCCATCCATAAGCTCATTGGTCTCCTTGAGAGCCAAGGAGTGATCAGCAAGACTCATTCACCCTTTAGTAGTCCCATATGGCCAGTGCGAAAGTCTAATGGTGAGTGGAGACTAACAGTGGACTATCGTGGCCTGAACGAAGTCACGCCACCACTGAGTGCTGCAGTGCCAGACATGCCAGTACGAACTGGAATCAAAGGCAGCCAAGTGGTATGCCACAATTGATATCACTAATGCATTTTTCTCCATCCCTCTAGCAGCGGCGTGCAGGCCACAGTTTGCTTTCACTTGGGTGGGTGTCCAATACACCTGGAATCAACTGCCCCAGGGGTGGAAACACAGCCCTACCATTTGCCATGGACTGACTGAGACTGCAGTGGAACAGGGGGAAGCTCCTGAACACCTACAGTACATTGATGACATCATTGTGTGGGGTGACACAGCTGAAGAATTTTTTGAGAAAGGGAAGAAAGTAGTCCGAATCCTGAAGGCCGGTTTTGCCATAAACCAAAACAAGATCAAAGGACCTCCACGAGAGACCCAGTTTTTAGGAATAAAATGGCAAGATGGATTTCATCAGATTCCAATGGATGTGATCAACAAAATAACAGCTATGTCTCCACCAGCTACCAAAAAGGAAACATAAACTATACTAAGCATCAACCCCTAGTTTTTTGAGTCAGGAATACAGAGGATCTGAAGCCCATTATAATCCAACTGAAAAAGAGATATTGGCAGCCTATGAAGGGTTCGAGCTGCATGGGAAATGGTTGGTAAGTTTCAGTGTGTTTCAACAGCAGCCCGAATGATAATAGTACTACTACTAATAGCGTGTACAAAACAAGTGATGCACAATGCAATTTTTCACCACCCACTGACTAATGCCCAGCCTCTCCGCGAGCAGCTAGTACCACCCCTCCCCCCGGCCAGCCACCTTATATTAATTGTTCAGCACGACGTCATATCGTATGGCATACTCCTTTGGCCAGTTTGGGTCAAATGTCCTGGTTCTTTCCCCTCCCAGCTCCTGCTGCACCCCTAGCCTGCCCACTGGGAGGGCAGTGTGAGAAGCTGAAAAAGTCCTTGGCTTAGTGTAAGCACTGCTCTGCAACAACTAAAACATCAGTGTGATATCAACATTATTCTCATCCTAAATCCCAAACACAGCACCCTACCAGCTACTAGGAGGAAAATTAACTCAATCCTAGCCGAAACAAGTACATGCATTGTGGCAAGTTTGCTTTCTTTGCAGGGATGGGATCAGGAAAGCCAAGGCACTGACAGAACTAAACTTGGCAAGGGATGCAAAGAATAACAAGAAGAGTTCCACAGGTACACTGGCTGCAAAAGAAAGACTAAGGAGAGCGTATCGCCTCTAACAAATGAAGACGGAGAACTGGTAACAACAGATGTGGAGAAGGCTGAGGTGCTTAACTTCTTTGCCTCGGTCTTCACTAGTGGTCAGGCGTCGCACATCTCTCGAGTCTCCGAACCTCTAGGCAGCGGCTGGGGAAGCAGAGTCCCTCCCACTGTAAGTGAAGAGCAAGTTCGGGATCTCCTGACACAGCTTAACAACTACAACTCTATGGGGATGGATGACATGCATCCCAGGGTCCTGATGGAATTGGCTGATATAGTCGCCCAGCCACTCTCCATCATATTTGAAGAGTCCTGGCAGTCAGGCGAAGTCCCTGGTGACTGGAAAAAGGGAAACATCACTCCCAGTTTTAAAAAGGGTAGAAAGGAGGACCTGGGGAACTACAGATAGGTGAGCCTCACCTCTGTGCCTGGCAAGATCATGGAACAAATCCTCCTGGAAGCAATGTTGAGGTACATGCAAGACAAAGAGGTGATCTGAGACAGCCAGCATGGCTTCACCAAGGGCAAATCGTGCCTGACCAATCTGGTGGCCTTCAATGATGGAGTGATTTCATCAGTTGACAAAGGAAGACCGAACGATGTCATCTACCAGGACTTCTGCAAGTCCTTTGACACGGTTCCACATGACATCCTGATCTCCAAATTGGAGAGATATGGATTTGATGGGTGGACCATTCAGTGGATAAGGACTTGGCTTGAAGGTCACACCCAGAGAGTAGTAGTGAGTGGTTCTATGTCAAGGTGGAGGCCAGTGACAAGTGGTGTACCTCAGGGGTCAGTCTTGGTACTGCTGCTTTTCAATATCTTAATCAATGACATAGACAATGGAATTGAGTATACCCTCAGCAAGTTTGCAGACAACACCAAGCTGAGTGGTATAGTTGATACCAAAGAAGGAAGAGATGCCATTCAAAGGGAGCTTGACAGGCTGGGGAAGTGGGCCCACATGAACCTAATAAGGTTCAACAAGTCCAAGTGCAAGGTGCTGCACCTGGTTTGGGGCAGTCCCAGACATGAGTACAGACATGGAGAAGAACTCACTGAGAGCAGCCCTGCAGAGAGTGTCCTGGTTTCATTTAGGACAGAGTTAATTTTCCTCCTAGTAGCTGGTAGGGTGCTATGTTTTGGATTAGGATGAGAAGAGCACTGATAACATGCTGATGTTTTATTTGTTGCAGAGCAGTGCTTACACCAAGCCAAGGACCTTTCAGCTAGACTAGATATTAGGAGGAAATTCTTCACTGTAAGGGTAGTGAGGCATTGGAACAGGTTGCCTAGAGAAGTTGTGGATGCCCCATCCCTGGAGGTGTTCAAGGCCAGGCTGGATGGGGCCTGGATGGGGCCTGGATGGGCCAACCTGATCTAGCGGGTGGCATCTCTGTCTATGGCAGGGGGGTTGGAGTTAGATGGTCTTTAAGGTCCCTTCCAACCCAAGCCATTCCATGATTGTATGATATTCTATTGCTGCCCAGGTAGAGAACCTGGTATTAAATGTACGCCATGTAAATGCTCTCATACCCAAGAGTCGAGACACTGAAGAACATCAAAACAACCAGCAGGTGGATCAGGCTGCTACAATTGAAGTAGCTCAGGTGGATCTGGATTAGCAACATAAAGGTGAATTATTTATGACTTGAATGGCCCCTGACACCTCAGGCCATCAAGGAAGAGATGCAACATACAGATGGAATCAGGATCAAGGGGTGGACCTGACCATGGACACTATATCACAGGTTATTCATGATTGTGAAACATGTGCTGCACTTAAGCAAGCCAAGCAGTGAAAGCCTCTCTGGTACGGAGGACGGTGTTTGAAATATAATTATGGGAGGACTGGCAGATTGATTACATCACACTCCCTCAAACCCCCGGTGGCATTTGCCAAGTACTTACAACGGTGGAAACAACCACCGGATGGCTGGAAACATATCCTGTGCCCTATGCCACCGCCCGGAACACTATCCTGGGCCTTGAAAAGCAAGTCCTATGGCGACATGGCACCCCAGAAAGAATTGAGTCAGACAATGGGACTCATTTCCGAAACAACCTTATAGACACTTGGGCCAAAGAGCATGGTATTGAGTGGGTAGATCATATCCCCTATCATGCACCAGCCTTCGGGAAAGTTGAGCAATACAACGGATTGTTAAATGCTAAACTGAAAGCAATGGGTGCTGGGACATTCAAAAATTGGGATACACATTTGGCAAAGGCCACCTGGTTTGTAAGCACTAGGGGATCTGCCAACCTAGCCAGAGCTACCCAGTCAAAACTGTTACTCAACCCACAAGCTTTTACTTTTTGTTTCCACTTACGATTCTCTCCCTTATCCCACTTGTGTACGTGGTGAGCGAACGTCTGTGTGGTGCTTGGCTGTCTGCGGAGTTAAATCAGAACACAATCACAGAATCACAGAATCGTCTAGGTTGGAAGAGACCTCCAAGATCACTGCTGGCTCATGTCAAGCTTTTCATCCACCAGAACCCCCAAGTCCTTCTCTGCACAGGGCTGGTCTCAATGAGTTCTTCTCCACGTCTGTACTCATGTCCAGGATTGCCCTGGCCCAGGTGCAGCACCTTGCACTTGGACTTGTTGAACCTCATTAGGTTCATGTGGGCCCACTTCTCCAGCTTGTCCAGGTCCCTTTGGATGAGATCTCTTCCTTCTATTGTATCAACCGTACCACTCAGCTTGGTGTCATCTGCAAATTTGCTGAGGGTACACTCGATCCCACTGTCTGTGTCGCTGGTGAAGATATTAAACAGTACTACTCCAAAGACAGACCCCTGAGATACACCACTTGTCACCGGCCTCCACTTTGACATAGATAGAGCCCTTGACCACCACTCTCTGGGTGTGACCTTCAAGCCAAGTCCTTATCCACTGAATGGTCCACCCGTCAAATCCATGTCTCTCCAATTTGGAGATCAGGATGTCATGTGGAACCGTGTCAAAGGACTTGCAGAAGTCCTGGTAGATGACATCGTTCGGTCTTCCTTTGTCAACTGATGAAATCACTCCATCATTGAAGGCCACCAGATTGGTCAGGCACGATTTGCCCTTGGTGAAGCCATGCTGGCTGTCTCAGATCACCTCTTTGTCTTGCGTATGCCTCAACATTGCTTCCAGGAGGATTTGTTCCATGATCTTGCCAGGCACAGAGGTGAGGCTCACCTATCTGTAGTTCCCCGGGTCCTCCTTTCTGCCCTTTTTAAAACTGAGAGTGGTGTTTCCCTTTTTCCAGTCACCAGGGACTTCGCCTGACTGCCAGGACTCTTCAAATATGATGGAGAGTGGCTGGGCGACTATATCAGCCAATTCCATCAGGACCCTGGGATGCATGTCAGCAGGGCCCATAGATTTGTACTTGTTTAGTTTCATCAGGTGGTATCAAACCTGCTCTTTGCTTACGATGGGTGGGACTTTGCTCCCTCAGCCTCCATCTACGGGTTGAGGGAAATGAAAGACTTGGGAAGCCTGGCTATCAGTGAAGACTGAGGCAAAGAAGTTGTTGAGTACCTCAGCCTTCTCCATGTCTGTCGTTACCAGTTCAGCCTTCTCATTCATCAGAGCAAGTACACTCTCCTTGGCCTTTCTTTTCTGAGCAATGTACCTCTAGAATCCCTTCCTGTTATTCTTTTCATCCCTTGCCAAGCTCAGTTCCATCCATGCCTTGGCTTTCCTGATCCCATCCCTACAAGTCCGGTCTGCATCCCCTGTACTCTTCCCAGGCCACGTGTCCCCGCTTCCACTGCCTATTTCCTTCTTGTGCCTCAGTTTGACCAGCAGGTTCTTGCTCAGCCATCCCAGTTGTCTGCCCTCCCTGCCCGCTTTTTTACACAGGGGGATGGAAAGTTCTTGAGCTCTAAGGAAATCATCCTTAAAGAGTTGCCAGGTCTGCTTAGCTCCTTTGTCCCTAAGGACTGTGTTCCAGGGGATCTCAGCTACTACGTCTTTAAATAGCTTGAAGTTTGCTTTTCAGAATTTCAGGGTCCTGACTTTGGGGTCAGGGGGCCAGGGGCCTGGCAAAAGGGTCCTCTTTGCCAGGCCCGTATTCCTCAAGATCACAAACTCAAACGGGGTGTAGTCACTGTAGCCCAGACTGCTTCCAGTCTTGACCTCTTTAATGAGCTCTTCCGCATTGGTGAGCATCAGGTCAAGTAACGCTTCTCCTCTGGTTGGTTTGTCTGATACCTGGACCGGGAAGTTATCCTCAACGCACTCTAGGAATCTTCTGGATTGCTTACAGCCTGCTGTGTAGTTTTCCCAGCAGACATTCGGGTGGTTGAAGTCCCCCATCAGGTTGAGAGCATGCAAGCGCGATGCTTCTTGTAGTTGAAGCAGGAATGCCTCATCCACAGGCTCCCCTTGATCAGGCGTCCTGTAGTAGACCCCAACCACAAGCTGTCCTTTATTGGTGTGGTCTTTAACTCTCACCCACAAGCCACCTGTCCGTGGCTGTTTCTCAGAGGCAACTCTTCGCAATCAGTCCCTTCACTAATGTAGAGGGCAACACCCCCTCCCTTCCTTTCCTGTCTCTCTCTTCTGAAGAGTTTGTAGCCCTCTATTCCAATGTTCCAGTTATGTGATCCATCCCATCACGTTTCTGTGATAGCAATCAGGTCATATTTGTCTAATGGCACCATGGTTTCCAGTTCCTCTTGCTTGTTTCCCATGGTGCATGCGTGGGTATAGAGGCATTTCAGCTGGGCTATCGGTCGTATCACGTTTCCAGAACCCTTCCTGATTGCATTGGGACAGTTCACAAGTATTTCCCTGCCGTTACTTAGAGTGATAGTGTTCTCAGGTATACTTACTTCACTCAGAGGTGCATCCCCTTTTCCCACCACACCTACTTTAAAGCTCTCCTCATAAGCCCACCCAGCTTACTGCCCAGAACACTCTTGTCCCACCTGGACAGCTGCGCCCCATCCGGCGTCAGCATGCCCGGTCCCTCAAAAGCACATCCAGGGTCATAGAACCCAAAACCTGGGGCACGGCACCAACCTCTCAGCCAATCATTCACTTGGCTCATGTCTCCTTCTTCCTGGGTCCCAGCCACCAACTGGGAGGACAGAGGAGAACACTACTTGCGCTCCCAATCCCTTCAACATCTGTCCAAGGGACATAAAATCCTTTTTGATATTTCAGAGTTTTCTTGTTACAGCTTCATTTGATCCTACTTGAAAAAGTAGGAAGGGGTGGTAGTCTTTGGAACCCACCAGACTCGGTAGCCTCTTCATGATATCACGAATACGGGCCCCAGGCAGGCAGCAAACCTCTCTGGAGAGGTTGTCCGGACAGCTAATGGGAGCCTCGGTGCCTCTCAGAGAGGAATCTCCAATGACTAACACCCTTCGTGCCTTCTTTGTGGCACTGGTTTTGATGCAGTTGGGAGACTGAGCCAACTTTGTGTGGTTGGCCTTTCTGAGTTCCCTGTGGTTGGTCTTTCTGAGGTCTTTACCAGTTCTCCTGGAGTCTCCTCTCTCCTGCCTTAGAACCTCGTATCTATTGTGCAGGGGCACTTCGGGGGCAGGGGAGAGACTCCTCCTCCTCCTCTGTCTCCGATCAGAGACAAGGGTCCACTCTCCCTCGTCCTGTGAGTCTTTCAAATGTGCTTGTTTTGGGCTGCACGCTTGTTTCCTTACCCCTTGCCTGGACATAAGGCAGGGCTGCTGCTCGGCCCATGTCAGCATATAATACCATTTGTCAATCTCCTGCTCAGATTCCTGAATGCTATGCTGCCTGGTGAGCTCCTCTCACAACTGAGCCACCTGTTTGAAGAGCTCATCCAGCTGGGCACATTTGCACCCATGACACTGCCTTCAGACCCTAGGGCGACCTCCAGAGACTGGAGCTCCCCAGAACTGAGGGTCTGGGCCTCTCTTTTGATCCCCGGGAGGTCTGTTTGGGTGGTGGCATCTGCCCAGGGAGGTTGCGGCCCCCCTATCTGGGTTTCAGCCGCAGACCAGCAGATTTGGCGGGTGGACACCAGTTCTTCTGGCCCTTCCCAGAACACAGATATGACTGACCCTGCTCGACCTCCCTGCTCGCCCTGCCTCTGTGAACTGCTGCGCAAACTGCCACACCACACCTGGGTGACTGACACACCAAGCCCTGTTTGCCCACCCTGTTCACCATGCTCCTGGTGAAGGACATACTGACATTTCACCATGTTGACTTTTATGGAATTTTTAATATTGAAGAAGATCAATAATCATAATGTACTTAGAAAGAACATATCTACATATTATTTAGAACAAATGTGCCAGGTATTGACATCCTGCTCTGTTTTTGATTTACCTATTACTTTATTTTTACATAATAATAATTATGTATGTATTATGATGTATGAAAGTATAAGTCTGTACTTTAAAATGTTTTCCTTGTTAATACTCTAGATGGGTAGATTTGTTCCCTCCTGGCTCTTGGTGATTTTTTTGTCAATGTGATTTGCTTCCTAATTTTTTGATGTCCATATATAGTTCAGAAAAGATTTTTAAGTCATGAAAAATGCATATTTTAACTCTTCCATTTCTAGGTCTCATGCTGTTGCATGCATCAATCAATTTATCATCAGCAGAACTCAAGCTCTTATGTTGCACATAGATTCTTTTATTGAGGTGGGTGTGCATTCTTGGTTGGGGGGTGGGTTAAGTCAAATTGCATATTTGATTTATCAAGAGCTCTGAATAATGTTTTACAATCACCACTGCCCCCAGACTCCCTATTTCTGTCTTCCCGTTCTTAGGTTTATATCTACCCTATGGATTGAAGTTCACTGTGTATGCTTGTACTCCAAGTTGATTAGTCTATGCACTCTCCCAGCATAAATAAATAGCATCTTAAAAGATGTTTCCTTTTCATAAGTAGAGGAAACTTGTGTTGCATAAAGGTGTAAAAGTAATGATAGCAGTCTATCCTATCTTTGTGATGGAGAATTCTGTATGGAGATCATTACATTATTGAGCCTGTCTGGATGATGGGTGTCTTGAATATTACCACTGAACGTGGATTAGAAAATTGTTATTTGGAATTATCTAGAGTATTTGATTTGTTGCTGTTATGTATTGAAGCAGTTTTCTGGCTTCAGAACTTCCTTTATGTTTAGGGAAAAAAAGAAGTCCAGGAAATAATGTTCTTGTGCCAGTGTCTAATGTCAACCAGTATTTTTTGGTCACGTGCCATACAAATTGAGAATCTGAAAGTGTTATTTGCTAAACCAGATGCTTGTAAGAAATAATATGGTATTCTGAGGTATGGGGGTTGGAAGGTAACAGAAGTACATTTTTGCATACTGTAGTTTGCCAGTAATGTCAATTTAAATACAAATTGAACTAGATGAATTGGGGCTTTTTAACTGGTATTACTTTCCAACAGAATCTTTTTGCACTGGCTGGTGATGAGGAGCCTGAAGTACGCAAAAATGTTTGCCATGCTCTGGTAATGTTGCTGGAAGTTCGAATGGATCGCCTTCTTCCTCATATGATTAGTATAGTTGAGGTGAGTCTCCTTTCCCATTATTGAAACCTGTTTGTGGTTGCAGAAATAATAACATAAAAAGCATTCATCAGAACAAGTATGTTTACTCTTGCATTTGCCTACTCTTCATTTTCTTTCAAGATTGAGATTGTGAAACTTTATAGCTAATTGTCAACTTGACATTGTGTTTGACAGACCAACACATATGACAGTTGTTTATTCTTAATTAATTTAATTGATCTTGAAATGGCCACGATCAGCTATACCATGGAGCAGACAGGTATTGCCTGACTACAAATGAGAAGATCACATTCTTGAGGTGATGGGCTCCGGGGCAGATGTGTTCTGCAGCGGAGGGGGGGATCGCAGCATGCAAGGGGTTTCCTGCATCGAGGCAGCAGAGGGAGCCGCCAGGACTGTCAGTCCTCACGAGAGCAGCTGATGAGGCTTGGGCAGAGCCAGGAACAACGGCAGGACATTTAAACCCCTCGTAACCATCTTTAACAGTCACTTTCCAGGGCAGACACATTCTGCAGCTGAGTCGGGGATCATGAAGTGCAAGGGGTTTCCTGCATCGAGGCATTTTGAGGGAGCTGCCAACCCTCTAGAGAGCAGCTGATGAGGCTTGGGCGGAGCCAGGAGCACACCCCTCCCCCCCCCCACACACACACACACCTGCCCCGTACAAAGGCAGCCCCTAGGAAGCACAATGACCAGGACAGGCAGTCAGGGGATGGTACGGCAGTTTGTGTGGGAGAACCTAGAAGCTTGGCCAGCTTTATCAGGGAGCAAATAGGATCCACCTGGCACAAGGCCTCTAGGAGCTTGGCACCCCCCACAAGTGATGCAGCCTCACAGACAGAGCTCCAGGGGGAACATGCTGCTACTCAGGTGTCAGGCTGCAGAATGTGCCCTACTCTTATGCCTGTTCAAGATGGCAGGAGTGAGCACATCTGTAGGAAGTATGCCCAGGTTGAGGTAATTCTCCACCTAGTGACAGAACTCCAGGAAGAGGTGAATAGGCTGAGGAGTATCAGGGTGTCTGAGAGGGAGGTAGACTACCGGAGTTGCTCCCTACCTTTCCTGAGACAAGCCCAGCAGGCAGAAGGGATGCTTGATAGAGGGGTTTCCCTATCTTTTCTCCACCCAGCTGAAAGCACTGACCGAGGGGATAAGGGGCAATGGCAACAAGTCCTTGCCCAGTGTGGCAGTTGCATCCCCTAAGGGAGTTCCCCACCTTCCCAGGTGCTTGTGCACAATAGGTATGAAGCTTTGCAAGTTGACAATTAAGAGAGACTTCATGGCCTTGGGACAACTAGTTAAGGGATCAGGAGCACAGGTGGTGTTTTCCTCTATCCTTCCAGTTGCAGGGAATGATGAGGCAAAGAACAGGAAGAGGCAGCAAATCAATATCTGGCTCCGAGCCTGGTGTCACTGGCAGAACTTTGGGTTTTTTGATCATGGGTCATTTTACAAGACACCAGGCCTGCTGACAATGGATGGGGTTCACCTGTGTCTAAGGGGGAAAGGGATCTTTGCTCAGGACTTAGCAGGGCTCATTAAAAGGGCTTTAAACTAGATTTGAAGGGGGAAAGGGATAAAACCAGGCTTGACAGAGACAAGCCTTGGGGTGATATAGCAATGGTTAAGGGACAGTGTGCTAGCAAGGTCCATTGGTCTGGTGCCCCTGTTGAGGTAGGGGATGGAGAGTCATGTGGTAGCAAAGGCACATGGGAACATGGGACATTGATGGGTTAGAAATCACAAAAGTGCCCAGAAATGGTCATGCAGGTTTTAAGGCTTCTCCCCCCAAAAAGGTGACAGGATCACTAGCTCAACCTAAATGCATCTACACCAATGCACGCAGTATGGGCAATAAACAGGAGGAGCTGGAAGCCATTGTGCAGCAGGAAAACTATGACAGTTGCTCCCACTGAAACATGGTGAGACAGCTTGCATGTTTGGAGTGCTGCAGTGGATGGCTACAAACTCTTCATAAGGGATAGGCTAGGAAGGACGGGCCGTAGGGTAGCCCTGTATGTTAGGGAGTGTTTGGATTGTCTTTAGATTAATAATGGCAATGACAGGGTAGAATGTTTATGGGTAAGAATCAGGGGGAAGGCCAGTGAGGCAGATGTCATGGTGGACATCTGTTACAGACCACCTAACCAGGCTGAAGAGACAGACAAAATATTCTACAAGCAACTGGGACAAGTCTTGGAATCACTAGCCTTTGTTCTTGTGGGGGACTTCAAATTACTAGATGTCTACTGGAGATGCAACACAGCAGAGAGGAAACAGTCTAGGAGGTTTCTAGAGTGTGTGCAAAATAACTTCCTGACACAGGTGGTGAGTGAGCCAACTAGGGACGGTGCCCTTCTGGACCTTTTCCTCGGAGAAGCAAAAGCTTAGAGAAGGACTTGGTGATGTGAAGGTTGGAGGCTGTCTGGGAATAACAATCATGAATTAATAGAGTTTTTGATTCTTGGAAAAGTAAGGAGGGGGGTTAGCAGAACTGCCACCCTGGGCTTCCAGAGGGCAAACTTTGGCCTGTTAAAGAGACTGGTTGGCAGAGTCCCTTAGAAGGCAGTCCTGAAGGGCAGAGGAGTCCAAGAAGGCTGGACACTCTTCAAGAAGGAAATCCTAAAGGTGCAGGAGCAGGCCATTCCCATGTGCCAAAAGACGAGACAGCGTAGAAGAAGAATGGCCTGGCTGAACAGAGAGCTGTGGCTAGAGCTCAGGAAGAAAAAGAGGGTTTATGAGCTTTGAAAGAAGGGACGGGCCACTCAAGAAGATTATACAAAGAGGCTGTGTTGTGAGGCTGTGCAGGGACAAAATTAGAAGGGCCAAAGCCCAACTGGAGTTCAATCTGGCTATTGCTGTTGAAGACAATTTTTTTTTTTTTTATAAATACATAAACAAGAAAAGGGGTGGCTAAGTAGAATCTCTATCCTTTATTGGATGTGGGGGGAAACATAGTGGCAAGAGATGAGGAAAAGGCTGAGGTACTTATTGCGTTCTTTGCCTCAGTCTTCAGCAGCAAGACCAGATGTCCTTTGGGTAGCCAGCCTGTTGAGCTGGTAGATAGGGATGGGGAGCTGAATAAAGCCCTTATAATCCAAGGGGAAATGGTTAGCGAGCTGCTAAACCACTTAGATGTGCACAAGTCTATGGGGCCAGAAGGGATCCACCTGAGGGTACTGAGGAAGCTGGCAGAAGTGCTCACCAAGATGCTTTCCATCATTTATCAGCAGTCCTGGCTATCAGGGGAGGTCCCAGTCGACTGGTGGCTAATAGATGTGATGCCCATGTACAAGAAGGGCCAGAAGGAGGATCCGGGAAACTACAGGTCTGTCAGTCTGACCTCGGTGCTGGGGAAATTCATGGAGCCGATTATCTTGAGCACCGTTACGTGGCACTTACAGGACAACCAGGTGATCAGGACCAGTTAGCATGGGTTTATGAAAGGCAGGTCCTGCTTGACGAACCTGATCTTCCACAACAAGGTGACACGCTCATTGGCGAGGGAAAGGCTGTAGATGTGGTCTACCTAGACTTCAGTAAGGCTTCTGACACTGTTTCCCACAGCATTCTCCTGAAGAAACTGGCTGCTCAAGGCCTGGACGGGTGTACGCTTCGTTGGATTAAGAACTGGCTGGGTGGCCGGGCCCAAAGAGTTATGGTGAATGAAGTTAAATCCAGTTGGAGGCCAGTCACTAGTGGTGTCCCCCAAGGCTCAGTATTGGCAACATTTCTCTTCAGTATCTTTATCAATGATCGGGACAAGGGGATCGAGTGCACACTCAGTAAGTTTGCAAATGACACCAAGTTAGGTGCAAGTGTTGATTTGCTCAAGGCTAGGAAGGCTCTGCAGAGGGATCTGGATAGGTTGGACTGATGGGCCAAGGCCAATTGTACGAAGTTCAACAAGGCTAAGTGCTGGGTGCCGCACTTGCATGTGCAAATGTAATACCTCAGAACTGGGACTATTGTTCAGCATTTAAATGAGTCAGTTTTTTGCCACTTGGAAGCTTGAATGGCTGCAGATGTTGGCTGCTCTGAATAAGTGAAGGAAGTCTTAAAAAGAGAGAAACTTGTATTCACATGATGTTCCCTATGCTTATAGAGAATCACTTTTAAAAGGAATTAAGAGTATAAATGATCCAGTAGAGATTCTAAGACAGAAGGTCTTAGAGTATAATGCTTTTGAAGCAAACAGATTTAGCATTAACTTTCATGCCAAGTTCCTGGAGCAGACAGGAATGGCTAAGTTTGGATATCAATGGGCTTTTTGAGCATGCACTTAGAATCATAGAATGGTTTGGGTTGGAAGGGACCTTAAAGATCATCTAAGTCCAACCCCCCTGCCATAGGCAGAGACACCACCCGCTAGATCAGGTTGCCTGGGGCCTCATCTAACCTGGTCTTGGACACCTCCAGGGATGGGGCATCCACAGCCTCTCTGGGCAACCTGTTCCAGTGCCTCACCACCCTCCAAGTGAAGAATTTCCTCCAAACCTCTAATCTAAATCTCCCCTCTTTAGTTTAAAACCATTTCCTCTTGTCCTGTCATTATCTGATTGAGCAAAGGGTAGCTCTCCATCTTTTTTAAAAGTCCCCTTTAAGTACTGAAAAGCTGCAACGAGGTCTCCCTGGAGCCTTTTCTTCTTTAGGCTGAACAGCCCCAGCCCTCACAGTCTTTCTTCATAGGAGAGGAGCTCGAGCCCCTTGATCATCTTTGTGGTCCTTCTCTGGACCCGCTCTAACAGATCCACATCCTTTTTGTGCTGGGGGCTCCAGACCTGGACCTATATATAATCTATAATCTAAATCTACTCTCTTTTAGTCTAAAGCCATTACCCCTCATCCTATCACTATACTCCCTGATAAAGAATCCCTCTCCAGCTTTCTTGTAGGCCCCCTTTAGGTACTGGAAGGCCACTATAAGGTCTTCCTGGAGCCTTCTCTTCTCCAGGCTGAACAACCTCAACTCCTTCAATCTGTCTTTGTAGGAGAGGTGCTCAACCCCTGTGATCATCTTCATGGCCCTCATCTGGACTTGTTCTAATACTTCCATGTCCTTCTTGTGCTGGGGGCCCCAGAGCTGAACACAGCAATCCAGGTGGGGTCTCACAAGTGCAGAGCAGAGGGGGAGAATCACCTCCCTCGACCTGCTGGCCACGCTTTTTTTTGATGCAGCCCAGGATACAGTTGGCTTTCTGGGCTGCAAGCACACATCGCCAGCTCATGTTGAGCTTCTTGTCAGCCAACACCCCTAGGTCCTTCTTATTAGGGCTGCTCTCAATCCATTCTCCACCCAGCCTGTATTTGAGCTTGGGATTGCCCCAACCCAGGTGCAGCACCTTTCACTTGGACTTGTTGAACCTCATGAGGTTCGCACAGGCCCACCTCTCAGGCCTGTCAAGGCCCCTCTGGATGGCATGCCTTCCCTCCAGCGTGTCGACTGTACCACACAGCTTGGTGTCGTAAGCAAGCTTACTGAGGGCGCACTCAATTTCTCTGTCCATGTCACCAACAAAGAAGTTAAACAGCACTGGTCCCAATACCAACCCATGAAGAACACCACTTGTCACTGATTTCCACCAGAACATTGAGCTGTTGATTGCAACTCTTTGAGTGCAATCATCCAGCCAATTCCTTACCCACCAAGTGGTCCATCCATCAAATCCATGTCTCTCCAATTTATAGATGAGGATATCATGGGGGACAGTGTCACATGCTTTGCATAATTCCAGGTAGATGATTGTCAGTTGCTCTTCTCCTATCCACCAATACTATCCCTATCCACCAATACTATAACCCTGTTGTAGAAGGCCACCAGATTTGTCAGACACAATCTGCCCTTGGTGAAGCCATGTTGGCTGTCACCAATCACTTTTTTTTCATGTGCCTTAACACAGCTTCCAGGAGGATCTGCTCCATGATCTTGCCAGGCACGGAGGTGAGACTGACTGGCCTGTAGTTCCCCGGGTCTTCCTTTTTTCCCTTTTTAAAAATGGGGGTTATGTTTCCCCTCTTTTAGTCAGTGGGAACTTCACCAGACAGACACAACTTCTTAGATATGATGGACAGTGGCTTAGAAACTTCATCCACCAGTTTCCTTAGGAACCATGGCCTTGCGCACCTTCAGGTTCCTTAGATGGTCTTGAACTTGATCTTCTCCTACACTGGGCAGTTCTCCCAGTCCCTGCCTTTGTGTTCTGGGGTCTGGGCTATGTGGCTGGAGCCCTTGTCAGTGAAGACCAAGGCAAAATAGTCATTAAGTACCTCAGCCTTCTCCTGCATGACCAGGTCTCCTGTTTCCTTCCGGAGAGGGCCCACAATTTCCCTGGTATTCCTTTTATCACCAATGTACCTATAGAAGCCTTTCTTATTGCCCTTGATGTCCCTGGCCAAATTTAATTCTAAAAGAAACGGCTTTGGCTTTCTTAACCCGATGTCAGGCTGCTCGGACAATGTCTCTGTATCCCTCCCAGGCTATCTGTCCTTGCTTCCACTCTCTGTAGGCTTTTTCTGTTTAAGTTTGGTCAAGAGCTCCTTGTTCATCACTTCCAGGTGAGCAGAAGCAGATGGGTGTTTTGTTGTTTTTGTTGTTGTTTGTTTTTTGTCTGAAAACATGATAATAGGATATGTCAGGAGTAGATCTAACAGATTTCAATTATTAGATTGTACTTGTATGTTCACAGACAACATTTATCTAAATGCATGGCTCCTAAGGTCTTTATCAGTAGAAATCCTGTCTTTTTATTATACAGTGCATAATGAGATTTCTTGTAATGAATGGTGTATTGATGATATGAAGTTATAACAGAAACTCAGCTTGTTGCTGAAGTCATAAGATTGTGTGCATCCTGTTGCTTTCTTCAGATAAAGATGTCTGTTACTCCATAAAGTATTTGTTCTTAATGCTTTGTGTATCTTGCCATTCTTTTCCTGATTTTTTGACTTAATAAGACTAACCTGTTTGTTATAGAGTATACAAAACTGTACTGAATAATCTTCCTATACTATTTTGTAATTTATGGTTACAGAGCAACTATTTCCATTGCCTGAAGTCAGTAGAACTTTATAGCTTACCATTGGAAGTACTTATTAAAATTTGGCATGATAATATTAAAAAAAAACCTTTAAATACCCTTCCCACATTTTGCTTTGTTACTATGTACACTGTTCTTTCTATGATTTCCAGGCTGTGCATATGGTTATCTTATACCACTGGGTTTAAGTAGCCTTTTTAATGTATTAATATCTAACTTCACGGAGCATATACTATTAATACATATAATGCATAATTAAAGAGGAAATAACAACAGTGAGGAGTGCCTTCAGAAATTACTTTTTGTTACTCTGTTTTTGTCTTCCTGACAAATAACTGGATACAAGAAAATAGTGATTTTTTAAGCCCTCTCAGGGAAAATGCCAAATCTCTTAATTTCAGTTGCATTAATGAAGTCTCGTTTGCAATTGGAAGGTCATTAGGGCATTTTTCAATTTTCCAAGCTGTAATCTGCTAACAACTCAGACCAGAACAGTATTTCTGTTACCGTGTGTTCTTAATCACAATAGCAAACCTTTAGGAAAAGCTTGCAATTTAGTGTAATTCTGTAGGAAGGGGTGTGTTCATGGAAAATCCTGCATCCCTGAAATACATAAGGATAAAAAAGGTCACCCCATTCTATTTAGTTTTAAGAGAAAAATAGTATTCTGAAGCAACTGAAGAAGGTTTTCTTTTGTTGTTTTAAATCCATATATGAGGAAAGGTAGCTGCATGGACTTCCATGAGGCTTCTATACTGAGTAGAACCACCAACTCTTTCAGAAATAAGGGCCAGCATGGAAGAATGTAGAAATTACTATTTTGGTTGTTGCACGCATCTTCCCTAAATTGTTCTGGTAGTTGTGTGTAAGAAAGTGATGTTGCAATGGTATACTTAGGCTTTCTGTTTATGCAGGTATTTGATTATTTTTGGTTTAAGGGGGATTCAATTTTAATAGCAAGCTTAAAGATTTTATACTGAATCTCTGAATTACCATTCATGCTAGAAAAATGTGAGACTGCTTCCTCCCACGCGTTATAGGTTCTACTTAATTGATTTGGAAGCTTTTTTATGGTACTGGAAATATAAAGTATTTCCATCTTAATTGTATAGTTGCACCTTTTATTCCAAAGTAAAAAGGTAGGCGAGTGGTTTTAAAAACAAAACAAAAACTTATGCACAGGAAACTGCTGTTTGTTTATCTTGGGTCTCTATTCATAGTTTCTTGGTAATAATGTTCTCACTTAAACAGTGAAGGAATTTAGAATCTGAATCATCTAGGATTAAGAAAGAAGTCTCTTAGCTTATTCTCACCATAGCCTTAAGTAGTCTCTTAAGTCTCTTTCTTCCCCTTTCCCCAAAGAAACAAAATTATTATGGTGGCATACTCTGTTTTTGCAAACACAGTTTGCAATGTTGGTAGCTTCTGGGTACTTAAAACTTCTATCTTATACAAGTAATTTCTTTCTATATTGTGTAGTACATGCTTCAAAGGACCCAGGACCAAGATGAAAATGTTGCTTTGGAGGCTTGTGAGTTTTGGCTGACTTTGGCTGAACAGCCCATTTGTAAAGATGTATTATGTCGGCATCTTACTAAGTAAGTATTAGTAATTACAACTCTTAGTTATTTTTTTGAAATAGTCATCTTTAAACTTCAATTGACTTGTTCCTAGTTACTCTTATAAAGATTGTATCTAGCTTGCAGCATGTTTAGAAGAAATTTCCTGTAGCTAGTTCTACATAGTAAAAATGGTTGTAGCACAGTTCATTGAAAAGACTTTTGAGAATTTCTTACCCAGCTAGCTCCAGAAGCAACCTAACTCTGTCACTGTGGTGCTTTACCTCAGGCTTAACGGCCTGTTAAGCATCAAATGGATACAAAGATATAATGTGTGTTTAAGCTCAAACAACTCCACGTGACGTTGCCTATAATATCTGGCATAACACAGTACGCATGAACATGTCATCTTGATGACTGCCATTTTGGGGATCCCTGTGCAATGCTTCTGGGTGCATAGTCATGCCCATCTTTATAAAGAACATAACAAAATGACATAAGATCACTTAGATCTAGGAATCAATTTTGTATTAATTGTCACTGCAATTTAGACTTGAACAAAGCATGTATAATGTGTTCCTTTATACTTCCTCAGACCAGATTGCCTATAGTGTTTTGTAGGTTCTAAAAAGTTATTATAAGCCTCAAAATGTAGATCCTAGATTGAATGGGAATGAATATCCATGTTTAAGATTTAAACATCTGCATGTCTGCAGCAGTGTTTGTAGCTTGTTTCAGACTAAAGTCTTTTGTAATAATTAATGGATTCTTCAATGTTCCCAGTAAATGGAGACTGTTTTTTTATGTATGCATGGAAGTTTTTTGAAAATACTAGGGCAGTTCTGTCTATGATTCTGTTCTTACTCTCAAGATGTTGAGAGTAAAGATGCTTTCTTTTTGACAGAAATGAGAATTTTAGATGAGAATCAATTTAAAAAATCGACAAAATTTCAGTTTTTATAAGCAATCAGAAAGTAGAGAATTGAGATTAAAACATTTTTTGGCACTGAAAGTAGGGGTTGAAAACGGAAAATAATGTTATGAGAAATGATTTTAAAGTTTTAAAATGATTTTACTTAATTCCTACTCCTGTAGCTCAAAAGACAAAAGAATGATAGTATAATTCTTGATTCTACTTACCCCCCTTCCCACTACACATCATATTTACACTGAGAAGGTGAATAGTATGAAATTTTAACCTCTTCTGACCTGTATGAGCATTGACATTGCAAGAGCTTTATGGTTGATTTTTTTTTTAAAGAAGCTTTTACATTTCTAGGAAAACAGATGAGTAATGTTAAATTTCTCTCATGATCTTTCAATGTTATGTTTGTTGCAAGCAACTTGTTTGTTGATGAGTCCAGTTTGAATAGGGCGCTCTGCAAGTCTGTCAGTACTTGATGACAACCTCAAAAAATTTTATATTAAATTAAGGGTGGGACAAGATCTTCTAAAAACCTGTTTATGTGGTATCTAATCTCTTGTTCCATTTTGCTCCTGTAGGCTTTCTTACAAAATACATAGCTTCTGCGTACTTCACGAAGTATGTTGCAGAAATGCCAGCGAATTGGTATTAATCTGAATACTTACTATTCTTTCATTAAAAGTTCAGAAAGTAACATACCATTGAAATGTGTGAATGTTATTGCTGGCCTGATTACTCCTTAGTTTCAGAATGTACAGGGATTGAGTCTGTCACAGGTGCTGGGTCAGTCCATGGTGATTTTATTAGATTGATTTGATTTGTAATACATAATTTTTATTTTTATAGATTTTGTTGTGGTGAATGTATTTTTCATGTAAACTATTTGACTTTTTTCCCCCTGGTACTTTTTCAGTTTTTTACAGTTGGAGTCTCATAGCTATTAACAGTTTAATAACTAAGTGAAGTTCTCATATAGATTAGTCAAGATCTCTATGTTGGGGACTTGCCTTAAGGAGTGATACTTCAAAGTAATCACAGAAGGTGAAAACTTCCATCTTTCAGTAGTGAGATAGGGTCCTCAGCCAAAAATAAAGTGACAAGTACTATTGGAGAGAACCAACTTATTTATCAAGCATATTATGAAAGTTTGAATTCTTACTGAAAAGCTTTAGACAATATCTGAAAGGTGTTTCAGAATAAGTTTCATCTTATGGAAAAATATTCTGCTTTTAAAGTGTAAAACTCAGTTGTGCCACCTGTCTGCCTCTAGTTAGAAAGCTTGTAACTTGAAATTAACACTTCTGCAGATTACAAAGTCTTGATGAACTTCATGAAGTGAAACTTAGTTTAGGTACTAGCTTTTGTTATCAGGGTGAAGTTGTGGGTTTTTCTTTTCTTTTGTTGTGTTTTTTAGTTTGTGGTTTGTGTGGTTTTTTTAATTGGGGGGGGGGAGATGATTACAATCAAAATTATGGCCCAGATAACTGAAAATTAGCTTGCCTTATTTATGTATTATTTTGACATGTATCAATATTTCTTTGCAGGCTGATACCTGTGCTGGTAAATGGTATGAGATATTCAGAGATAGATATTATTTTGCTGAAGGTGAGCATTGATTTCTTTTACTCTGTGGGAATATCTGCTTAGCTTCTGACCTGTTGTGGTTTAAACCCAGTAGGCAGCTAAGCACCACACAGCCTCTTGCTCATGCTAGCTGGACGCGGGGAAGAGAATCAGAAAGGCAAAAGTGAGAAAACCTGTGGGGTTGAGATAAAGACAGTTGGGGGGGGGGAGGGCAAAAAAACAATAACCCCCCCAACCAAAGGGAAAAACAAAACAAGTAATGCACAATGCATTTGCTCACCACCAGCTCACCGATGACCAGCCAGGCCCCAAACAATGGTAACACCCCGGCTAATTCCCTCCAGTTTTATTGTTGAGCATGATATCATATGGTAAGGAATAGCCCTTTAGACAGTTTAGATCAGCTGTCCTGGTTGTGTCTCCTCCTAGCTTCTTGTGTACCCCCAGCCTCCTTGCTGGCAGGGTAGCATAAGCAGAAGAGTCCTTGACTCTATGTAAGCACTGCTCAGCAACAACTTAGACATTGGTGTGTATCAGCACTATTTTCATCACAAATCCAAAACTTAACACCATACAAGCCTCTATGAAGAAAAATAACTTGATCCCAGTCAAATGAACACACCTGTAAATCAGAATGATTCAGCTGGTAGGCCAGACCTGGTCTTCCATCTGTTCAATGGAGAATTATCTTTCTGGAGCAAGTTGTGCTGTTCCAACTACTGAATGCTAACTGCTACCATGCTTGTTGGAAAATAATCTATGGCCTTTCCTGCTTTGCCCCGACCCTCTCTCACCCAACTTAGGCAGAGCTGGGATACTTTTACCCAAGAACTATTGTAACAATGCAGCCTAAAAAAAATGTTC
Source organism: Cygnus olor (assembly GCF_009769625.2). Taxonomy (NCBI): domain Eukaryota; kingdom Metazoa; phylum Chordata; class Aves; order Anseriformes; family Anatidae; genus Cygnus; species Cygnus olor. Next base: position 1,441,096 of record NW_024429073.1, on the reverse strand, counting down.
AGAATTAGTTCTAATGCCCTTTAGACTGAACTACACTTTTTCCATCACAGTGTTTTAGGATATGCCTCTGTACCAGAATTTCTCTATCACTTCTTTCCAATTCATTCACATCAAGAGTGATTTCTTAACAAGACAGATACTTTGTGCTTTTATGTGAGCTTACCTCTCTTGCTTTTTTTTTTTTTTCCTGTTATTTTCTGGTAAATACTGTAGCAGAATGCAGGAATAATAACATTTTTAGTTAGCTGGGCAGCACAAGTGGGAGGTGAATCTTTCATGTGGTTATGAAATTTTGAACTGAAATTTATACTGCATTCTTAACTTCCTTAAGCAATATAGTTACACTGATGAAATATTTTGATGACAGGGGGATACTGAAGAAGATGAAGCTATTCCAGATAGTGAACAGGACATAAGACCTCGTTTTCATCGTTCACGGACAATGGCTCAGCAACATGAAGAAGATGGTATTGAAGATGATGACAATGATGATGATGAACTTGATGATGATGATACTATTTCTGACTGGAATTTAAGTATGTCAAAGTAATGTGTAAAATATTTTAAAAGAGAACTAAAAAAAATCCCACAGTAAAAATGGGACTTCGTATAGGAATACAGAAACTTTGCTTTTGAACAGAAAAACAGAAAAAGAATCATCTCCTGATATAATTGGTGGTTTGGGGGGGGGGGTGTTCTTTCAGATGATATTTGAACTATAGAACTGCATGGAGAAAAGCTTGCTATCTGTAAGCTTATTTCTTATTGTGAATATGGCAGATGGAGCTGCAAACATACTGGATGTAATTTAACAGATGCTTTGGACTTAGAATTTTAATTCTACAAGATAATACAAATCATAGATCACCTGTTTAGCTTTACCTTTAAAAAAAAAAGTTCTTACACATTGTTCATAGCTGGGGGAAGCTTAAATAATGCTTTCTTTTACTTCAGTCTACACTCTGAAACTGGCTACTGATGAGAAATTCGCTTCTAACCAGAACATAGTACCTCAGTTATGAAGAGTTGGAGATAGCTGTGAGGAAACCACAGTTTTGATGGTCTGTGTATGTGTCATAGGATCTTCAGGATTTTTTTTTATTATTATTATTATTTTAAGTTCAGTGATAGAAGACAGCAAGCAGAATTTTGGCAAATCTGATTTAAATATACTTTGCAAGCAGCCTCATTCTGGAACAGACAAGGATTTGTCTTCTGACTATCTGCTTCCACATGAGATAGATCTGTAGCTGTCACACTTTTTTGTTGGTTCTGGTGCTGACCACCTGAAAAGGCAGAACAGGTTCTCAAGTGGGTTATCATAGAATATCCCGAGTTGGAAGGGACCCACAAGGATCATCGAGTCCAACTCCTGGGTCCCCAAAGGACCACCCAAAAAATCAGACCATGTGTCTGAGAGCACTGTCCAAACGCTTCTTAAACTCCGGCATGCTTGGTGCCATGACCACTTCCCTGGGGAGCCTGTTCTAACGCCTGACCACCCTCTCAATGAAGAACTTTTTCCCGATATCCAGCCTGAACCGCCCCTGTCACAGCTTCAAGCCATTCCCTTGGGTCCTATCACTGGTCACCAGAGAGAAGAGATCAGCACCCGCCCCTCTGCTCCCCCTCATGAGGAAGCTGTAGACTGTGATGAGGTCTCCCCTCAGTATTCTCTTATTCAGGCTGAACAAACCAAGTGACCTCAGCCGCTCCTCGTACGTCTTCCCCTCTAGACCTTTCACCATCTTTGTAGCCCTCCTTTGGACACTCTCTAACAACTTCATGTCTTTCTTATACTGTGGTTCCCAAAACTGCACACAGTCCTCAAGGTGAGTCTGCGCCAGTGCAGAGTAGAGCAGGACAATCACTTCCCTTGACCGGCTAGCAATGCCGTTCTTGATGCACCCCAGGATAGGGTTGGCCCTCTTGGCCGCCAAGGCACACTGCTGGCTCATGTTCAGCTTGCTGTCAACCAAAACCCCCAGATCCCTTTCTGCAGGGCTGCTCTCCAGCATCTCGTCCCCCAGTCTGTATGTATAACCAGGGTTGTGCCTTCCCAGGTGCAGAATCCGGCACTTGCTCTTGTTAAACTTCATATTGTTTCTGAAGGGTTATTTCCAGTCCAAGAGCTGACTTCTCAGTTACGATCCTTTAGATAAAGTGAGGAAGTATGACTGCTTGGGACCATTAGAAATTTGTGTTTGATGTGGATTAACTTGAGAAAATATGTATTCTTTTTGAATCTATAAAGTCTATAATTAGATTTACTTATATAAATAGGAAATCATACTGTAGGGTTTTTTTGACAACTTAATAATGTGATTTTGAACTACTTCATTCAGCCCCTGAGAAGCCATAGAAATGAAATGCCTGATCTTGGTGGCTGCCTCAGTTCTGGTTCAGAAGGTTCTCAACCCTTGTACTTCAACTTGTCCTTGCACTATTGTTTTTTTCTTCTCACTGTATAATGAAATACATATTACAGAAAAGTTTCTTCCCTGAAGAACCCTTTTTTCAGTTTTGAAATTTAGATGATTCATCCACATAATTTTTATTTTTTCTTACAGAGCCTTGAGTTTTCACAACAGATGAATGTACCTTGAAGTTTATGGTTCAAACAATTTTGACACATATCTGAATTTTTAAATTGTTTGTGGTGGTTTTACCCTGCTGGGCAGTTGAGCTCCACCACAACTGCTCTCTTGCTCCCCCTCCTAAAAGAAAACGGGAGAAAATATGATGGAAAGGGCTCAAAGGTTGAGATAGGGACAGGGAGATCACTCACCAGTTATTGTCACAGGCAAAACAGACTCAGCGTAGGAAGATTAATAGAATTTATTACCTGTCACTAGCAGACTAGAACAGTGAGAAACTAAAAACACCTTCCCTCCCCCCTCCACCCTCTTCGACCTCCTCCCCCTGAGCAGCACAGGGGAATGGGGGTTGCGGTCAGTCTATAGCACTTCGTCTCTGCCACTCCTTCACGGTCACTCTCTTCCCTTGCTCCAACGTGGGGTTAATCCCACGGGATGCAGTCCTTCCCAAACTGATCCTGCGTGGGCTTCCCACAGGCAGCAGCTCTTCAAGAACTGCTCCAAATATGGATCCGTACCACGGGGCCCATCCATCAGGAGCACGCTGCTCCAACCTGGGTCCCCCACAGGCAGCAGCTCCTGCCAGGTCACCTGCTCATGTGTGGGCTCCTCTCCATGGGCTAGAGGTCTGGCCCGGAGTCTGCTCTATCAGGGGCTCACCATGGGCTGCTGCCTCCTTCAGGTCAGATCCACCTGCTCCACCATGGGCTCCTCCATGGGCTGCAGTGTGGAAATCTGCTCCACCGTGGTACACCATGGGCTGCAGGAGGACAGCCTGCTCCACCATGGTCCTCTCCACAGGCTGCAGTGGAACTTCTGCTCTGGCACCTGGAGCACCTCCTCCCCCTCCTTCTTCTCTGACCTTGGTGTCTGCAGGGCTGTTTCTCACAGAGGCCATCTCTACAGCCCCCTGCTACCAAACCCTTGCCATGTAAAAACAATACATTATTATTTTTGAAGAAAATATGGGTATAAATATGCTTATTTTTATGAAGTCTCTTATTAGTTAGTTTTTAGATTCATAACACTGTTCTTGTCACTGTTGTGTGTAGAGATTGCAGAATTAAATACATATTTCCTGAAAATCATAGTTGAAATTGACAGAGAATGCCCTGTGGTCCAGAGTTTTGATTAAGACGGCGAGGAAGCTAAAGCTGACCGTGAGTGGTAGCCTGAAAGAGAAAGAGCAGAACAGTTGGGGAAATCTGTATTGAAATATGTCATCTGGACTTGAGAGATTTTGGATTATCTGAAATTCAGAATTTTGTGCCCTATTTCTTATCCTCTGTTGTATATTTGATTTCCAATTTGAACAGAGAGGAAACATCAGTGCAGCCTAACAGTTAACAGCATTGTTTACTAATGACACCTGGTAATTAATTATGGGAGCCCTCCATTTTTTGCCTCTAGTAGAAAGCTGAAACAGCCTTAGCTGATAACAGCACCTATTGGTCTTTGTTGAGAGTTGGTGATATTTATTATTTTGTAGTTGAGATGTGCTCTGAGTTGAGGGCTTATGTTTTGTTTCATGCAAACCTGTTGGACCTCATCTAGGAGCAGAGCAGAAAGGTTTATATTTATTATCTATTCTAATAGTTCCTACCTCCCGGCTGAAACTTATCTGTGTCATATTTGGGTCTACTAGCAGTTCAGGTCCAGTTTAGGATTTCTGCATGTTACATATGCTACGTATGTGTTGCCTGATACCTGTCTTGTATGTAATTTTGTTCCAGTTGGATTCTTTCTAAGAGATTAATAAGGAGCTGAGATTTTAATAACCAAAAAAATGCAGTATAAATTCTGTAATACAAAGTTTCTTTACAAAACAATCTTAGTATTGTTTTTCTAGACATGACAACACCACAGCAGAAAAATAGTAAGGATTTCTTAATCATATTTTGAAGTTGTTACTGATTTTTCTTTTATGTGTTTTTATTTGGTAAAAACACAAGATTAAAAGTTTTCAAATTAATTTTGAGGTGGTGTTCTTTGTACTGGTGCATCAGAAAAAAGCAATAATGTATAAGAGCTCAGAACAGAGGCTGATGGATTCTTTTCAGTCTGTAGAGATTGATTTTTATTATTATTATTTATATTAATTTATTTTTAATTTATTTTGAGACATGGATCGTGTTTGAACATTTTTGTTTGAATCAAAGGCTAATTTTTTTTAGGTCATTGCTCCTTAGTTTCTCCAGTATGTTACATTCATGTCACAGACCTTACCTCTTCCTTAGTGTTACACCATCCTGAAATTATGTAGTGTATGTAATGTTGCAATATGGTTGTGTGGTTCCTGTAAGTGAGTGTTTCAACTTCCCCCAGTCTTTTTAGTGGTTATTCTAAATGCTGCAAAACTGGTAGCTGTAGCTTTGCATCAGCACACAGTAGATCACTGTGTATTGTAATGAAATGGAAAAGTATCCTTCTTTCTAATGCCCTGAGACTTCACTGGCGGCTCAAAGTTAAAATAAGAATTATACTAACTACAACTGGTTGTATAATAAGCAGAGATTGACGCTGTTGATTCCCCTCAGGGAAATGTTCTGCTGCTGCTTTAGATGTCCTGGCCAATGTATTTCATGATGAACTTCTGCCATACATCTTGCCTCTTTTGAAGGAACTGCTCTTCCATCCTGAATGGGTAGTTAAAGAATCTGGTATTCTTGTGCTTGGAGCAATTGCTGAAGGTAAGGCAACAGTGCGTATCAGATTGCTGAATTTTTAATTGGCTCTAAAGTAGCTCTGTGATTCATTCTAGGTGCATTTACTTGTGTAAAGAAGTATATGTCCTTAGCTGCTTTGGTTTTGGTGATTAATCTCTACTAGTTGGTGATTGCAGTTATTTAATTTTTCATTTTCAAATCTATGCATGTTTGAGGGGCTAAAAAACTTAAATATTTTCTTTTATTCCTCCCTTTCTTAACTCTTCGGTATATATTTATTGGTCACTCATGGAGTACTACATTGATTTGATACAAGAAGAATATTTAATAAATTTGAGGTTTACATTTCATTCACTGTTTTTAGAAATGGAAAAGACCAGTCTTTGAACTTCAGTGCCCTGAGCTGCTTCTTGTGGGCAATTCTCTGATTTAAGTGTCATAATATAAGTGTCAGAAATTGGCTGATGTAATTACCAAGCCTCTCTCCATCATATTTGAAGAGTCCTGGCAGTCAGGCAAAGTCCCTGGTGACTGGAAAAAGGGAAGCATCACTCCCATTTTTAAAAGGGTAGAAAGGAGGACCTGGGGAACTACAGATAGGTGAGCCTCACCTCTGTGCCTGACAAGGTCATGGAAAAGATCCTCCTGGAAGCAATGTTGAGGTACATGCAAGACAAAGAGGTGATCTGAGACAGCCAGCATGGCTTCACCAAGGGCAAATCGTGCCTGACCAATCTGGTGGCCTTCAATGATGGAGTGACTGTATCAGTTGACAAAGGAAGACCGATCAATGTCATCTACCAGGACTTCTGCAAGTCCTTTGACACGGTTCCACATGACATCCTGATCTCCAAATTGGAGAGATATGGATTTGATGGGTGGACCATTCAGTGGATAAGGACTTGGCTTGAAGGTCACACCCAGAGAGTGGTAGTCAAGGGCTCTATGTCAAAGTGGAGGCCAGTTACGAGTGGTGAGAGCAGCCCTGCAGAGAAGGACTTGAGGGTTCTGGTGGACGAAAAGCTTGACATGAGCCAGCAGTATGCGCTTGCAGCCCAGAAGGCCAACTGCATCCTGGGCTGCATCAACAGAGGAGTGGCCAGCAGGTCAGAGGAGGTGATTGTCCCTCTCTACTCTGCCCTTGTGAGGCCCCACTTGGAGTACTGCATCCAGGTCTGGAGCCCCCAGCACAAGAAGGCTGTTGATCTGTTAGAGCGGGTACAGAGTGGGGCCACAAAGATGATCAAGGGGCTGGAGCACCTCTCCTATGAAGAAAAGCTGACAGAGCTGGGGCTGTTCAACCTAAAGAAGAAAAGGCTCCGGGGAGACCTCATTGCGACCTTTCAGTACTTAAAGGGGACTTTTAAAAAAGATGGAGAGCTACCCTTTGCTCAATCAGATAATGACAGGACAAGAGGAAATGGTTTTAAACTAAAGAGGGGAGATTTAGATTAGAGGTTAGGAGGAAATTCTTCGCTCAGAGGGTGGTGAGGCACTGGAACAGGTTGCCCAGAGAGGCTGTGGATGCCCCATCCCTGGAGGTGTTCAAGACCAGGTTGGATGAGGCCCTGGGCACCCGGCTCTAGTGGGTGGCATCCCTGCCTATGGCAGGAGAGTTGGAACTAGATGATCTATGAAGGCCCTTCCAACCTGAGCCATTCTATGATTCTATGATAACTTCTATTTCTTTGTTCTTACTCACAAGCTTGGCCTTTTGTCTGTATTTCTAGCATCTATGTCCATTTTGCAAAATGAAGGAATACATTTGGGTTCATTCCTGGATTATCTTTCTTTTTCACAGTGCCTTTTTCTTTGTTGCTAGAAAACTTTTGTTGATTTTGATTTCAAGACAAGCAAGGTAAAAGTTCTTCTAGCAAGTGTATTACTGCCCTTGTTGACTTGAAAGGTGTAGCTTTTATTGCTGCTCAGTATTTGTGTGATGCTAGGAGAAGACAAGAAAATTAGATTTCTCAATGAATCCTTTTAAATGATGTGATTATTTGTTATAAAGGTCAAATTTTTCTCTACTTCTTTTAGTCACTGAGTTAACTGATGTAGGACATGCAAGTTTTATAAACTCATTTTACTTAGATGTACGTGTTGTACTCCATTTAATAAAACAGAATTTCTAGAGATTGGCAAAACACTGAAGTAGAAATATGGTTGAAGTTAATATAAATTTGATTGTAGATTTTATTTATTGTTTATGGTAAGGTTTCTTTTTAGGACTTAGGCTTGCTTTGTATATTGTTAAAATGTATTGCTACATGATAAAGAATGAAAATATGTCCCTTCTAGGAAATTAAAAAAAAAATATTGTTGGTTCTGGTACTGCAATAACTATATTTTTTCCTTATAGGCTGCATGCAGGGTATGATTACATATCTTCCTGAGCTGATCCCTCACCTTATTCAATGCCTTTCCAACAAAAAGGCTCTTGTGCGCTCCATTACATGCTGGACTCTTAGTCGCTATGCACACTGGGTAGTTAGTCAACCCCCAGACACATACTTGAAGCCATTGATGACTGAGTTGCTAAAGCGTATCCTGGATAGCAACAAGAGAGTACAAGAAGCTGCCTGCAGGTAAGCCAAAGCTTCAAAACCAAAAAGTACTGTTCATGACACTGCTTTTTTATGGAAAGCTATTTTAATGCCTTTATCAATGAATGCATGACTTCATTTCTAGTGTTTAGTTTTTTGTTTTGTTTTTTTTTTAAACTTGAGTAGGTTCAGCTGTTTCTTGAGTAGTCACAAATTACTCTTGAGTTGTAATAAGTCAAGGGTCCTGGCGGCTCCCTCAGCTGCCTCGAGTGGCCTTGATGCTGGAAAAAAAAGCCCTGCCCACCTCGATCCCCCGCTCCACTGCAGAATGCATCTGCCCCAGAGCCGATCACCTCGGCGAGTGGCTGCAAAATGTCAAGTCAAAACACACTAGCTTTATAAATAGCAATACAATTTAGCAATACTTCTTGGAGAGGAGCAAAAACAACCTGCATCCTTACAGTGAATAGCTGCACGGATCATTAGTCTACTATATTGAAAATTGGTTGTAGGATACTATATGTTTTCATCACTATCTTCTGTATCATCTCAGATGCCTAACTTTCATTTTTGTGCTACTGAGAAACTGCTCCTTTAGTTGGGGATACCCAAAAAGATATTGAAACATGTTTTCCTGCTCATGTTCTATGCCTTTCTGAAAGAATACTTCAAAATAATATAATAAAAGAATAAATAAAATAATGCTAGTCACTCAAAGCATTCACAGTTGCATTGTTAAGAAAAAGGCATTTGTGTACCTGGTAGAGGGCTAAGTAGGAGCTTTGTTCACCTCATATGGTGATGCATGCAGTTTTTTGTATTGGGACACTAATAATAATCTTGTTTACACAAGCTAGGCCAGTATATCTTCAACAGCTCATATTTTTTCCTTTTATTGTTTCTCTGAAGTGGCATGTATTGGGGATTTTTGTTTGCTTTGTTTTTTGTTTTGTTTTGTTTAATGCTTGTTTAACACTTGACAGAGGAGCTGTAAAGTTTCCATGATGTCATGATATGTGCATTAACCAAGGCTGGCTAAAATTGTTTGTCACCTGTCTTTGCTTCTAGTTTTCCATGTCTTTGTGTCTGTTTTTCTATGTAGTTAACTACTGATAATACAGTCTGATATTGGTGCTGTACTGGCACAACAGCACTGGGGCTTCTAGATGCAGCTACAGCAGCAGACATTAAATATAGTGAGCTGTTTTTAGCTGAAATAAACATTTATTGTTATGTTTCCTACTCTTTCAATTAATACATTGTAACTTGTGTATAGTAATGCGGGGGGGGGGCATGGGGGGGGGGGCTTCCTGTGTACACATAACAGGAATATTTTTGAATTTTCTTGATCACAGTTTAAGAGCTGAATCCTTATGTGTTTGTTCAAAATAGATTGAGATTACCTCAGTAATACCATTTTAAAAACATACCTTGGATGAATTTGAGGACTAAATACAATTTTATGTTTAAACAGAAATGGGTAGTGTGGGGTGTTTTGGGGTGGTGGTGTTTTTCAAGGTACTGACTGACTTGTGTTTTTGTGTGTGTTGTTTGTTTGTTTTGTTTGTTTGTTTGTTTTGGTCCCTAAGTGCCTTTGCTACTCTAGAAGAAGAGGCTTGTACAGAGCTTGTTCCTTATCTTGCATATATACTTGATACTTTGGTCTTCGCATTTAGTAAATACCAGCATAAAAATCTGCTGATTCTTTATGATGCTATAGGAACTCTAGCAGATTCTGTAGGACATCATCTAAATAAACCAGTGAGTATACCTTATGTTCTGTAAAAGCACTTGTCGTATACTGAAAAACTGGCTCAGTGGTTATTGCAATGTGCTTTACACATTACAAAAGAGAAATGCTGATCTTTCTGTGTAGATTTCTAAATACTAAATATATACATGTAAAATACATAGACTGCCTTGCCTATTACACAATTATTCTACTATTATACAAATTATACAGAATTATTCTACTATTATACAAATACTCTCCATTTTTAATAAATGTCTGTGTATGTGGTGGCTTGTGAAATGTGCTTTTCATCATGATTTTTTTTCCTGTTCTCAGAATTTTTCAGCTCAGAGGAGATATGTATATCAATATAAATGTTAAATAGGACTTCATAGAAATTGGTGCAATGTGTGCTAATTTCTAATGAGTGGTGGTTGGTGTTTTTTTTGTTTTTTTTTTTTTTTTGGGGGGGGGTAACCGCTTTCAGTATAGCTAAGCTGTTCTGTGTGTCCCTTTTCCAGTGTAGTGGAGCACATCATCGGTAGAAATTGCTTTATCAGAGAGTACAATAGACATGCAAATTTATGTATAAACACAGAATCCTTTGGACAAAGCACAGATAACACACAACATGGGCAAAAAACATGTTTTTTGTCTTTTTTTGTTTTGTAGCATACGTTTGTTTATTAATAGCATATGCGTATGTGTTGTGTGCATCTTCTTATGACAGCTATTGAAATTTGTTTTATTTCTATGTAGTGCGTCACATGGCACAGGTGCTCTAGAATAAAACAATTTGGGTTGTTGCCATGGTATTTTACTTGCTGTCCAAGACCCCATACTATCAAAGGATCTTTTTTTCAATCTCTCTCTGGCCCTGGCCAGCTTAACATTTGACAGCACCTGAAGGAAGGAAGCTAAATGCAAGATCCTGGTGATGGTGGGACTTTCTTCAGTCACTTAGAATAGTGTGTCTTTGAACATAGCATTAGCTGACAACGTCTGTTGGCTCTTTTGATACCTTCTGAGAGCAACAGTACTATAGGGATGCCTTGCTCAACATCCTTATGACAGAGCAGTGGCAGGTAAGATTCAACAACTTGATACAGAATGAGTAAGTGCATCCTTCTGGAGGGATAGAAAAATTACTTCCTTCATGCATGGTTAGTTGCTTGAGGAAGAAGCTTCAGGAACATAGGGGGGTTGTAGCTTCAGAATAATGGGAAGTGGTTGAGAAAAGCAGGAGGCAGACTGTGTTGCTGGTAAAAACATTTTCCATAGGCCCTGAGGCAATCCCATAACTTTGTAACAACTCAAGCAGCTATTAAAAGTTGCTAGACTGAAATCAAACCTGGTACTTATGTGCCTCAGCAAAAAATCTTAAAACGTAAGTTACAAACTCTAATATTAAACTACTTCTGCCTATTGCAACAATGATTGGATTACAATGCACCAGTTTTCTTTTGCTGAAAAAATAGAAGCAGTTCTTAATAAATCAATTTTGTAGCTTTAAGGTAAACTAGTATGCAATGAAGTTTCAGCAGCTGATGCATTTTCATCCTAAACAGGAATATATTCAGATGCTAATGCCTCCATTAATCCAGAAGTGGAATATGTTGAAGGATGAAGATAAAGATCTCTTCCCTTTGCTAGAGGTAAATGTTAAAATTTGGATATCATTTATCAACTTATTTTAGGAATTATACTTTCCTACTAGGAAGTGTAACTATGAAAGTTGACAGTGTTTAGGTATTTCCTATTATGGAGAAAATGTTCTGATTGTAGTGAGAAAAACTTATGACTGAAAAACCTAAAAGATTTCTGCTAAATCTAATGACATTTCTGCCATTCTTGAATGTCGTCTTTTTTTTCTTTTAATTTAAAAAAAAAAAAATCCCAAAGTTCCATTCTCTTCTTGCTCTCCTCTTATCCTTCCATTAAAAGAACTGTTGGACAAATTGAAGGTATGAACCAGACTGTTTAGTCTATTCTCTATACTTTCTGAATGTGAAGCAGGAAAACACTTCTAGAAAAATAGTTTCATAACTTTTAGGTAATGTTAGGGCTTGTACATGATCAAGTGTTGACTGAATTACAGTAGCTGTCTTTGCATGCACTTAGAGGTGGCCAAGAAATAAGATACTGCTTCTGAGAAATTTTCTCAACTGGCATATTTAAGAGAGAGGAACAGATAGTTGACAGTTGCCTTGGATCAGCTAATTGGTACTGCTTTTCTAGGTTACGTTTACTTAATCAGTTACATGTTGCTATACTTAAAATGCTAATCTTTTAATTTACCTCTCCCAAGTAAAAAGCACTTGGGGGAGGTGAGGAAAGTTGGTCATCTCTCTCTCTTTTCCAGTGCCTGTCATCAGTTGCTACTGCCTTGCAATCTGGCTTTCTTCCATATTGTGAACCTGTGTACCAGCGTTGTGTAAATCTGGTGCAGAAGACCCTTGCGCAAGCTGTGGTATTTTTCTATTGCTAGTCCAAGGTTTTCAGAATATCTCCTTAAACCAATGTATTAACTATGTAAAATTATGTGTTTGCAGGGAGATTTGCACTGTAACTATTAAGTGTCTAAATGAAGCTGCAGTTCTGAAACTAATTGTTCTAACTTTTATGCATACCCCTGAGAGTATCTAATACTTATTCAGAAAATGCATATTTATTTGTTGCAGTTGCACAATGCTCAGCCAGACCAATATGAGGCTCCAGATAAAGACTTCATGATTGTGGCTCTTGATTTACTCAGTGGTTTAGCTGAAGGACTTAGAGGCAACATTGAACAGTTAGTGTCTTGCAGCAATATCCTGACACTAATGTACCAATGCATGCAGGTGAGATGAGTAACCTGTTTGATCCAAGGATTTTCTTTCTTAAGAGAATCGAAAACACTTCTAGAATTGTCGTCTTCTTTCTCTTTTTCTTTAGGATAAAATGCCTGAGGTACGGCAGAGTTCTTTTGCGTTGTTAGGTGATCTGACAAAGACATGTTTTCAGCATGTTAAGCCTTGCATTGGTATGTTTCTTTCACGTGTTAAGCAATTCACTTTTTTTACAAACTGATAAGAGGCTGTTTTAGCCATTGTTAATCTCCCTTCTCTGTGGCTTGCGTTGTCATGGTGTTGTAAGTTTTTGTTTTCCTTTATCAGCAAAGGCCTGTAGTCTTTCCTTCTTCAAACTGTGTTTAAAAGACACATTCTCTTGTAGACAGTGCAAAAGCTCATTTTGCTGCCTGATTTTTATAATGTAACAAGTTGCCTGTTGTGCTGTAATACAGAAAAACAGATGTACTTAAACTTTAATTAGAACAATTGCTTTCTTTGATAAGTTCTTGAATACATAGTGCCCCCCAGAAGGGGAGAAATAAAGGTTTTTAGAGTTACACAAAACCTATTAGAAACATTTTTTAAATGATAGTTTGAAAATATTTGCACTGATCTGCTTAGGTTCTAAAATCCAGGTTAATTTGATATATAGCAGAAATATAGCTCTTATTAACTCAGGTATAACACATTCTGAGCATTTAATAGGTTTACATGACTTAAAAAAACAAAACACTTATTTGTATGTGATGTTAGAGTACCGGGCAAAGTGATTTTATTGTGTAATGAGATTTTTTTGAAATGTTGTTCTTTCTAGCTGACTTCATGCCCATTTTGGGAACCAACCTAAATCCTGAATTCATTTCTGTGTGTAACAATGCCACCTGGGCAATTGGAGAAATCTCCATCCAGATGGGTAAGATTTTTTTTTTCTTTGAATCTTTGCACATTTAGCATGGTTTGTATTTTTGTGTGTGTGTGTGTGTGTGTGCATGATATTTTCATGTTGAGATTTAAATTGAGATTCTTGTCCTTGATATGTTCAATGTGCCAAATCTACTTAGATTATATATATTAATTGTGATTTTCTTCTGCATCTTCATTTTTGGCTGTTTCAGGTATAGAGATGCAGCCTTATATTCCAATGGTGTTGCACCAGCTTGTAGAAATAATTAACAGACCCAGCACACCAAAGACATTGTTAGAGAACACAGGTACCTAAAAATTGAACCATTCATTTGAAGGGAATTATAGATATGTAAATTTTTTTTATTTTTTTTTATTGCATAGGGTTACCACACCAGAACTGATTTTATTGCTATGTATTTGGCTTTTATAAGAAAACCAACTCTGTTTTGCAGTAGCTCCTAAAATCTGTCTTGCAGCAAACCATCTATCATATATCTAGATTCTTAAAGTTGTTGCTTTCTCACCTTTATAAGGCTTATTATATTTGTCATCTATTTAATTTTTAAGCATTCTTCCAATTTTATTTATGTATTCAATATGATAAATATATGCAGTAACACTTAAACACTTGGTGGCTTTAATTTATGCTGATTTTATTATGTGCATGTCCTTACGTGTGTGTGGATATATAGTGTTTGAAACAAAATCAATTGGCATATATAAAACAAATAACTCTTTAAATTTACAAAGAAAATACACTTTAATATTAATTTGTGGTATCATGCACAAAAATGTAGATCTGTGATGGCAGTTTTACCACAGCATAACTAAAACTATGTATAACTTCGGTTACCTGAGACTTGTTTTTGGAAATTTGTTATAAAGTCATAGCAGTGCAATGCATATTTTATGTTCTGGCCAACAGCTTTGCCTTCCAAATTAGGAACAGTCCCCAAATGCCTTATTGAATCTGAATTTCTGAGGCTTGTTTATTTTGCATTTATAGAAGGCATGTTCTGCTATGAAGAGCACCTTCTATACTTTGGCAAAACTTTATTAATAATTTGTCAGGTTTCTGTTTTACTGTTTTACTCATTGAGAATCTTTTTTTTTTTTTTTCTTGAAAACTAATCCTGTAAGAAAATGATAGTTTAGTCATTATTACCTGACATGATTGAAAATGATACAAGTTCAGTGCTACAGTTGATGCTAAGCATGAGGTAAATTGGAGAGAGATTTTTTTTTCAGTGCATATTTTTCTTCCAGTATTCTCTAAAAATAAAAGCTGCACTTTCTCTACCCTCTTTTACCCACCCCCAATTTAGTATGGAAGGTGAACTTGAAGGAAAAATTACCTTAGTTGTCTAGCATATTATAGGTACTGCTTTTTGAAAAGATAATTTTGAAGCATCCAGTACTTAAACTTTTACTTCCTTTACTGTTAGAGAGTTTCTGGAAGCATCCAAATACTGATATTTTCTTTATTCGCTTAATAGTTACTTTAAATGTGGATGCATAACTGCAAATAAATGTTGTGTGATGTTCTTATTATAAAGGTTTTTTTTGTGGGATATTGTTCTGTGTGTCACTGGTATGTACAAGAATATTATTTTGTTGTCGATTTAGCTTGCTATGTAATGAGCTATGTAAACACTTCTATGGAAACATATGAGACCATGTTAAGTAAAAGTAGTTGCATAGCAAATGAGTACGTCAAAAACTTCTATTACTATCCCTTGTAGAGACTGTAGCTGTAAGAAATTGCAGATAAAACTTAAGAGTACATTTTCATTTGAAAGTAGTACTTCAGCACTATATAATTTTATAAATTAGATCTGCTGAAAATTTTAGATGCTGCATATTGAAATTGAGTAATGTCAGGTAAAATAGTATATTACCATTGAGCTGCAGCTTTCGTTGAATGAGTATGTTTCAAACTGCTAGTATGTCCTACACCAAACTTTTATTGAAGAATGCATCATCTGCTTTATTGCATGTTTCATAAAAACTGTTCACAAATGCCTGTTAATTACTGTTGCATAGTATGTCCCTTAAACATAGGTTTTCTTTTTCTGCTTCATATAATTCTGCTGGATTTTAGTATTAATGTATTTTGCTTCAAGTAATCCTGATACTTAATTCCCCACCTTTCTCTAAAGATTAATCGTTGTGAGTTGAGCAAACACCGTTAAAACACACTTACATGATGATATCTTCTTCAGTTGGGCCCTCAGAACAAATAACCAAATTGCCGAATCATCTCAAGATGTGATTTTGCTTTTCATGTGTTCTTATGCCTTTGTATCAGAAGTTATATTCTTACACGACTTTTATGAAGAAGCCTGTTGTGAACAGGAGAAATTGGGATTAAAGAATTAATTTTCTGCAGTTAGTTGCTGTGATATATTCAATGTAAACTTATTTCTAAATGTATTTTTACTGATAAATAGTAGACCTATTAAAATCTTGAATTCTAAATATAGGAAAAAAATTAGAGTACTTAATGCTAAAACTTAAAATGGATAATTCCTTTTTATCAAGAGTATCCGTAATAGTACATCTGAATAAAAACTTTTTAAATTTACCTGCCATACACTTTTATGTAGTAGAGAAGTCTGAAGAGGGCAAAATGACTGCTTAAATCAGAAAGAAAAACTTCGGATTTTAAATTGTGGTTTTGGTGTTCTCTCATTTAATAGTTTAATTTTTCTTTTACCCTGGAGAGTATACCATATATGTTGCTGCCTCTTATTTAGGGGGCGGTGATAATGCACTGGTGAAATCTTATGTTTATCATGCACAGGTTCTGTTGATTTCTGTTTCTTAGTTATTTGTTGTTTTTTCTTTATTTTTTTTTCCTCCTCCCCTTCATTTGCTCATGTCTTGGTTGGCGTTTGGTGGTGTATAACCGTGATTGCGTTACCTTAGCAATAACAATTGGTCGTCTTGGTTACGTTTGTCCTCAAGAGGTGGCCCTCGTGCTACAGCAGTTTATAAGACCCTGGTGTGTATTACTCAATCTTCTTTTCTTAAAATTCATGTTTCTTCACTCTTTTCTTCTCTCTATCTCACTTTTAGATATATTTTCAGTTGGTTTCAAAATCTCGATCCTTAATCATTGCCAACCATGTGACTAATCTTGTCCTATCAGGTTTGTGAGTTTTCAGTAGCACCACCATGTATTCTTTATGTTGTGGCTAACAACCAATTTATGCATGGGATAAGATTGTCACATGCTTGTTGTGTTAAAGCTTGACTATGAAAGAGCATTTTAAAATCCACCAGAATGCATGTAAATACTGTAAAATTTAAACCGTGCATTACTTAAAATTCAGTCTGAGACTTGAATTGCTGTAAGGAATGTTATAGACTTTTTATGTATAAAATAGCTTGCTTGCTGCTGTAAAAGTTAAACAAATGTTCTGTAAGTCGTATCTAACATAATTCATACTGTGATAATATATGTTCCACTTCTAATGATGATAGTTCCTATAATATTTTGGATGCATGTTTCTTTTGTATTTAATGGAATACAGGTCACACTTCCTAATTATATGTAGTGCAACAGGAGAACCAGATTCTAGAGGTGATGCATAATGGGAATATAGTAGTAAACACTGTGCAACAAGTGTTTTTCTAAGTGTTCAAAATAATGTCATCTTAGTGTGACTTACTCCATCAAATACTGTAATCTAATTCTGTCCTGACTGAATGAAAAAGTAGTAGAATTAGCTAAGATTTGCTTTCCAATTTATTAGGTGTACATCTCTGCGAAACATAAGGGACAACGAGGAAAAGGATTCAGCATTCCGTGGGATATGTACAGTGATCTCAGTCAACCCCAGTGGAGTAGTCCAAGTAAGATGCATGAATAGATCTTTTTTCTCTTCTGTAGTAAAAGCTATATATGAAATATTAAAATTTTTAGCTCAATGTTGATTCCCTGTAGTACCTGATGTAGCTTTATTTTGAGGTCAAGGAGACCAAAATGTTTATATTGCGATGATACATATCATGATAGTTCAGGAATTCTTCTTCAGTAATTATCACATATGGGAAGGAGGAGATGAGTAGTAGTGTTACAGTCAACTTTTGTCTTTCACTTGCAGTGAATATGTAAATAATGTAAAATATGAATATGTAAATAATGAACTTTATTTAAAATAACTCTTTAAAATAACTTTATTTAAAATAAAATAATTTTGGCATTTGTCAGGGTTGTTTTTTTGTGTTGAGGATCTGTTTTTCAGAGGCATTCCAGGCTTTTCAAAAACAAAAAAAAAAAAAGAAAAAAAAAAACCAAACAATAATAATAATAACCACCCCTTCATTTTTAAAACTTGGCTAGGGAAGATTCTGTTTCAGCTTTGGATACATTACATAAATAGTCAGCATGACAAGGAAGACATTTTTAAAATGTTAAATGTCTAGAATAGAATATGACTTTGCTCTTCAGTCTCCACAACTCTAAAATAAAGCTACACCAATGTAATATTTCGTGAGAGGAAAATTAAGGTGAATTTCTCTCTCCTTTGCCTGGAATCCTTCTCCCTGAAACACAAGAATTGAGCCTCTATCTTTTTTTGAATTTTTCTGTACATTTCACTTATGCATTATTCTGTATTTATAGAATCATAGAATGGTTTGGGTTGAAAGGGACCCTTAAGGATCATCTAGTTCCAACCTCCCTGCCATGAGCAGGGACATCTTCCACTAGACCAGGTTGCTCAAAGCCTCATCCCACCTGGCCTTGAACACTTCCAGGGATGGGGCATCCACAACATCTCTGGGCAACCTGTTCCAGTGCCTCACCACCCTCATAGTAAAGAATTTCTTCCTTATATGTAATTTAAATCTACCTTCTTTTAGTCTAAAGCCATTACTTCTTGTCTTATCACTACACTCCCTGACAAAGAGTTCTTCAGCTTTCTTGTAGGCCCCCTTTAGGTACTGGAAGGGTACAATAAGGTCTCCCCCCAGAGCCTTCTCTTCTCCAGGCCGAACAACCTCAACTCCCTCAGCCAGTCTTCATAGGAGAGGTGCTTCCAGCCCCTCGATCATCTTCATGGCCCTCGTCTGGACTTGTTCTAATACTTTCATATTGGGGGCCCCAGAGCTGAACGCAGCAATCCAGGTGGGGTCTTAGGAGAGCAGAGTAGAGGGGGAGAATCACCTCCCTCAACCTACTGGCCATGCTTCTTTTGATGGAGCCCAGGATACAGTTGGCTTTCTGGGCTGCAAGCGCACATTGCCAGCTCACATTGATCTTCTCTTCAACCAACACCTACTAGGTCCTTCTCATCAGGGCTACTCTCAATCCATTCTCCGCCCAGCCTGTATTTGAGCTTGGGATTGCCCCAACCCAGGTGCAGCACCTTTCACTTGGCCTTGTTGAACATCATGAGGTTTGTACAGGCCCATTTCTCAAGCTTGTCGGGGTCCCTCTGGATGGCATCCCTTCCCTCCAGTGTGTCAACCACAGCACGCAGCTTGGTGTCATCAGCAAACTTGGTGAGGATGCACTCAGTCCTACTGTCCATGTTGCTGACAAAGACGTTAAGATCTTTAGCATAGCCTTCTTCTGCTGTCTATTTGTTCTTTCATACAAGTTAAGGGGAGGGGGAAATAAAGTGCATTTATCAACTTAGTGATTAAAGACTAGTGTTTTAATGGTGTCGTAAGAGGTGTAATGCATGACAGCAGATCACAGAATCACAGAATCATCTAGGTTGGAAGAGACCTCCAAGATCACCCAGTCCAACCTATGACCTAACACTAACAAGTCCTTCACTAAACCATATCACTAAGCTCTACATCTAAACGTCTCTTAAAGACCTCCAGGGATGGTCACTCAACCACTTCCCTGGGCAGCCTATTCCAATGCCTAACAACCCTTTCAGTAAAGAAGTTCTTCCTAATATCCAACCTAAACCTCCCCTGGCACAACTTTAGCCCATTCCCCCTTGTCCTGTCACCAGGCAGATGACCTAAGTGCAGGGATTATGGCGTGGCTTTGTTTTTGAACATGTATGATAAACATTCTGTGTGTCCCAGAAACAACTTCTGGCTCTACTTGAAGAAATACAGCAGCTTTTTTTCCAAATTTGCAAGAGAAAGTTGCAAATGTGTTCTTGAGTTTGTTGCTTGTTAAGATGATTGTTTCTTGGTACACATACTGAAAGAATTCAGAGTTATGGAAATGTGGTGTGGGAAGGGAGAAGTGTATTTCAATAAGCTTATGAAACAAAGCTTTTCCTGCACTCAGCTAGTTCTATTTCTGTACACTAAGGCATACAATACCTTACCATTATTTCTTATATTAACTGGAAAATAAATGCATTTTTAAAAAGAGTTGTGAATTAGGATCAAAGATGCTGCATAGTTCATAGAACAAATGTCAAACCATTGCTTTTAGACCTATTAATTGAGGTTTCTAACCTATGTGATTGTTTAATCTTATAGGACTTTATTTTTTTTTGTGATGCTGTTGCATCATGGATTAACCCAAAAGATGATCTCCGAGACATGTTCTGTAAGGTAATGTTTCTAATATGACAGTATGCCCTAACTATGGTTGTTTTGGATCCTCTGTTTCTTGCTTTTTATTTCCAATATTAGGACTTCCCATGTTTGTGGTCACAGAGGCTTCTTTGCAAAATCATAAAATTTCAGACAAAACATTATAAAAAAATCTGAAGATTTTCTTAAACTTTGTTTTCTTATGTGCATTCAGATTATTCCAAACTTATTTTCTTCTTTTTAATAGTGTTGAAAAGTTCATTTGGGATTTTATTTGAAAGTATAATCATCTTCAAAGAGCTTTTCACAATGCCAGCCTGCTATGTTTTGACTGTATTTGGAAGATTTTTTTTTTTTTTTTTCATACCACATAAAGACTTTGGGTTTTTTTTAGAAAACAAGATCTATATGGTTCAAGGCTTTTTTTTTTTAGCCACGAAGATGTCTGTTATTTTTGAGAAATATCTAGAAAATTGCAAATAAAAATATTTCAATGTTATCATGATCTGTTAATCTTGCTTTTGCTGAAGCCGCCTTAGATGAACAAATCTTCAAGAAACTAATGTACATTGATACCCAAGAATACATCCCTAGACAAAGTGTCAATCAAGTTTAAGCCAAAGAGCTATTTACCTTGTGTAAAATAAGCAGGAAAAAACAAAAAACTAGGAAGTGATAGACTATGTCTTGGCATTAGTGTCTTTTTAACCTAAAACGTCCTTATTTTAGTTTCATGAACAAATGCTGTTACTGTTCAGTAGTATGGCTTTCTTCATATGTTGTAAAGTGAGATATCTCTTTTTAGGAAGGATGTATGTGAAAAGTTAATGATACTTCTTTTAAAGCTAAAATAGGGTATATTTCTTACATGGATTATGGGTCAGCATTGGCACTTTAAGTAATGCCAAGTGTGAACATCAGGATAGAAGCTAGAATTTTTGAATCCCATCTTGAGGAGGAAAGAAATCTCACTGTACTAGTTAGGAGACAGGCTAAGAGGCTTTGAAAAGAACATTAGGTTCAGGAAATGCACAGTTGAGTATTCTAGCGTCGGCAGAAGGAAACAACAAATACTTACAAGATTAAAAGAAAGTCCATGATGCTCTCTGTGATGATTATCCAAAGCAGTTTCAGTGCATGTTTCTGTACTAGTTCTTCAGCACTGAATACTTGCTTCAATAATTCAGCTTTTTTCATATTCTTTCCAACATATTCATATGGGAGCTAATGCATTCAAGCTAGACGCAATGTTTTATGGTCACTTGGCATAAGGACATACTTGCTTTTTACAGTGTATAATCTTGTGCTTTTCTCCATGCAATATATATATATATTACTATTAATCTGTGTGGATAGCTATATTATTCTACATGCCATGCTTAACTGAAATATTTTTTTTCTTTTAAGAAAGACATTACTAAATTTCTTTTGTTTAACACTTCATTTGAATTCTCCAATTAAATATTTGACAGATGCACAATCCAGGATCTGTGGCCTACTGCATACATTGCTAGAAAATAATGATCATGTATCTACTGTTTAGTAATTCTTTACCTTCCCCCCATTTGTAGATTCTTCATGGGTTTAAAAATCAAGTTGGGGATGAGAATTGGAGGCATTTCTCTGACCAATTTCCTCTTCCCTTAAAAGAGCGCCTTGCAGCTTACTATGGAGTTTAACCTCCGTGCACTGTAGCTGCAGTCCCATAATTAAAGGTAGGCACACAAATCTTCCTTGCTAAACAGAGCTGTATAACAGACTTCCTCCCTATTTGCATTATATGAAACATAATTGGCTAGATTACAATTTTTCAGATGCACTGGGGCAAATATCTTCCCTTCCTATAAGAAGGGGCAGGGGGAAGATAGTGTGCCTAAATGTTGGTAGCATAGCTGTAGCAAAAGCAGTTGTCTGACTCTGTTACATCTACATTACCAATCTTATCTTGCTACGCTACCATGCATATTATACACTCACTCTTTCCATCTTTCCTTCTGTAAAAAAGTGCTTGATCAGGTTTAGTAAGCAAAGTAATTAATATGATCCTCAAGTCATCATACTAAAGACACAGACTCCCTGTGTGTGTTATGAATAAGTAGATGGCAGATGTGGTCTAAGCAGGAATATTTTTTCTAGGATAGGAAAGCAACTTCGTTAAGACATGTTAGCCATGAGAAGTCCAATACATTCCTTATCACACATTAGATGATCTTTGCACTGAATAAAGGATGTTATGCTAATCTGTAACTCTTCTGACTGTAGAGCTTTATGTTTTGGTTAGGTTGATGTGTTCGTTATTGCAGTGTTCCACTTCAGCAATTCTGAATTGGTGCATACGGTTCTGTCACAGGGAATACTTCAACAAAGAACAGTGATTGTCCATTCTAGAATAGTTATATTATTATGCCACCGTGCTTTGTATGTTCTCTGTGCACACTGTATAAAGCAAAGTTCTCATGTTGAAAGTAGTCTGATACTGTGAGGAGGTTATTATACTACCCAAAAAAGAGGGAAAATTAAGTTTATTCATTTAACTGTTATATAATTTTAATATTTGATGTAGAATTTTTGTACTGAAATTATTGGAGTGAATCATGCAATTCTGTTTTATTATTGAATGGACAACTGTTTTAAAGTCAGCCTAAAATTTTTCGGAGTTAGCAATATAAGAAATACTGTTTTAATTACATCTTTGATCTGAACAACGGATTAAAAATAAAACAACTTCAAACATTTATGTGTTTATCTATGAGGGCATTTTAGTTTTGACATAAGGTTTGTTTGTTTGTTTTTCCTCCTAATGAGGAAGAATGCAAAATGATAAAATTCTCAGTTTGTATTGAGGGAGATGCCTTGTGGTGTTGTTTTTTTTTGTTTGTTTTTAATCCACCTAAAGATCAAATCATTAGGTTAATAGAAGGTATGTTTAATATTCTTTTTCAATGTCATAACTACCACATAATTTTGTACTAAATGGACAAAAGCTTGTTAAAATATATAGGACTGCTTAAATCTTAAGCTTAGCCACAACAGTGGGACTGAAGGTATAGCTTTAAAGCATGCATTGTTATTTCATGGATAATAATCTTACCTGGTATAAATACAAACTTAAAAACAAATTTTTGCCTAGATTTTCCCTTTGAAGGTTGGTACCTACTGCTTTAAAAAAAGGCAAAAAAGCTCTTTGTTTATGCACAGGTCTGTCAGTTAAGATGCAAAGTAAGATTTAACTATACCTCTCTCTCTTCTTTTTACAGGTCCTTCAGTCTGGGAGTCTATGATGGAGTCTCTGCACCCAGGGAAACATTACCCTTTACCGGGGGGAAGGGTAAACCAGTAGGGAATACAGTACAATCCCAACCGTACTGGGAGGGGTGGGAGGGAAGTTGCTGTCACTGTATTAAGTCAATGTTGGGAAATGTTTAAACATCTGGAGCCTTTGTAAGTTGAAATCTATCTCCTATTACAACTCTGCAATGGACGTGAAGAAGAAGGAAAAAAATATTCACACAACAGCACTTCCTGGAATGTTGTGGGGAATTGTACCAAAACAAGAAACACATAATTGAACTATAGGGATATGTGAAGAAGAAGAAAACTATTTTGCACACAATAAAGGAAACCTAAGAATGGGGGATCACAAACAGTAAAAGGCTTTCTTTTTTTCTTTTATTTTTTTTTAAGTAAGGTTTTTCTACATTATTTCATCCTGCTTGATGGGATTCCTAGTATCTGCATGTTAATGAAGAACTACGCAAATGAACCTAGTACAGTTAAAATGCAGCTTGTGTCTGTATTAGGAACAGGCACTTGCAGTGTACAATATATAAACCCCATTGTAAACTAATAAAGGTTAATTTGGACAAAATGAAGCAACCTGCAAGCTGCCAAATGAGTCACTCCTTTCGTTTCTACATTTTTTTTTTAATTTAAAGTAGTAGATATGATATTTGATTATTGTACTTCATTAGGTTTAATTTCTAGAGTAAGGCATTATTCTTAGCATGCAATTTAAGGTTCAGGCATGCATTCTGGCTCATAGTGATCAGAAGTAATTTAAATTAGTGGGGGAAGTAGCATGCTTTTGCATTGCATGGAGTAAAATTGTTATACATTTACCTATTTTTGCACTAGTTCTGTGTTGTGGTTTACCAATTCAATATAGCCCTGCATTTAAAATTCCTTTTCTAAAATTCTGTGGATTTTATTTTTATTGAGAACATAGATATAAAGTACTGCAGCTAACAATTAGGCCTTGAAATATCTTTAGGAGCTGTTAACAATAAGATTGTATTGTGTGTAACCTGCACAATATGGAAAGCTGAAATAGCTGTGCAAAATACTTGCCTCTGCTGTCAATGTGATGTGCTTTCTTCATGGTTATATAGTGATTTTTATCAGAATCTCTAAAAATAAGTTACATGGTAAGACCCGTTAAAGGCTGCATAAATGTTGGTTGGCACATGAAGAAAATTGTGAAGTTGATGACGACTGCTCTATTTGTGTTTATTTCCTCTTAACATATTACCTTCTATGCTTTCCTTTTGTTCAAAGCATGATCTTAAAGAGATGTTTAAGTTTATGTATGTAATGCAGGGTATCTACACTGTATTGATTGATGCATGTTGGTGGCCCTTTGTGATATAGTTAAATGCACAAGTGTGCAAGTTTAAAACTACAGAGTGAAATTGGTTTGGATCCTCTTCATTTCATTTGTTTAGCTTTTTTTGTAGGTTTTTCTTTTTGTTGTTTTTTTTTTTTTCTACTTATATGTATTCCTGTAAATAAATCCTTGTTAAGTTAACCCTTTACTTTTCCTTCAATGTGTATTTTCTTATGTACTGTGAATGTGAAATCCTAACTGGTACACTTGATCTTGTGTCCATCTCAAGTCTTTATTAACTTAGAGCATAAAGAATATCCCATGATGATAAAGGAAAATGGAGAGATTTTTAACTCTCTGACCTCTGCTGGTCAGAGGTGAAGCCGCACCTTTCCATTTTTCAAGTGCTGCATAATTAATCTGCAAAACAAAATTAATCCATAACAGCCTTTTTATAGATTTAGTTTCTTACCTTTACATTGCAGAATGGATACTGGATAAGTTTTTTTGTGTGTGACTTTTTGTTTGTTTGTTTTTAAGAACTTGCTCTTCTTTGCATGGTTCTGTTCTTTGAGTGTTAAATGACTTAGTCATTGCACTGAAGTTTGAGTTGCGAGTGTGAACATATGCTGTTTAAAGAGTTGTTTTTTTTTAATTTTTTAAATGCACGATAGCATGTGTTTTACATGCTGCCCCCCCCCCCTTTTTGTTGACTTTGCAAGATTGAATAGAGTAGTTCAGATGTACTGTATGAAGTATATTCCCTAATACTTGTACATAGTTTTTACTCAATTTGGTCAATGTGCATAACATTGACAATAGCAATGGCATGTGATAACTTGCTTTCAAATTACATTGCTAGTTCAGAAGGAATTTTGTATTTACTAATAACTGAAGTAAATTGGTAATGGTTTTAGTCACCTCTAAATCAAATTCTGAAAGAAGGAAAAAAAGCTTTAAGATTTAGCAAAGTATGATATTATTTTAGCCCCCAACTTGCTTTAATTTTGAGTATGTTTAAGTATTAGAAAAGAGTTTCAGAGAAATGACATTTAAAATGCAATAATTGTAGATTAGAAAACCTGCCTAATTAACACTAGCATTACAGCTAGAATCTGAGTTTAACTAAACTTTTTTTAAATTTCAGAAAGCCCTGTTAATCAAATAAGACCACTCCACCTCATCTCAAATTAGTTTAGGATGTAACTTTTGTACATATATATTTTAATTGGTATTTGTAGAGATGTGAACTGATTTGGTATAACAACAAGGAAAGTAATTAAAATAAGGCAAAAATAAACAGTACTGACAAAAAGTAGTCTTTTGTATCAGTAAGTCCTCTCATGGTATATCTTAAAGCAAATAAACCATATTCCTAGTGCATAATATAGTGCAGAAATTCGCAGAAGCCATTTAGGGTATAATGTGAGGTAAGAGAAGTTCTGAATCAGCATTAACAATTATAATTAAAGTATTGCCTCATGGGATATATTAAAGAGCATTTTAATTCTTGTGGTATAGTCTTGACAATTCTTGAATGTTGATTGAATATTTATATTGGTAGAACTGTGAGGTTTTGTTACATTCTAGTGTTTCTGCCTCTTAGCATGCTAAAAGCACCGCTTACTTCATTTGCTACTTAGGCACTGAATAAAGTTCTGTTAGTGTGCTAAACTACAGAAATAGCTGCTGCTAAGTAAATGATGTAGATTTGCTACTTAAATATTTTTGTTGTAGGAACCTCAGGAGGTCAGTGTTTACTAGTGTTACAGTTTTTTTATATATGCCTTTTTCCCGTTTTGAGTTTCCCTTTCTGAAGGATTCTGAGAGCACACAAAAGCTGCTGATCAGCTGCTGAACCTAAGTTGGTAACAGAAAATGTATTTAAAATCAGTATAAATGTATCTCTTTGGCAGTTTTAAATTGCTGTTCAATTAGTGTTAGGTGAAGTACAATCCTATTTCTTTGTTTTCGTTACACGTTCAGGAAACAGCTCTTTTCATTTAGGAAAACAAAATTAGAATAGTTCTCTGTTTTAACCACTGCAAGCAAAAAAATCAGTTTTGTATTTTTTTTCCAAAGCTTATTTTCTGAATCAATGAATATGTATATTTTTAAAATATAAGGTAATTCTTATGCTTTAGTTTATTGCTCCTTAAAGCTTGTACTTAAAATATCACTTTAGAAGGATGGCTTTAAAATTTAATCATTTTAATTTTTAAATGTTATGAAGTAGCATTAATTTTGTAACTAACAATATTGATACACTTTTATTTTTATTAGGGTTTTTATGTTAGCATCAATCATTATTACTTAAACTGCATATATTGTATAATAGTAAAATGTATATTCTAAAACTTGAAGTGGATTTCCTCCAGTGAAACTCATTGCTACTTAGAAATATTCAAATACTAACTTTATCTCAGGTGAATACTCTTGTACCTTTTTTGTTCAGAATAAATGCTTATTAAAATGTCTTAATTATTATCAGTTTAAGACAGTGCCTAATATGAAATACATAATCTTACTCTAAATTAACCTTCTACTGTGGGACAATAATGACCTGTGCTTCACCCATTTTATTCATATTGAATGTATTAACAGATAAAGGTGCAAAAACATTCGTCCCTTGAAGAGAATGCATCCGTATTCAAACAACTGAAATATTTCTGGAAAAAATGCTTTAAATGCAACACTGTATTGGAAATCTTTTATTTCAGATTTTGTCAAGGAAAGAAGTTGCAACAATGCTAATTGCCTCAATGCTCTTTTATGTGGATGATAGATGCATAAAGCTTCTATATAGGGTCTAAAGAATAACCTTTTATCTTAAAGGTTAAGCTCTACAATGAAGTGACTGCTGTACATTATAAAACATCCTGCAGTTATCTCAAACATTGATGTTTGTATATGTATGTTATATATTACATAAGTATATCGAGTAACTTCATCTTGAGTAAATAAAGCTCAATCAGTAGCTGTGTATTTCACTCACCTATGCATTCTCCAGAATTACTTGCATCCATCAGTCTATCAGAAGTATTCTTCTCCAATAGAAACTTTTTTTTTGTCTGCCACTGATGCTTTTTGTCTGCCACTGATGCTCTTTTAACTTAATGGTTGGACTAAGCCAGTTTTAGATTAATTTAAATGGGAAAATCTGAGGTGAGTACTCTCGTTGCTTGCCTTATAGAGTATATTCTGCTAAAATAATAAGGATATTTATTCACTTGAATATATTTGTAAGGGAAGTTAAAATGGCTCTATAAAAATGTATCCCTGTGTGGTGTTACAGTATAGTGTCACTTTTTATAAGCTGGTTCTATTGTGCTACTCCAGCCATAGGTATCTATTTACTTCGGATAAGCAACAAAATTGAGAAGGTCTGGGTGACTTTTGTGGGGACGGTGATTAGAAAAAATAGATTGGTATAAGCAGATTTATTTGGCTGTTGAAATCTCCAGTATAATAGTAAGGTTTGTATTTTTTTGTTTGTTTTTTAAATGGGAAGAGAGAGGTAGATATATTGTACATTGTCTGACATACTAAACACTTCTAAAATTTTAAATCAGATGCAGTATATAAAATAGTTTTAAATGAAAAATGACTGGATCTTTCTGCTGGCAACTTAGGTTATATAAGTTTTGCTTGAAAGCTTTAAATCTGGTGTTTCTGTATCTGCCACACTGTTGGAATATTTACTTCAAACATATCCTCCTGCAACATCTCAAACCACTAAATTGAGTGATATGTCTTGAAGAGTGCCTATGTGCTAACAGAACTTCATTTTAAATAGAATATGGTTTTAATTTTTGATAAGCTGCTGAATTTTAAAGTTTTTGGGGCCACCAAATTTTGGATCATGCAGACTATATATATATATTGTACTGTAGTAATTTTGTGTTTACATTTGTATGATGTGACACAATATGAATGTTAATCACTGCTTGAATATGTTAATAAAGTTGTTTAAATATAGATGTTGCATTCCAGTTTTTAATGAAACATGAAAATTTCATGTTCAGTTTGTTTTGTCTGACTCAGTAGCGCACTCTTCTGTTTCACACACGGAAGTTCTGGAGTCCATTCTTGAATAAGGAAGAATTTCATTTTATCTGAAAGAAAATGATCTTTGGATATGTTACGGTCAGTTCAGTTTAGATGCTTCATGCTGCTTGGGGGCAGATCAGTGCAGACATGGGAGGTTTACCTGAACTGAAATTAATGTCTGTTAGGTAATGACTGGTAAGTGCTTTGCTCTTTAGCTATGGCATCTAATTTTGAGTCTGAGGTTAATTACTATTTGTTTACACAAACGAGATGAGTAGAGTAAGTATTAACATCTTGAATAAGTGAAATGAGTGTTATAAATAAGTTCGTAGTCAGATTGCAATGGGGCAAAGGATTGTCTTTACAACATATGTCATGCTATTCCTTTTAAAATATATATGTATTACTTTTACTTTTAATATAAACATGGACTTGAATAAAAATAAAGCATTTCAATAGGAATATTTTGTACATAAAATAATTTCTTACATGTTAAATGTTCAAAAAAATAGATGTTAGTAGCTTTTGTTATCTCAGAATGACTCAATGAAACATACTGCTTATATAAAGTTGTCCTGGGTTTGGCTAGGATAGAGTTAATTTTCCTCTTAGTAGCTGGTATGGTGCTGTGTTTTGGATTTAGGATGAGATTAATGCTGATAACATGCTGATGTTTTAGTTGTTGCAGAGCAGTGCTTACACTAAATCAAGGATTTTTCAGCTTCTCATACCACCCTGCCAGCGAGGAGGCTGAGGGTGCAGCAGGAGCTGGGAGGGGACAGAGCCAGGACAGCTGACTTGAACTAGGCAAAGGGATATTCCATACCATGTGATGTCATGCTGAACAGCTAATATGGAGTGGTGGGCTGATGTGGGCGGGGGGGGTCAAGTGGGTGGTGGGGTGGTGAGCAATTGCATTCTGTATCGCTTGCTTTGTGTACGTTCTGTTGTTATTATTTTATCATATTCTTTCTGTCCCATTAAACTCTATCTCAGCCCCCAAGCTTTTACTATGTCCCACTGTAGGAGGGTGGTAGTGGTGAGCAAATGGCTGTTTGGTGCTTAGCTGCCTACCGGCTTAAAACACAACAAAAGTATTAAGGGAAAGTGCATTTCTTTCAGAGGTGTTTACTATTGTTTTGCATAAAATGAACAATATATACCATTGAAACCTCTAAAAAGACACCCAAGTACTAATCTGAATAATGGCAGACTTGAAATATTTTTTTCTCCAATGATCTGTCTACTTTAAGGAAAAGAGGTGGAATTATGATGCACATCTTTATGCCATCACTTACACACACATGCTTTAACAAGGAATTACTTTTGAATCATTCAGGTTTTCATTTTTTTTTTAACCTCAGTTGGTTTTGTTTGTTTGTTTGTTTTGCCAATTTGAATTATAAAAGTGAAAGTTAAGGTATTCTATTTTCCAGCTTCAGATATGAAGTTCTTTCATAGAATCATTAAGGTTTGAAAAGACCTCCAAGATCATCTGGTTCAATCGTCCCCCTACCACTACTGTCACCCACTAAACTATGTCCCTAAGTACCACGTCCACCCTTTCCTTAAACACCCCCAGGGATGGTGACTCCACCACCTCCCTGAGCAACCCCTTCCAATGCCTGACTACTCTTTCTGAGAAGAAATGTCTCCTAATTTCCAACCTAAACCTCCCCTGGTGCAACCTGAGGCCATTCCCTCTAGTCCTGTCGCTGTTTATCTGTGAGAAGAGGCTGACCCCCAGCTCCCTTCCTTTCAGGTAGCTGTAGAGAGCAAATAAGGTCTTCCCTGAGCCTCCTCTTCTCCAGACTAAATAACCCCAGTTCCCTGAGTCACTCCTCATAAGACTTGTGTTCCAGGCCCTTCACCACCTTCATAGCCCTTCTCTGGACATGGTCCAGGGCCTCGATGTCTTTCTTGTAGTGAGGGGCCCAAAAGTGAACACAGTACTTGAGGTACGGCCTCACCAGAGCAGAGTACAGGGGGACGATCACCTCCATGGTCCTGCTGGCTACACTATTCCTGATACAAGCTAGGATGTCATTGGCCTTCTTGGCCACCTGGGCACACTGCTGGCTCATGTTCAGGCAAGCATTGACCAACATCCCCAGATTCTTTTCCTCTGCACAGCTTTCGAGCCACTCTGCCCCAAGCCTGTAGCATTGCATGGGGTTGAGGTGGCCAAAGTGCAGGACCCAGTACTTAGCCATGTTGAACCTCATCCCACTGGCCTCTGCCCTTTGATCCAACTTGCCCACGTCCCTCTGCAGGGCCTTCCTACCCTCCAGCAGACTGACACTTCCTCCTCTCCCCAGCATGGTGTCATCTGCAAACTTCCTGAGGGTGCACTCAATTCCCTAGTCCAAATCATCAATAAAGATATTAAAGAGGATGGGCCCCAACACCGACCCCTGGGGAACACCACTCATGACTGGTCACCAGCTGGATTTCACTCTGTTCAACACCACTCTCTGGGCCCAGACATCCAGCCAGTTTTTAATCCAGCAAAGAGTATACCTGTCCAAATTTTTGTGAAATCTAAATTTGTATTTAAAATATGGAAATAAAACATGTCAAGATGTTACACTGGTAATTTTCTTACCCATTTTTCCTTTTACCCCTTGGCAAAATGGATAGTCATGAATTTTCTCTGTTAAGCATACTTAGTCTTCCCCTGTGTTTACAGCATACGGTTTAATTTGGATGCATAACTTTTTGCAAAGTTACTATCACTAATATCAATATTTTAATTTGTTCATTATTTTTCTTTGCTCCCCCAGTGCTTAACAAAATTATATGTGGCATTTACATTTCTCTTATAAAGTATTGTACAGAATGAGAAGCAATGTAATTTGTCGGTCCTTTTACTTTGAAATGATTGTCAAGGAATGTCACACACATAGAGGTGTGTGACTTGAAAAGGTTCCATAGTCTGAAAACTCAAACATAATGAATGAGACCATAAAAAGAAAAAAAAAGAAAAAAAAAAAGACTCATTTAAACAAATAAAAAGGAGGTGCTTTTATTCCCAGAACTGCATCTTGACACAGGGCCTGTTTCATTGCCTTTCTTTAACTTTATAATATTTGAAAAGAAATTTCAGTCATTTTACATATGTTTAGTCATTGGTTTGCATATATAGTTTTTTCAATCTGAAATGTGGTTGCTCAAATAAACATTTTGGAGCCATGTCCAAAACAATCCCAGGCCTGTAACTATATGAATCTTTTCCTTCTAGTGTTGGAAATACTAGAAAGAACAGATGAATGGCATGACAAAATAAGAATTCAAGTGGCCGTTTTCTTATTTACATACTTTAGCATAGGAGAGTAAGATAGTTGCATCACTTTCTCCAGTACTCTTCCATAGCAAGATGTAGCTAACTTCAGTTTTCTTTATCCCCATCTTTCTTAATTCTGAAGGCTTTACACCAAAAATTGTCTTACTTGGGCCAAAAATAGATGGAAGCTACCTCTCATTTGTTGCAAGCATTCACTCAGCTGAATGACTGCTTTATCAGTCCATAAAATGTCAGCGTTTAAAAGGGGGTTGTGGATATATGAAGAAGATAGAAGCAACTAATTGCCCATAGGAACAACTCAGAACTTTGTTTGTCTAATTAAGAATCATTTCTTTTAAAAAATGATCACAGAATATCAGAATTGTAGGGGTTGGAAGGGACCTCAAGAGATCATCGGGTCCAACCCCCCTGCCAAAGCAGGTTCCCTAAAGCAGGTTGCCCAGGTAGGCGTCCAGACGGGCCTTGAATATCTCCAGAGAAGGAGACTCCACAACCTCCCTGGGCAGCCTGTTCCAGTGCTCTGTCACCCTCACCATGAAGAAGTTCTTTCGCATGTTGGTGCAGAACTTCCTGTGCTCCATTTTTTGGCCATTGCCCCTTGTCCTATCCCCATAAACCACTGAAAAGAGGTTGGCCAAATCCCACTGTCTCCCACACTTAAGATATTTGTATACATTGATAAGATCCCTGAAGGGATGAAAAACATGGACTCCTGATGGCTCTTCAACAAAAGGCCTTTATTGCCCTTTTTTCTCCACTACTTATACTATACCATATGCTGTCCACGTGCCCGAATCTGTCATACAATTGGTTAGAGACCCTCAGACATGCACCTCAAGCCAGCCAGCAATTGGCCACTGCGCAAAGCTCATCTTTAACACTGTAGCTAAGTTAATTCATCTCGACCTTACTCAAGTTTTTGTTTCTACCACTTGTTTCCTCATTATCTCTAATTCAGGGATGTGTGAAACAGCGCAAAGCCACCTGCAAATTCCTTTCCCAGAATTCCCCCTTTTTTTATTTTCAACCAACCAAACGCTTTCTATAGATTTTTCTATCAATCACCGCAGACATTGCAATAAGCAGGGTACAATAAGCAACAGGGTAAGAATCACATGCAGAATTACGATTGTAAAGTAGAGTGCCTACTAGAATCTGCATCAGTCAACAAGCCACTAAGCGCTAGGGATGTTGCTTCGCAGCGATGCTGCATCTCACTCGCACAGCACAATCACGCAAAGAGGCCTCTTGCACTTCTCATTCATACCACAAGAAAATATCACTTAAAATAATTTGTCTGTGGCTTCAGGAGGTCCTTGTCTACTCCCGTGGTGAGTGGCTGAGAGTGGAGACCCCTCCAAGGAAAATGCTCGGGGTGCACCTAGGGGCGTCCGTTCCACAGTCGATCCCACAGCCGAGCAGAGCAGCTCCTGGCACAAGGAATTATGCTATTATAGTTTTGTATAATTACACCAAAGAGATGCATTGCAATAAGGAGCAAGTGTGGCGTTGAGGATTTGTTTCATGGTTTGGTTTTTTGCCCGAGCAATCGAACCTTACACATGCTGTTACAATCTAATTCCTGTGGCTCTAGGGGCGCTTGCGGCAAGTAGACAGTCCAATCTTTGTTATCTGCCGGGTTCCCCGCCAGACATGTCATAAATGGGTCGTTAGCACTAGCCAGGGACAGGCACATCGCTTCTTGTCCTGTCATGTTGGCGAGGGTGACCCAGATGTTGCGGCGTGGTTGGATGGAGACCCAGGGCTGACAATAACCGATGACAGCGGCGATTGTGAGGAGGAGGCCAACCATGGCCTTACCCCCCTTGCTGGTACCCATCTTGGTCCGTGACCTGTAGAGACACAAGCATACCCTCGACCCCAAGTTATTAGAGGCTGGGGTCCCTCCCAAAGACCTGTATTTAATTTTTTTTTTGCCATTACTAAGGCCTGCTCTGATTGTGGCACCCGTGACAGCATGTAATTCATACTTTTGTAATGTTTTATTATGGGCGGTACCTCTTTGTGAGGAAAGGGTAACGATAGGTGATTCATTACGTGAAGTGCCTTTCCCAACCTGTTCTGTGGTGTTTCCTGGGTGTCTCCCCTTTTTGTTTATTTAGCAGTGCTTTCAAGGTGCGATGTGTGCGCTCTACAATGGCTTGGCCCGTGGGGGAATGAGGAATGCCTGTGATGTGTCGGATACCCCAAGTTTGAAAAAAGGTTTGAAGGGAGTGACTAGTATAGGCGGGGCCACTGCTGATTTTTATTTCCTTTGGGATGCCTAGCGCTGCGAAAGCGACACGGAAGTGAGCCTGGACGTGGCGACTAGTTTCACCCACCGCAACTGTCGCCCAAATAGCATGAGAGAAAGCATCTACCGATACGTGAACATATTTCAAGCGACCAAGTTCTGGAATATGCGTTACGTCGGTCTGCCATAACTGTAGGGACCGTAGACCTCTATGGTTTACCATTAAAGACGGGGTTGAAACATGTTGTTGACAGTCAGGACACGTTTGTGCAATCAATTTGGCATCAGTGATCGATATAGTGAATTGTTTCGCCGAGACTTTGGTGGATTGATGGAAAAAGGCATGGGATAACCGTGCTTGCTCCAGCACCTTAGGCACCAGGGCAGTCAGGGTCATATTAGTTAGCTGGTCAGCGCGTGCGTTACCCTCTGCAAAAATACCAGGTAACATGGTGTGGCTCCGCATGTGAATAATACAATACGGGTGCACTTGCTGCTCTACCAAAAATAACAGCTCCTTAAATTTTAGAAACAAGTTTCCCTTTGGGATATGTCTCAAAAGTGCCCTCTCAGTGCGCTGAGCAATGCCTACAGCATACTGCAAGTCCAATACAATATTCAAAAGTACTGTTTTTTTTTTTTCCTTTTTTTCTCTTTTTATTTTGTTTCGTTTTGTTTTCTGTCTGCAAGGAGCCCATGTCCTTGATCACTGCATTGATTTGTCGCAAATCATGCAATAATCTCCATTTCCCACACTTCTTCTTGATGACAAACACTGGTGAATTCCATGGGCTGTTTATCGGAACAATATGTCCTTGTTGGAGTTGTTCTTGAACCAACTCCTGCAGACTACTGCTCGGAAAAGAATCAATTGAGCAATTCTCATTCCCTTTGGTATTGACAGTGGTGGAGACAGTGTCCAAGCCATAGCTTGGATTTGTCCGTTATAGTTGGCATCAATTATTCCCAGCAAAACAAACAATCCAGTCGAAGTTGTACTTGATCATCCTAGCAGCAATACACTACAGTCATTCCCAATTGGTCCTTTGACGTTCAATGGAATTTTATGCACGTGAATACCCCACAAGGTGGGGTATGTTACTGTGGAGACAGCCACTCCGGCACTCCCTCCGGTTCTTCCTGAGAAGGTGTCCACGGTGGTAACCATGGCAGCTGGGCTGTAGCGCGGAAACCTGCTCCACCGTGGTACTCCATGGGCTGCAGGGGGACAGCCTACTTCACCATGGTCCTCACCACAGGCTGCAGGGGACTTCTGCTCCGGCGCCTGGAGCACTTTCCCCCTCCTTCTTCACTGACCTTGGCACCTGCAAGGCTGTTCCTCACTCCTCTCACTCTCCCAGCTGCTGTGAAGCGCAGCGTGGGTTTGTTTGTTTGTTTGTTTTTCTCCCCCCCGTCTTAAATATGCTCTCATGGAGGCACAAAACAACATCGCTTATTGTCTCGGCTCTGGTCAGCAGTGGGGCCCTTACCTAACATGGGGCAGCTTCTAGATCCTTCTCACAGAAGCCACCCCTATGGCCCCCTGCTACCAAAACCTTGCCACGTAAACCCACTACATTCCACCCCTCGCCTCTGTGAAAAGGATATTTAAGAATAATCACAATATACTCTTACTTTACAGTCATCACAAGCTTCACAAACTTCACTTACATCAAAAAGAAAAAGAATTCCCCGCACCAAAATAAACATAACATCATCACAACACCGACGAGATGGACAATTTACACACACACCACCCCTCGTCCCTTCACCACACTAATATGAAACATAGTCCTCTGTCCTGGTTCCACTTAGGACAGAGTTAATTTTCCTCCTAGTAGCTGGTAGGGTGCTATGTTTTGGATTAGGATGAGAAGAGCGCTGATAACATGCTGATGTTTTAATTGTTGCAGAGCAGTGCTTACACCAAGCCAAGGACTTTTCAGCTTCTCGCTCTGTCCTGCCAGCGAGCAGGCTAGGGATGCAGCAGGAGCTGGGAGGGGACAGACCCAGGACAGCTGACCCAAAGTGGCCAAAGGGGTATTCCATACCATCTGACGTCATGCTGAACAACATATAGGGGTGGCTAGCCGGGGTGGGGGGGCCGGCTGCTCGGGGATAAGCTGGGCATCAGTCAACGGGTGGTGAGCAATTGCATTGTGCATCACTTGTTCCGTACACATTATTATTAGTAATACTATTATCATTATTATTATTATTATTATTATTGTTGTTGTTGTTGTTGTTGTTGTTGTTATTATTATTTTCCTGTCTTAATAAACTGTCTTTATCTCAACTCACAGGCTTCACTTTCCGATTTCTCTACCCCATCCCAGAGAGGGAGGGGGGAGGGTGAGCGAACGGCTGTGTGGTGTTTAGCTGCCGGCCAGGTTAAACCACAACAGTCGTTTTGGCGCCCAACCTGGGGCATGAAGGGTTGAGATAATGACAGATTTGACCAGAGTGTGTTAAACTAAAATTGGTATAAGTATTCGACCTGCTTAATAGTTGCTAGTCACAATGTTGATTGCCTTAATCTCAAGTCTGCTGTGCCTGTTTCCCAAATTGAGTTTTATAGCAAGTTACTTTCTGTATGTGCTCCCTGTCGTGCTGTTTATCCTTTCCGGGCCCTGGTTTAAGATTGTTATGGTACTGTGTGGTGTAACGATGGCTTATGAAATGATGAGATTTCTGGTCATGACTCTAACCTGGTATTTGTACTCAGCACTGTCGTCGACTCTATACTTCGGAAACCATATCTCAGAAACTATTAGCAATTACACCTATTGCCTTTTTTCATCAGGGAGTCAATCTGTGGAGGGGACAGGGGAAGATATTTTTTCCTACCTGTTCACTCTCCCTTTCTCCTTCACCACCCTCTTATCCCCCGAGCTAGTTACGGTAGCTCTCCAAGATGTTGAATATCCTTGGGATACTCAGACCAGCATGTTCTTGTTGTTATGTCTCCTGAATGCGCTTCAGGTTTTGTTTAAGGTTAAACAACTACTTAGGAATCTCATCCAGAGATCTGTCTTGAGGCGGGATATTTGCGAGTGGCAGGGAGTGTGGGAGGATATGGGCAGGCTTCTAGGGCAGTGGGCACCTCCAGTGTTTTGGACATTCACCCCTGAACAACTGCAAAATCCTAAAAAATTGGTAGAATGCTTGAAAAAAAGGTGTCATGACTCTGGCAGTTCCAAAGTGACACAAATCACTGTGGCGTGCTGGGGTCTGGCTTGTGCCTATCGACCTGCAATTGATGCTACTATCAACCTAGTGACAGACCCTGCAGCCGCTCCAGCTCCTGCAGCCGCTCCAGCTCCTGCAGCTGTTCCAGCTCCAGCTCCTGCAGCCGTTCCAGCTCCCGCAGCCGTTCCAGTTCCAGCTCCTGCAGCCATTCCAGTTCCAGCTCCCGCAGCCACTCCAGCCCCTGCAGCTGCTCCAGCTCCTACAGCCGCTCCCACTCCTGTGGCTGGGTCAGAGAAACGAGCTGTAGCAGTGCAAGTTGCCCCTGCAGAGGGTATTCCAACCCCTGTGGCAGACCCTGTGGCTGGGTCAGAGAAACGAGCTGTAGCAGTGCAAGTTGCCCCTGTAGACAAGGTGAAAAAATGGTATAGAGACTCAGGTCGTTTAGAACGCAGACAGTCTTCTGCTAGGTCTAGGTATGGAGAAGACGGGGCTGGGCCATCAAATGTGCAGGAGGATGAAGATGAGGATGAGGATGTCGAAAAATCAATGGTAACTACCCGAACCCTATACCAGCGTGAGCTACGAGATGTGCGAAAAGATTTTGGTCGCTGTATAGGTGAACAGCTTGTCACCTGGCTGCTCCGGTGCTGGGACACTGGAGCCAATGGTGTGGAATTAGAGGGCAGGGAAGCCAGGCGGCTGGGATCCCTTGCTAGAGATGCAAGCATTGACAAAGCAATTGGAGATGGAGCACGATCTCACAGCCTCTGGAGGCGTCTCCTGTCAGCTGTGAAGGAAAGGTATCCCTTCAAGGAAGAACTTGTATGTCTACCAGTCAAGTGGACCACCATGGAGAAGGGAATTCAGTACCTGAGGGAATTAGCCATACGGGAAGTAATTTATAAGGACTTAGACGACGCACAAACATCCACAGATCCAGATGAAGTCCAGTGTACTCGACCCATGTGGCGGAAGTTTGTACGGAGTGCACCATCATCATATGCCAGCACATTGGCAATAATAACCTGGAAAGAAGATGAGGAACCCACAGTGGATGAATTGGCTAAACAACTCCGGGAGTACGAAGAAAGTCTCTCCTCTTCCCTACAGGCCTGCGTCTCGGCTGTGGAGAAACTCTCTGAAGAGTTCCACCAACTTAAAGAGAATTTAACTTCCCCCCACCTGTACGAACCAGTGGCCACCAACTAAAAGAGAATACTTTGGAGAAACTTTCTAAAGAGGTCCACCAACTTAAAGAGAATTTATTTTCCTCCCCATCTGTACAAACCAGCGTCTCAGCTATTAGGGGTAAGCGTTCATCCGTGCAAGAAAGACAATATGGTGGGTACACACCCCGTGCCACCCTGTGGTTTTACCTACGTGACCATGGAGAAGACATGAGAAAATGGGATGGAAAATCTGCCGCGACCCTAGAAGCACGGGTACGTGAGTTGCAAAAGGAAACAGTTGGGGATAGGCTGGGCATTGGTCAACGGGTGGTGAGCAATTGCATTGTGCATCACTTGTTCCGTACACATTATTAGTAGTAGTACTATTATTATTATTATTATTATTTTCCTGTCTTAATAAACTGTCTTTATCTCAACTCACAGGCTTCACTTTCCCGTTTCTCTCCCCCATCCCAGAGAGGGAGGGGGGAGGGTGAGCGAACGGCTGTGTGGTGTTTAGCTGCCGGCCGGGTTAAACCACAACATCCTCACAATGAGAGAGGGAGTTAGGAGAATCTTATCAAGTAGAGATAGAGCGCTGACGGCATTAAACTAGGATGCTACTTAGTGTCTTTGCTAACTATGGTGCATTGTGCAAATTAACTGAAGCAAGAAGCCTTGGGCCCCTTACCAAGGTCAGTCTCCTAATAAGAGAGTGAGCCTATCTTAAGAAAGTGGTAGAAACTGGTCCTGCAGATGGACAAGAGCCAAGGAGCAACTGAGTCTGTGCAAAGACAGTTTTCCACACACCCCCCTTCTTCTGCTAGTAAATAGTCTAAGACCATTCTATGCTGAAAGATAGCATTTCTCATTTGAGTGGATTGATCAGCCAGAAGATCCAAGGTCGTCGCTGTTTGATTGGTTACAACTTCGAGGATAGCTTGCAACCTAATTATTCAGTTCAAATTATAAATAGGTTCTCGGGCTCCTGATACCAACTCATTCGGGTTCCAGGTAGCTGGCCCATAATGCTGTATGATTCTTTCAGGAGGCCATTCATCCTTTCCCCTCTTTTGGGCACTACCCCCGGCTAAGGAAGTATCAATAGATCGTTTCACTCTGTTCAGGTCATCATACAATCTTATTCCTAAATGATTTCCTTGTGTTTGTGACAATAAAAAGAACAAGGGTCTTATGTACTCCACATAGCATATTCCCGACCAGTTTCCGGGTAGCCTCTTGTAAGCATGTTTGCCACACACCCAATAATGTCCCTTTAGGGCCCACGTCCCTTTTGGAAAAGGAACATCCCATCCCTTTTCAGCCCTTGGGGCATGATAATACAGAGTGTCCTTGTTACCGAGTGGTCCTGTTACAATGTCTGCCCCATTTGTACTCGTATATGCGCACTTCCAAGCTCCCACATTGGGTTTCCACTTACAGTCACAATTCAGTTCTCCTTGGTGGCCTGTTATATTATAAGCTGACCAGAAATGTTTAAAGAACACTCGCCTCCCATTCTCATTCTGCCATCTCCAGCGATAGACCCGCACCACATGCTGTTCCTTAGTGGTGTTGTCACGCTGACAGCTCAAGATTTGACCATCGAATTGTCACCCCGCTTGTGCTCTTGCCACAGTTTTACATCCAGAACCAAAAAATTCTCTATATGAGCATTTCAGCCAAGTCCCGTTTCTCAGCTGAACATGTGTGGCGTTCCATTTCCCACTACATGCTGTACAGTTTATAGGACTACATCCAGGATCGGTACAATCATATCCGGGGGACAGAGTCCAATTGCAAATGCTTTTTCCCACCGCCACTGTTCCTGTTCTGTTCAAGCAGTATACACCCGGAGCTGACGAGTGCAACTGCCATGGGCCTCCTTCCTCTTTCCAAAATTGCGTCCCATTATGAACTTCGCTCAAGTTACTGACCCACCACTTGGGTTCGACCGGGCCTGCTACCCAGGGCCAACTTTCAGTTCCCCCCGGTCCTCCACAAATCCAGCAGTTACTAAGGTTAAAGGCCTTGGCCACTTCCTCCCCCAAAGTGAAAAGTTATTCCTCCATTCTTGCCCATGGCCCAATTGCCCCTGTAAAAACAATACCAGGAAGTATAGCATTTCTTATCCTTTTTCGCCGTCCAATCTTGAGAGTGTGGGAAACGCCTTCAGTCATGAGGTTGGGCCCGCTTTCAGAGCTTGTGTTACCATTCAGCCCTTCGGGGTGATACAGCTCCTGGAAAAACTAATCACAATTTTATTATGGGTTTAAAAGGTTCTCATGTTATTTTTCTCAGGACAACCTGATCTTAGCGCGGGAGAAGTGCGGTCGAGGCCCTCTCACTCGGCAGTCAATACCCATAGGGGTTGCCTCCCTCGGTAGACCATACACACCGCAGTGGAGGGTCCTACCCTGGTCTTGCCTTCTCCCTTTCCTCCC
The DNA here is from genome assembly GCF_009769625.2 of Cygnus olor. Taxonomy (NCBI): domain Eukaryota; kingdom Metazoa; phylum Chordata; class Aves; order Anseriformes; family Anatidae; genus Cygnus; species Cygnus olor. The sequence continues at coordinate 1,400,289 of NW_024429073.1, read as the reverse complement.
TTCAGCCTTGTCCCCTTTATCCAGTGCCCTTAATTCATGCAGAACCTCATTGCTGGGATATTAGTTCCTCTTTAGTCTCAGTTTCAGTTCCCCAGGAGTGGACTCAACCCTCCAGGCTTCGGTAGTTATTGGTCCTTTTATTCTGGATGCGTGGGTCCAACCCCTTTCTGCTGTTCTCACAGCTGTTTCAGTAGTAAGTAAAACAAGGTACGGTCCCTCCCATCGGGGGTTCAATGATTCTTCTCTCCAGGTTTTTATTAAGACCTTGTCTCCTGGTTGTATTTTATGAATAGCAAATCCTAAAGGTGGTGTTTGAGTCATCATCCCAATTTCTCTTAGCTCCTGTAATCTCCTTCCAATGGTAATTATATATTTCTGGATACTACGATCCTCAACTACATTGTTCCCTAGGGGCATCCCTTGAGAATAAGGCATACCATATAACATTTCATATGATGATAATCCAGTCTCACTGTGTGGTTTAGTTCTTATGTTTAAAAGTGCCAATGGTAAGCATTTCGTCCAGGGCAGCTGTGTCTCGATCATTAACTTAGCCAATTGTTGTTTTATTGTTTGATTCATCCTTTCTACTTTCCCTGAGCTCTGTGGGTGCCAGGGAGTGTGGTATTCCCACTGAATACCTTTCAAGGGGTACATCCTTCAAACCTTCGCAGCTGGCATATGTTCGATTATTTCCACACAATTGTGTTCCAACGGTCCTTCTTCTGGAACAGTTCCTAGACATACTGCTGGATTTAACAGGTTAGTCGTTTTCAAGGTTACATCATCTTGTCCAGTTAGTATTGCCTGATATTTCATCATCCGGCTGGGTGATAACCAGTGGCCCCTCCTTTTGTTCTAAAACAGTTTTTACCATATGTGGTACAAAAACTTCAATATGTTTTCCCATTCGAAGGCAAATAATTTTCTACTATCTTTATCAAGAGGTATGCAAAAGAAGGCATCCTTTAAATCTGTTACGGTAAACCATTTATATTTCTCTCTCACAGATGTTAACAATGTGTAAGGATTAGCTACTACCGGGTGAATGTCCTTTGTTATTTCATTTATTGCTCTAAGATCTTGTACCAATCTATACTCGCCATTCGGCTTCTTTACTGGAAAAACTGGAGTATTGTATTCCGATTTACATTCTTCCAGAATCTGATATTTGAGAAATTTGTCAATAATTTTCACTATCCCCTGCCTAGCTTCTATCTTGAGTGGATATTGTTTGATTCGAACAGGTTTGGCTCCTTCCTTTAATTCCACCTTTACCGGTTGTGCCAGTTTCGACTTCCCTGGTACATCTGTTTCCCATACTGCTGGTATAACTGCATTTTCTACTTCTCTTGGAATATTAACAAAGGGTTTATCTTTGATCATTAGGATTTGTCCTACTTTGGACTCAGGTACCTTCATTATTAATTCTCCATCCTCAAAGGTTATTGTTGCATCTAATTTGGCTAATAGATCCCGTCCCAAGAGTGGAATCGGGCATTCTGGTACATACAAAAATTCATGGGTTAGTTCCTTACCCCCAAAACGCAAGTCAAGGGGTTGTAAGAATGGCCGTTCCTCCTCCTTCCCTGTGGCTCCAATTATTGTAGTTGTCTTAATTCCTAATCGTCCTTTTAAACTATTTAACACTGAATATGTTGCTCCTATTACATTTACAGACTAATTAACACAGAGAAAGAAGCTCCCGTAAGCAACAAAAAATTCAAGCCTCTGTCTTCGTTTCCTAGCTTTATTTCAACTAGTGGACCTGCTAGGCTAGATGCCCCAGGTCCCCGTCATTCCTGACTGTTGTAAGTTTGTCCTGCAGCCTAAGACAATTTCTTTCTGATATCAGGGGCCGATTGCCCTGGAAAGAGGCTAGCCAATTGCCTCTGTTTTTTTTTTTTTTTTTTTTTTTTAAGCCAGGTCCATTTTTTTTTTCTCATTGCATTTCAAAGTTGGTCCAAAAATTCAAAAATTCCATAGGGGTTTCTTCTGGACCTTGTTGGAACAGATTCTCAATTCCCAATTTAACCAGATTTTGGTATTTACATAATTTCCGGGGTGATTAGAGTCTCAGTAGGGGCGTCGGTCAGGGGAATGCAATCATTGGCAATCTGAGCTCACACATGAACTCAGGTTGTTTTAAGAGTTAGCTGCTTTTCTGTTTCCACGACAACTCTCTCGGACCCATCACGGTCCCTCTGCCCCAGAGGGCTCACACCCGCGATTTAGAGATCTCAGCCTCGGGTTGAGGCGGAACTATTAGCATTCCTACATCCTCTTTCCCTGCTCATTCAACTTCAAACAGCTCTGTCAAATACTACATGCCACACAACCTTTAACACCTTCAACAACCCTTTTAACACTTCCTTTATCTTTCTCCAGCCTGTACTTTTCTAATGCCAACACCAAAGGCTCACTCAGGGGCCAACTTAATTCCATACCTTTTCCCTCCACGATGCTGAAACAACATATCAGTATACAACATTTCATCCTATTTTCCTTCTCTCCTCAAAAACAACATTAATTGCAAGACACTGTTATAGTCGATTGATCCATAAAGTGGCCATTTAGTTTATATAGTGGCCACCATTGATTGCAATACTTAGTGGAAGTCCTCTTGCTTTCTGTGCCCCCTATTTCTAACAATCTTTCCCTAATCTTCTTCCCAAATGTAATGGGTAAAGCCTTGTTTGTTCATTAAATGTTGCTGATAGGGGGGTTTCAACGGTTGACTGCTTATATCCCCAATATCCTGTTGAAGGAAAAAAACCAAGTATGGGAACTTCCTGTTAAGTTAACAATTGCAATAGAAACCAGCTCCAAATAAGGGCAAAATGGCATTCCTCCTTGCATGGGAACACACATACCGCAGCAAAGACATGACCCCAACGCAGAGGAAGACAACGATCTTCATCCCCACGACCACCAGAGGACTGACGAAGACCCCCTAGCAACAGGCCGTGCAGTCGTAGAAGACACCAGGATGTGCTACTAAACCCGGAACTACTAGGCTATAAATCGAGACTCTGGCGGGCTTAGGTGTGCGCCGTTGGCGGAGCAGGAGACTCCCTGGCCGCCCAGCGCTGTTTTATTTATCGCTGCTTGCTGAATTGCTCAAATAAATTGAAATTCGATCTACCCTACCCACGATGTGTTGGGAATGATTTCTACTAAAACTAATTTATAACAAATTGGTGCCGTGACTCGGATAGTGGTAGCTTGGCTGGATCCCTCCCAGGGGAGGCGCACCCCGCTGATTCTGCAGTCCCTGTCTGGAGGTCCCCAAGCCAACGCACCCCTACCGACGAACCTAAAGTTCCAGCGATAAGTAAATAAACAATCGGTAACCCCTTAATCTTTGTGCACGAAGCTCCGAACGAAGACTCAGGAGTGAGTAAGTATAGGCCGGTTATCCGTTCGGTTGGGGTTGGGAAGCCCAGAGTGTGCCTGTGTGAGACATCCAATCGAGGACGAAGCGAGTGCGGACTCCCTGGTAGTGCGGTTCCCACCTCCCGCGAGGGACTGGGCCACGAACGGGAGGTGAAGACCGTGTGTGTGTGTGAAGGCACTCTGGAAGATGGGACAGAAGAAGAGCAAGTCTTCTGGTCCCATGGGTGGGTCGGAACCCAAGGCTAGGTTGCCCCCGATACCACCGGAAAGCCCGTTAGGGTTAATGATTAAACATTGAAACGATTACCCCTCTAGGCGGGGTAAGGATAAAGTTAAGATGATACATTATTGTATGGAAGTCTGGGGTGGGAAGCAAATTAGGAGAGACCCCTTATATTGGCCAGTATTTGGATCCCTTGAGGATTGGATCTGTCAGGCTCTAAACATTTATGTGAATTCGAAGGAGCCTTTCAGCCTAGAGGAGAATGAGTATGCACACCTATGGATAGGATCTGAGACCCGAGCCAACTTATACCCATTAAGAGAAAAAGAGGGGAGGAAAAGGAATGAACGAAATGAGGAAGAAGTCCCACTTTCACCCCCCCCCTTATCTATCCCCTTCTCCACCTCCAACCCCCCCCACGGCTCCAAATTACCACACTGATCCCGATTTGACCACGGACACCCCTCAGAGGACTAGACGGGTAACTCGGAGCCAAACTAGAAATCGAGAAGATGGGGGTAGACTATATCCCCTAAGAGAGGTTGCAATGGGAGGGCCCCAACCCGGTATGGGATACGTCTCCATCCCCCTAAATACGGGAGACGTCAGAGAATTCAAGAAGGAAATGGGAAATCTCTTAGAAGATCCTCTTGGAGTCTCTGAGCGAGTAGACCAGTTCTTGGGGCCTAATGTTTACACCGGGGAAGAACTCCAGGCCATTTTAGGTATATTATTCACTGCAGAAGGGAGGAACATGATTCGGAGGGCTGGAATGCGAATTTGGGACCAGCAACACCAGCAGGGTCCTGCGGGAGATCTTAAATGGCCCCTACAGAGGCCTAACTGGAATAACCAAAATGAACAAGATAGGGGTCATATGCAGGATTTAAGGACTGTTATTGTACAAGGTATAAGGGAGTCAGTCCCTAGAGGACAAAATATAAATGAGGCCTTTAGTGAACATCAGAAGGATGAAACTCCCACAGAATGGCTGGAGAGATTAAGGAAGAACCTCCAGCTTTATTCGGGACTGGACCCCGGTACACCGGTGGGACAGGCCTTGTTAAAAACGCAATTTGTGGCAAAATCATGGGGGGATATCAGGCGGAAATTAGAAAAGTTAGAGGATTGGCAGGATAGAGGGATGGATGAACTGCTGAGAGAAGCTCAGAAGGTATATGTGCGAAGAGAAGAAGAGACTCAGAAAAGGCAGGCCAGGATTCTAGTGGCAGCGGTCCAGGAAGGACAAAAAGGGCCCCCCCCTCGCCCGAAGGGTGTTCCGCTACCACGAAAAAGACCTCTGAGGAGCCAGAGTGATCAGAGGGATCTAAGACAGATAGAACGTTTTTATTGCCAAAAGAAGGGACACATGAAAAAGGACTGCAGAAAACGCTTACAAGATGAGCGAATGTTTAAAGATTAGGGGAGTCAGGGGCTCCATCTGCTGGGGACTTCTGGTATAACGGAGCCCTTGATAAAATTGAAGTTAGGTCCCCAGCATCAAGAAGTGGAGTTCCTTGTGGACTCTGGGGCAGAAAGATCGACTGTCCAAATGGTACCCCGGGGATGTCAACCTTCCTCGGAGAAATTACAGGTGATAGGAGCCAAAGGAGAGCCCTTTAGGGTCTCAGTAATAAAGGGGGTGAAAATAGAGACCCCAGCCCAAAGTTGCACAGGATCCTTTTTATTAGTACCAGAAGCTGAATATAACCTGTTGGGAAGAGACCTAATGATTAAGCTAAAAATTAATTTGGAGGTGAAAAATAAAGGGATCGAAGTTAAATTATACACCCTCACGGTAGAGGATGAGGCAAAAATAAATCCCGAGGTGTGGTATTCTCCCGAATCAGTAGGCCGCTTAAATATTAGTCCCTTTGAAGTCACTATCAGGAATCCTGAGATTCCCATCAGGGTAAAACAATACCCAATGTCTCAAGAAGGCAGGGAGGGGCTGCACCCAGTAATCGAGAGGCTACTACAACAGGGATTACTGGAGCCTTGCATGTCACCTCATAACACTCCTATATTACCTATCAAGAAATCTGATGGCTTTATCGGCTAGTCCAAGACTTGAGGGAGGTCAACAAAAGAACAATAACCAGATTTCCTGTAGTAGCTAACCCACATACCTTGCTAAGTCAGCTGTCCCCAGCGCAGAAATGGTATAGTGTCATAGACCTAAAAGATGCGTTTTGGGCATGTCCTTTAAAAAAGGAATGCAGGGATTATTTCGCCTTCGAGTGGGAAGACCCTGCAACCCATCGGAAACAACAATTAAGATGGACCGTGCTTCCCCAAGGATTCACAGAATCACCGAACCTATTTGGTCAGGCATTAGAACAAGTATTAGAGAACTATGAACCGAATCCTGAAGTAACCTTAGTTCAATATGTGGATGATTTGCTGTTAGCAGGAGAGAGTCAGGAGGCAGTCAGGACAGAAAGTATCAAGCTACTAAACTTCTTGAGCTTAAAGGGACTAAAAGTATCAAAGTCAAAATTACAGTTCACGGAGGAAGAGGTGAAATATTTAGGACATTGGCTAAGTAAAGGCACTAAGAAACTAGACCCCGAACGGGTAAATGGGATTTTGTCACTACAAGCGCCAAAAAGCAAAAGACAAGTTAGGCAGCTTCTGGGATTGTTAGGATATTGTCGGCAATGGATTGAAAATTATAGTAGTAAGGTGAAGTTTTTGTATCAGAAACTGGTTGGGGAAGGATTAATGAAATGGAGCCAAAGCGATGAGCAAAGCCTGATAGACTTAAAAATGGATTTAGTGAACGCTCCCGTGTTAAATTTACCCGATGTGAAGAGACCCTTTTATCTATTTATTAACACAGAGGAGGGGACAGCGTTCGGGGTCTTAACTCAAGATTGGGCAGGAAAAAAGAAACCCGTGGGATATCTTTCTAAACTTTTGGACCCCGTGAGTAGGGGATGGCCCACCTGTCTCCAGGCAGTGGTCGCTGCTGCGCTCTTGGTGGAAGAAGCGCATAAAATCACCTTTGGGGACGAATTAAGGGTATTGTCACCTCACAATATAAGGGGGATCCTGCAGCAAAAGGCTGACAAATGGATAACTGATGCGCGGCTCCTGAAATATGAAGGCATCTTAATCTCCTCACCTAAATTGGAGCTTGAAACGACAGCTCTACAAAACCCAGCGCAATTCTTATATGGGGAACCAAAAGGAGACATATCCCACGACTGCTTGCGTAATATAGAAGAACAGACAAAAATTAGGCCAGACCTAGAGGAGGAGGAACTAGCCGAAGGGGAGAAGCTGTTTGTGGATGGTTCGTCGAGGGTGGTCGAGGGAAAAAGGAGGTCAGGATATGCCATTATCAATGGAGAAAACTTCTTTGTTATAGAGTCAGGACCTCTGAGTCCCAGTTGGTCGGCCCAAGCATGCGAACTATATGCAGTATTAAGGGCCTTACAAATGTTAAAAGGTAAAATTAGAACCATATACACTGATTCCAAGTATGCTTTTGGGGTAGTGCATACTTTTGGAAAAATTTGGGAAGAGAGGGGCCTAAGAAACTCTCAAGGTAAGGGATTGATTCATCAGGAATTGATCACTCAAATTTTGCAGGCTTTGAGAGGGCCAATAGGAATAGCAGTAGTACATTTGAGAGGACACCAAAAGGGACTGAACCCATTAGTTAGGGGAAATAACCTAGATGATCAGGAAGCCAAAAGGGCAGCGCTGATGATGATATATACCAAGGAGAATCGGAAAGATTGCCCATCCTGTGGGAAGGATTTAACCGAGTTCCCCGGTTATGATTGTTGGAAGGATTATGGAACAGAGGCAGTGCACTGTAGATGTAACAACCCCCGATATAGCTACTGCCATCTCCATGGGGAGCAACATTTCATCCTCAGCTTCACTGTGCAAGAGAAAGACAAATTAACTCAAATGGGTGTGAAAGAAATAACTGAAGGTAAATGGGAACTCCCTGATGGTCGAGAGGTTCTCCCGAAATCTTTGGCCCTGAGGGTCATGCAGAAATTCCACGAAAAAACTCACTGGGGAACTCAAGCGCTGGTGGACCAATTTGCTACGAAGTATATGTGTATTGGTGTATACAATATCGCTAAGAGAATAGTTAATGAATGTATGATCTGCCAAAGAATAAATAAGCAACAACTAAGAGAGAGGCCTTTAGGGGGAAGAGAATTAGCCCATAGACCATTTGCTAGAATTCAAATAGATTTCACAGAGCTACCAAAGGTGGGACGATATAAATACTTACTGGTAATGGTTGACCACCTAACACATTTTGTGGAAGCCTTTCCAGTAGTCCGAGCTACGGCCCAGACGGTGGTAAAGATACTGTTGGAAAACATAATCCCCAGATACGGATCGATCGAGGCAATAGACTCTGACAGAGGGCCGCATTTTGTCTCAAAGTTAGCCAGAGACACTCTCTCCTCCCTGGGGACCAAATGGGAATATCACACCCCGTGGCATCCACAAAGCTCGGGAAAGGTAGAAAGGATGAATGGGGAAATAAAAAAACAGTTAACCAAGTTAATGATAGAAACAAAAACTTCATGGGTAAAATGCCTCCCATTGGCTTTACTAAACATAAGAACCCAGCCCCGAACAGATGTAGGAATCTCCCCTTTTGAGATGTTATATGGGATGCCGTATGATTTAGAGCTCCCAACTGATCATCCCCAGTTGGAAGAGTCGCAAATACAATCATATATAGTATCACTTATGATTAGGAGGAGGCAGCTGTGCGAAAAGGGATTAGTGGTACAACGCCCCCCTCTAGAGGTGGCCATACACAGGATCAAACCAGGAGACCAGGTTCTGATAAAATCCTGGAAAGAGACCTCTTTAACTCCTCGTTGGGAAGGACCCTACCTTGTTTTACTTACTACAGACACAGCTGTCCGGACAGCTGAGAAAGGATGGACTCACGCCAGCCGAGTTAAAGGACCAATACCAGAGGAACGGTGGAGAGTGGCCAGCCGACCTGGAGATTTGAAACTGACCCTGCGAAAAGGGACTGATGAGTGAATTCGCGATCGTATGGCTTATAACCCTCTCTAAGAAATAAACAGGTTCATTGTAAACGGGAACTGGGAAGTGGGGGAGGGGAAATTCCTTAATGTGCCAAACCCCATACATCAGAAGGGTAACGCGTCTAAGGAGGAGTGAGCAACTGGGACTGGGAGTGGCTGGAACAAGAAAATCGGTACCTAGGCCCCTGAAGATTACCCTTGCTGCCGTGAAGAAAAGTAAACCCCGCTGCTTGAGGCAACCAAGTAGGCGGGCAAGGCAGAGGGGTACAACGGTGGGGCGGATTATGTGGTACCCACCCCTATTTGAGATAATGGAGTCCAGCCGAATAAACTGCCCTAGTACCCACCATAGCTCGAAGCCGCCTCTCCAGAATTATAGAAGGACGTTGCCCTTCTGGTGTATGTTGGCGCTACCTCTCCTACTGAATATCCCCTGTCCGGCTGGGGCCGACGAGGGATATTCGCACCAGCCCTTTAAGTGGACCCTGGGTAGCTGGGATGACTCGAAGATCCTCAAAACTAATATTACGGCAGGTGCACCTTCTTTCAACATAACCAATTGCGAATTACTCGGGACGGTACTAGGATAGGGAGGAAATACAGAACACCACCTGTGTAGTCCCCCGAGACAATACTCCTGGGGGGCTTCCAATGCAAAGGCTACCTATTGGTGTCCTAGCTCAAACCCGGGAAAAAGTTACTGTAACTATCCAGGGCACTATTTTTGCGCAAGCTGGGGTTGTGAAACCATAGCTACTCCAAGGTGGTGGAGTCACCCTCCCAATAAGTATCTCAATGTTGCTTGGATACCGGAAGGTTGCCGTGAGCCTACTTACAGTTATGACGGTAGCGTAAACAACGCCGGAACTTGTAAATCTCTGAGGGTTACAGTATTACAACCTAACGATCGAGGATGGGAGATAGGGAAAACCTGGGGTGTAAGGTTCTGGGAACCTGGAGCCGATAGAGGAGGCTTCATATTTATAAAAAAGGAGGTCGCTCCACCAGATCCCCCTGAATCGGTGGGACCCAACCCGGTATTGAACCCAAGCTTGGATGAAGAGGGTATCAAGAAAAATATTGGAAATTTTACTGTTAGTAATGATACCATCATCCGGAATCCCGGAAGTGACAATGGGAAAAATTCCCTGTGGAAATTGATGCAGGTAAGCTACCAGCTGTTAAACGCTACCAGCCCTAACCTAACTGAGCGGTGCTGGCTCTGTTATGGGGTAAGGCCGCCCTTTTATGAAGCTGTAGGGGTCAATGAGAAGGCTCGGCGGGTGAATGGATCCAATCCCTTGCAATGTATGTGGGGGAAAGAGAGTCAGGGCATAACGCTGACCCAAGTGACTGGGAAGGGGAGATGCGTGGGACACGTCCAACCCGATAAAATGCACTTGTGTGCAAATCAAACTAATGTCGGAAGTATAAAAAAAACAGCGAAATGGTTATTACCAGCAGAGAATGCTAGGTGGGTATGCTCAAAGATGGGAGTTACCCCTTGTCTATCCCTGGACTTGTTCGATGAGTCTGTAGAATTCTGTGTTCAAGTAATAATCCTCCCAAAGATAATCTACCACCCAGAGAGTTTCATGTATGACAATCAGATCAATCAAGAACACCATTTGACAAAACGGGAACCAATTTCCACACTGACAGTGGCTACCCTAATGATTTGGGGGGGTGTAGGGGTAGGCACAGGGGTTGCCTCGTTAATCAAACAAGGAAGAGAGATCACCTCCCTGAGAGCAGCTGTGGATGAAGATTTAGCCAGAATTGAAAAATCTATCAGTGCTTTAGAAAAATCTATGAGATCGTTATCCGAAGTGGTATTACAGAATCGCAGAGGACTAGATTTATTGTATTTACAACAAGGAGGATTGTGCGCCGCACTCAGGGAGGAATGTTGTGTATATGCTGATCATACTGGGATTGTGAGGGATACCATGACCAAACTTAGAGAAGGATTGGAAAAGAGAAAAAGAGAGCGGGAGGCCCAGCAAAGCTGGTACGAGTCCTGGTATAATCACTCGCCGTGGCTCACCACTCTGTTGTCAACAATAGTTGGCCCGCTGATTTTATTAACCCTAGGACTGACGTTTGGTCCTTGTATCCTTAACAAAGTCATAACTATTGTTAAAGGTAGATTGGAGGCTGCTCATCTGATGCTTATGAGGACAAAGTACGAATCGATAAATGATAGACCCATACTAGAGGAAACATTAATCCTGAGTCAATTAGAACTAAATAGATTTAATGAACAAAATGATACAGAGAAAAAGGGGGGATTGTAATGGGTAAAGCCTTGTTTGTTCATTAAATGTTGCTGATAGGGGGGTTTCAACGGTTGACTGCTTATATCCCCAATATCCTGTTGAAGGAAAAAAACAAGTATGGGAACTTCCTGTTAAGTTAACAATTGCAATAGAAACCAGCTCCAAATAAGGGCAAAATGGCATTCCTCCTTGCATGGGAACACACATACCGCAGCAAAGACATGACCCCAACACAGAGGAAGACGACGATCTTCATCCCCATGACCACCAGAGGACTGATGAAGACCCTCTAGCAACAGGCCGTGCAGTCGTAGAAGACACCAGGATGTGCTACTAAACCCGGAACTACTAGGCTATAAATCGAGACTCTGGCGGGCTTAGGTGTGCGCCGTTGGCGGAGCAGGAGACTCCCTGGCCGCCCAGCGCTGTTTTATTTATCGCTGCTTGCTGAATTGCTCAAATAAATTGAAATTCGATCTACCCTACCCACGATGTGTTGGGAATGATTTCTACCAAAACTAATTTATAACACCAAATGTCCCAATTCTCTGGGATTAAACTCTTCTTTCCACATACAAACTTCACTATTTCAGATTATTAATGAGCCCCGTTCCAATCATAAATCCACAGGGCTTCGGAAAAACACCTGAAGCACTCAGTCTTCCGTCTTCTAGACAAACAATAACACCTTTTCCACAAAATTTACATTTCAACAAGACCGAATTTCAAGCCGAATGCTAATTTTTCTCATGCACTTTGTTAGTAAGCCCACACAAGGAATCACTCCTGCGTATCCGTCAAGATGGGGGTTTAAAAAGGTATTGAGGCCTAAATAAATTCGTTCTCCCCCTTCTTACCAAATTCCCAGGGCTCAGGCCCGAACCACTGAAGAAGTGACTCTCTGTGTTCTACCGCTTTGATAATCAGTCAGCCCCCCTCCCCCGATACTTGGGAAACTGACCAAACACCACCGCAAATATACCAAAACTTCTAAACTGTTACTTAGATAATGCTCCCACCTTCCTCCTTGACATACTCAAAATATTTAAGAACAAAATAGGATTACAAGATGCACCACCGGGGGTGGATTGTTAGGATATAGAGGTGGTAGGTTATCCAATGACTCCCATTCATCATCTTTTTCTTTTTCCTTTTTTTTTCTTTTTTCTTCTTCTTCAAACTTCTCGTCTGCTTTTAGTGTAATATTGAGGCTGGAAAAGGACGTGAAGTCCTGATCCATAATCCTGCATAATCACTTTCCTCCTGGCTAAAAAGGTTCCTTTGAATTAACATGTAGATTTAAAGCCTGGCAAACCCAGTCTTCAAAGGATCCGAAAACGGGCCAAAAGACATGTGGTCTTAAAGGCTCCTTCGGCCATTCTATCATACAATATTGAATCATTTTTAATTTACGTTTTTCCTTTTCTGGGGCCCCTATCGTTCCAATTTCTGATCATTATCCCTAATGGACTTTCTGGTGGTATGTCTGGTAATTTGCTCCCTTTTCTCTGGTCCCGGGTCTTCGATTTTGTCTGACCCATCTAGGAATTTTACTGTGGCAATTCCTACAGCCCTTGGTTGCCTTAGTGAGAGTGTCTTGCAGGGGGTTTAGGACCTATCACCCACCCACGAATCCTATAGGAATCGCTTCGGTCCTTCACCGGCCAAGTCCCTCGCGGGAGATTGGAACCGCTGTTAGAAGACCTCCACAATCGCTTCGGAACTAAGTTCCGTCTCAGTCACACTCTCACACACACATAGGCAACCGAATCCCACCCAACCGAACGGTATACGCCTTAAATACTTACGACTCCGTCGTCTTCGTTTGGATCTTCGCGCGCAGAATTACGGGCAAAATATAGTGTTGCAGCCGGCAAAGGGAGCTCATAAAAAATCTAAATCTTTGCTTGCCCCTATTCAGGTTCAAGATGGCATTAGTCCCGACCCGACTCGAACAGGAGCCACCAAATGGTGGGGGCGCCCCTCCTAGATCAAGTCAGAATTCAGGAACCAAGACCATCCCGGACGAGCCCCCAATTGTTATAAATGACTGAGTCCCAAATAGGACTGCAATCAAAGTTTACAATTTATTAAACGAATAGAGGCAAGCAAACAGCGCTGGGTGCGCCGGGAGTCTCTGCTCCACCAAGACGCACACCCGTTATGTAAGACGGCTAATTTTTTTATACTCCTAGGCTAATACATATTTATTACTACTTTTAGAAGAGGCAAGGTTATTATAGTTGGTTTCCCGAATCCGAAGTCCTCCCAGGTGCGCCTGCTTATCAGTCTCTGTTAGTCTCTCGGGGGCTGCTCGGACAGGGAGGCTCATATTCTTCCTCCTTATCTGGTGGTCTCTTGGCCGGGTGTCAGAAGTTACTGCACGTCCGTGCAGAGTCAGCAGTTTTTCTCTAAAGAAATCCCTTTGTTCTCTTATCACCTAAACCCAGGCCTCAATGTTAACCCTTCAAATCCCTTAGTGGCACGAATTGCTGGACCATTCCTTACAGGCGTATTGTGAAACTTCATGCATGTGTAACTCTTTACTGCATATAACCAAGGCAAGCTGCCGTGTCAGGCGCGCACGACTTTGGCGGGACTACCCCCTGTGCTGCCCAGAGCTGAACAAACATACCTACTTTACAATCTTACTGATTGTGGAGTCCGTTTTCCGCAAGTCAACAATTGCTGCTTTCTTAAATTCTTCACAACTATTACATTCATAAAAAAACATCCAGTCCATATTTTGCCCATTACTTCTCTCAACTATCATCCTTATCTCAAATTCCTTGAGCCCCACGTTGGGCGAGTAAAAAACAATAAGAAGTTATCACGGATTTGGGGTAGGAGGTTTAAAGAAACCAATCTTCCGGCAGTATTGGACAATAAATGGCACAGAAACTATAGTAATGCTGATTTGTACTGGAGCAAACAATTTGTGAATAGCATATGCCAACACAAATGTGCTTGTACCAGCAGCCCTTTTAGATTCCAGCGATGATTTACTGAAACCAAGTTTGAAGAGATCTGCAGTCATATCCACACCACTTGACACAGCCAGGCAGAAGATTCCTAGAGATACTAATGAAACACCAACGTGGAATGAAACCCCTACAGCACCACATTCTTTGAAAACTTTTTTCAGCTGCTGGGATTTATTGAGTTTCTTGTGTTCACTGCTGAGATCTGTGGCTGCCTGTTCAGGGGATCCACCCACATCCTTGGCCGAGCTGACGGCGGCGTCCCGCAGCGCCAGCAGAGGGGCCGGCGGGCTGAGGGGAGGCCGGCCCGGGGGTGCGGGGGTGGCGGGGGGCAGCAGCGGCGGCGGCGGCGGCGGCTGGCGGCGGCGGGCGGCGGCGAGCGGCGGCGAGCGGCGGCGAGCGGGGGCCCGCGGGGCGGCGGGCCCGGGCGCAGCAGTAGGCGGAACATGGCAGCGCCCGGTGCGTGCGTGCGTGCGCTTAAACCTGAGAAACGCAGCAGCCGGCGGCGGGCCGGGGGGCGGGCGGATGCCCGGAGGTGACAGCGGGGCTGCAGGTGGCGCTGGACTCTGCGTTAGCCTTACATTTGGAGCCCTCCCTTGTGGGAGGTTCCTCCTTTGACCGGGAGGCGGGGGTGCCTGTGTCGTCGCGCGGCCCCGCCCCGCGCTCCTCCTCCCGTTTCCCTGCCGCGGCGGCAAAGGCTGCCCTTCCGCGTTGTATTTAGAGGGGCATTGGCTCGCCCAGTGGCGTCCCCTCCCACATCTGGGACACAAAGTGGGCGGAACTGCCGGCGGGCCGTCCCCCCGCCTACGCCGGGGGCATGCGAATACTAGGTGGCTCGGGTCTCCCCACCGATAGCATTTTTTCTGACCCTTGGGGTCCTGGCTGATGGTTAGTACTGTTGCAAAAGCGGACGCCAGCGATTCGGTATGATGTTCGATAGAACCCCTCGGTTACACGCCTCTATCATCTGAACTATTGTTGCATTCACGGGCAGAGCCTGTAGCACCTTTTTACAGTCGGTATTTGCGTTTTTTACCGCTAGCCTTTGTAGCAAGGCGTCTTTTGCTTCCTGATTGTCAATCTGCTTATCTAATGCATCGCGAAGCCGATCAATAAACTGCATGTATGGTTCAGACACCCCTTGCTGGACCTTTGTAAAGGGTTGCGCGGGCTTTCCGGTCTCTGGAATTCTTAACATTGCCTGGAGGGCTAGGGTCGCAGTCAGCCGGAGGATGCCTGGATCTAGACGCGCCTGAAGGCGCGGATCCGCTATCGGGTCCGTATCCATCAGTTGAGGTATACCGGCTCCGAAAAGCGGATCCCCCGGCTGCCTTTCTAAATTTTGGAGTGCTGCATGTTCGCACAACTCTTTCCATTTCTGTTCCCATAATAATTTTTGTGTCGGAGTTAATATCATCGCTGCCATTTGTCGTATGTCGAAGGGGGTTAAAAGCTGACCCGTCATGACATTTTCCAGCAGGAACTGCGTAAACGGGGCCGATAACCCATAAGTGGTCACCGTCTTACGCAGTTCTTTAATAAGGTCCCACTGGAAGGGGTTCCAGTCATTTTGCCCACGATCCCGAACTTGGACTGGAAAAACGAGCCCTACGCCCCCCCCCCCCCCCCCCCCCCCCATTGCTTCTCTCTGAAGTTGTTTCCAACGATCTCGGGGGTCAAAAGGATCCCCCACGGGCGGCGCCGCTGGCCTTGTGGGCGGCGGCAGCGGCAGCGGCGGTGCTGACGGCCGCTGAGACATTGTCTCCGCCTCTGTTCCCAAGTCTGTCAGGTTTACTTCCTCTGGCGGTACGCAGTCACCGCTTTTTTTTTTTTTCACCCACCTGCGTAGCCTGAGCGGCCGCTGTCGGTTCCCTTTTTTCCGCTTGCCATGATCTCAATGTCTCAGTTACTAAGTGCCAGGTCGTTATCACCTCAGCAGCTGTTGTATCTCCCCGCGAGACAGCATCCCATATAGTTGTCCCCGCGTTCTCCCAAGTTTTTACATCAAACGCTGCCGAAGCTGTTATCGGGGCCCCGTTCTTTCGTAAGAACTTTAGCAATCGTTTCACTTTATGCGGGTCATATTTCACTCCTCTTTTTACCAGGAGTTGATTCAGTAGCTTAGCTATCACCTCCTCCTCGGCGGATAAATTAGCTCCCATAGTTAATGCCCCAGCCGCTCACCTGCTTCTTGAGGTGATGTCCCAGGATTAAAGCCGCGGTCCCGCCGCCAGCTTGAGTCGTTTGGCTGGGGTCCCTTCAGATGCTTCTCTCAGCGTTGCTCTCTTCCCGATCACATCGGGGTCACCATTTGAAGGGATGAAAGACATGGACTCCTGATGGCTCTTGAACAGGAGACCTTTATTGCCATTTTTCTCCACTACATATACTCCACTACATATACTTTCCCCGTAACCCCGTCCACGCACCCGAATCGGTCATACAATTGGTTAGAGACCCTCAGAACGCGCCTCCAGCCAACCAGCAATTGGCCACTGCCCAAAGCCCATCTTTATCACTGCAGCCAAGTTATTTATCTCTACCTTGCTCAAGTTTTTGTTTCTACCGCTTATTTCCTCATTATCTCTAGTTCAGGGACGTGTGAAACAGCGCAAAGCCACCTGCAAATTCCTTCCCCACATCTTCCCTTTCTTATAAAAATCTGCTGTGTCACCCCACACAATGATGTCATTGATGTACTGCAGGTGTTCAGGAGATTCCCTCTGCTCCAGCGCAGACTGGATCAGTCCATGGCAAATGGTAAGGCTGTGTTTCCACCCCTGGGGAAGTCAATTCCAGGTGTACTGGATACCCCTCCAAGTAAAAGCAAACTGTGGCCTACACTCTGCTTTTAAACGGATGGAGAAAAATGCAATAGCGATGTCAGTTGTGGTGTACTACTTGGCTCCCTTTGATTCCAGTTCATATTGGAGTTCTAGCATGTCCGGCACTGCAGCACTCAGCAGTGGCGTGACTTCGTTCAGGCCACGATAGTCCACTGTTAGTCTCCACTCACAATTAGATTTTCGCACTGGCCATATGGGACTATTAAAGGGTGAGTGAGTCTTGCTGATCACTCCTTGGTTCTCCAGTTGACGAATTAGCTTATGGATGGGAATCAGGGAGTCTCGGTTGGTGCAATATTGCTACTGGTACACAGTTGTGGTAGCGATCGGTACCTGCTGTTCTTCAACCCTCAGGAATCCCACAACAGAAGGGTCCTCCGAGAGACCGGGCAAGGTAGACAACTGTTTAATGTCCTCTGTCTCTAAGGCAGCTATGCCAAAAGCCCAGCGGAACCCTTTTGGGTCCTTGAAATATTCTCTCCTGAGAGAATGAGTCTATGCCAAGGATGCATGGAGCTTCTGGGCCAGTCACAATACGGTGATTTTGCCACTCATTCCCGGTTAGACTCACTTCAGCCTCCAATACAGTTAACTGCTGGGATCCCCCTGTCATTCCAGAAATACAGACAGGTTCTGGCCCTTTATAGCTTGATGGCATTACAGTACACTGTGCACCAGTGTACTAAAGCCTTATACTTCTGTGCATCTGACATGCCAGGCCATCGAATCCACACAGTCCAATAAACTCGATTGTCCCTTTCCTCCCCCTGGCTGGAGGCAGGGCCCCTCTAGTCCTGGTCAGAATCTTCATTTCTGTGTCTAGAGGACTGCTCGCTGGAAGCTGGAGCAGCAAGTTTCTCAGAGAACCCTTTTTTTTTCCGATTGTTTTTCCTTGCAACTCACGTACCCGTGCCTCCAGGGTCAAGGTAGATTTTCCATCCCATTTTCTCATGTCCTCGCCATGGTCACGTAGGTAAAACCACAGGGTGGCGTGGGGTGTGTACCCCCTATATCTTCTTCCTTGAACAGAAGGACGCTTGCCCCTGATAGCTGAGACACTGTTTTTTATAGGTGGGGAGGAAGATAAATTCTCTTTAAGTTGGTGGAACTCTTCAGAGAGTTTCTCCACAGCCGAGACGCAGGCCATTAGGGAAGAGGAGAGACTTTCTTCGTACTGCCGGAGTTGTTTAGCCAATTCATCCACTGTGGGTTCCTCTCACTTTTTCCAGGTCATTCCTGCCAATGAGCTGGCATATAATGATGGTGCACTCCATACAAACTTCCGCCACATGGGTCTTGTACACTTGACTTCATCTGGATCTGTGGATATTTGTTCGTTGTCTCGGTCATCATAAATCACCTCCCGTACGGCTAATTCCCTCAGGTACTGAATTCCCTTCTCCATAGTGGTCCACTTGTCTGGTAGACATACAAGTTCTTCCTTGAAGGGATACCTTTCCTTCACAGCTGACAAGAGATGCCTCCAGAGGCTGTAAGGTCGTGCTCCATCTCCAATTGCTCTCAATGCCTGCATCTCTAGCAAGGGATCCCAGCCGCCTGGCTTCCCTGCCCTCTAATTCCACACAATTGGCTCCAGTGTCCCAGCACTGGAGCTGCCAGGTGACAAGGTGCTCACCTAGATAACGACTGAAATCTTTTCGCACATCTCGTAGCTCACGCTGGTATAGGTTCCGGATAGTTATTGTTGTTTTTGCAACTTCTTCATCTTCATCATCCTGTCCCTCTGATGGCCCGGCCTCGTCTTTTCCATACCTAGTCTTAGCAGGAGTTTCTCTGCATTCTAAACGATCTGACTCTCTAAACCATTTTTTCATCTTGGTTACGGGTGCAACTGACACTGGTACAGTTTGTTTCCCTGGCTCAGCCTTGGGGCCCGTTGTAGGGCTTGGAGTGGCCACTGGGCCTGTCTCAGGGGTTGAAGTGGCCGCAGGGTCTGTCACTGGGGTTATATTGGCATTGAATGCAGCTCGGTAAGGATAGGCCAAGCCCCAGGACGTTGCAGTGATTTGTGTCTCTTTGGAATCACCAGGGCGATGACACACCTTTTTCAAGCACTCTACCAGTTTTTTAGGATTTTGCAGTTGTTCAGGGGTGAATTTCCAAAACAGTGGAGGTGCCCACTGCTCTAGAAGCCTGCCCATATCCTCCCACTCTCCCTGCCACTCATAACTATCCTGCCTCAGAACAGATCTCTGGATGACATTCTTAAGTATTTGTTTAACCTTAGACAAAACCTGAAGCGCATTCAGGAGACATAACAATAAGAACATGCTGGTCTGAACACCCCTAGGATATTCAAAGTTTTGGCAAGGTACCATAATTGCCTGGAGGAGAAGAAAGGGAAAGTGAATAACTGGGAAAAAACAACTTCCTCTGACACCTCCACAGACTGGCTCCCTGAAGAAAAAGCATGAAATGTGTAATTATTAATAGTTTCTGAGGTAAGATTTCCAAAGTATGGAGTTGATGGCAATGCTGAGTACAAATATAGTAATGTGCTATATAACTCAGCTCAGAAAGCAGGCACAGCAGACTTGAGATCACAAAAATCGGCATTGTGATTAGAAACTATTAAACTGATATAATGCTTATAAGGATTTTGTTTTAACACACTCTAGGCAGATCTGTCATTATCTCAACACTTCATGCCCCACGTTGGGCGCAAAAAAGGACTGTTGTGGTTTAACCCAGCTGGCAGCTAAGCTGCACACACCGTTCGCTCACCCACGCCCTCCCTCTCTGGGATGGGGGAGAGAATCAGGAAAATGAAGCCTGTGGGTTGAGATAAAGACAGTTTATTAGGACAGAAAAGAAAAAAAATAATAGTGCTACTAATAATAATGTGTACGAAACAAGTGATGCACAATGCAATTGCTCACCACCCGCTGACCGATGCCCAGCCTATTCCCGAGCAGCCGGTACCCCCACCACAGCCAGCCCCGCCATATAATTGTTTAGCATGACGTCAGATGGTATGGAATACCCCTTTGGCCAGTTTGACGCAGGATCAGTTCTGGAAGGACTGTATCCCACGGGAGGGACCCCCACGTTGGAGCAGGGGAAGAGAATGACCGTGAAGGAGCAGCGAAGACCAAGTGTTACGGACTGACCACAGCCCCCATTCCCCCATTCCCCTGCACTGCTCGGGGAGAGGAGTTGGAAGAGGATGGATGGGGGGGAAAGGTGTTTTTAGTTTGTTTGTTTGTTTGTTTCTCACTGCTCTAGCTTGTTAGTAAAATGTAATAAATTTTATTAATCTCCCTATGCCGAGTCCGTTTTTCCCGTGATGATAACTGTTGAGTGATCTCCCTGTCCTGATCTCAACCCTTGAGCCCTTTTCCTTGTATTTTCTTCCCTTTTCCCTTTGAGGAGAGTGGTGGTTTTACTCGGGTGGGCAGCCGATTTACACCACAGCTGCTCTCTCACTCCCCCTCCTCAAAGAGGAAGGGGGAGAAAATACGATGAAAAGGGCTCAAGGGTTGAGATAAGGACGGGGAGATCACTTAACAATTATCGTGACGGGCAAAACAGACTCAGCATAGGGAGATAGTAAGATTTATTGCCTATTACTAACAAGCTAGAGAAGTGAGAAACAAAGGAAAGAAACCAAAAGCACCTTTCCCCCCCATCCACCCTCTTCCACCTCCTCCCCCTGAGCGGCACAGGGGAACAGGGGAATGGGGGTTATGGTCAGTCTATAGTGCTTCTTCTCCGCCTCTCCTTCTCGGTCACTCTCGTCCCCTGTGCTGTGTCCTCCTACGGGATGCAGTCCTTGGTGAACTGATCCAGCGTGGGCTTCCAACAGGCAGCAGCTCTTCAAGAACTGCTCCAGATATGGGTCCATACCACGGGGTCCATCCCTCAGGAGCACACTGCTCCATCCTGGATCCCCCACGGGCAGCAGCTCCTGCCAGGTCACCTGCTCCTGTGTGGTCTCCTCTCCACGGGCTACAGGTCCAGCCCGGAATCTGCTCCGGCAGGGGTCCTCCACAGGCTGCAGTCTCCATCAGTGCAGGTCCACCTGTTCCACCATGGTCTCCTCCACGGGCTGCAGCGTGGAACCCTGCTCCACCGTGGTACTCCATGGGCTGCAGGGGGACAGCCTGCTTCACCATGGTCCTCACCACAGGCCGTAGGGGACTTCTGCTCTGGCGCCTGGAGCACCTCTCCCCCTCCTTCTTCACTGACCTTGGCGCCTGCATGGCTGTTCCTCACTTAGAGGAACACCTTAATCACCTTAGAAAGATTATGTCAGCAGCTCAGACTTGCTAGATGAGGCTAAAGGTTTATTTATAGTAATTGCAGCTATAAATGTGGAGACCTTTCATAAGTGGATATTTTGATAACCAGTTGTTGCTGCTCTTGAAAGGTTCTGTATCTGCATGTTAGTACGAACATCAGTGCTTTAAAGCTTAGACATGGTATTAATTTTTTTCAGCACCATTGACTAGGAAACTGAGGTAAGAGTGTACCTTTAGAATAGCTGAATAAATCCATTCAGTATAGAAATCTAAGTTTGAGGAATGACCTATCACCTGCTTTCCTTTACCATATGGTTAATCTCTGTTAATCAGTAAATCTCTTCTAGTGGCAGACCATCTTTGCCAATATTTTTAGCACTATGTAAAAAAAACAAAACAAAACATAGCTGACTGAAAGGAAAAAATCCAGATGAGCATTAAATATTTTTTTTCCTCTCAATCCAGGACATTTGCACCAGTGTGGGATGTTTTCAAAACCTCAACAGAAAAACTAGCAAGCTGCCACTTGGATCTTGTGCGGAGATTACAAGAACTAATAAAAGAAGTTCACAAGTATGGAGATGAACAAATGAAAGCTTATAAAAAGGTTATTTTTTACTGTGTGCGTGTCCAATGACTTCTTAACATGAAAATTAAAATGGTTTGGTTTTGACAACGATGTTATATTTGGCAGACTAAAGAAGTTGTTTCAGGAACATTAGAAGCAGTGCAAAACATTCAAAGTATCACTCAGGCCTTACAGAAGTCAAAGTAAAACTACAATGCAAAGTGTATTGAACAAGTACGTTTGAAAAAGGAAGGAGCAACACAGAGGGAAGTCAATAAGGTAGTTCTGTGACATGTTAAATTCATTGTGTTGTCAATCTGTAATGCGTTTACCTTGTATTAGTAATTGAAATGCTCTAAAAGGACTAAAAGTAGGTAAATAGTGGTTATTCTATAACGTACGTACTTTGAATGCCTAGTTATATTTTGCTTACGCTTCATTTGTTCTCTCTAACTGCACTGCAGTTCTAATTATTTATTTTGTAATTACCTACATCATATGATAATTTTGTTTAGTGGCTTTTACAGAAATTATGTATAATTGATTCAGCATCTATTATGATTTTGGATAAATTTTCTTAGGTAAATAAACACTCATTGCCCTTGTTTTTTTAAATTAAGGAGTAGGAAGTCTTGTGTTGTCACTTCAACTGAGACAAAATAGCTAATTATAGGACTATTAGAAATCTGTTCCATTGAGAAGAAAAACAAGTTAATGCTACTTTCGATACTAATTTAAGACATCACAATTACTTGGACCAAAAACTCAAGGGATGAGTATTGATGATGTATTTAGTACTATCCTTGGGTCATGGGAGAGTTTGATTCATTTACAGAATGGCTGAGGTTGGAAGGGACCTCTGGAGGTCATCTTGTCCAACCCCCTGCTCAAGCAGGGCTGCCCAGAACCTGGAGGGAGACTCCACAACCTCTCTGGGCAACCTGTTGTTTTTTGTTTTAAGTTTCCTGATGTTCATAGAATCATAGAATGGTTTGGACTGGAAGGGACCTTAAAGATCATCTAATTCCAGCCCCCCTGCCATGGGCAGAGACACCTTACACTAGATCAGGGCTCAAAGCCCCATCCAACCTGGCCCTCTTCTGGACACGTTCTAACAGATCCACATCCTTCTTGTGCTGGGGGCCCCAGAGCTGGATGCAGTACTCCAAGTGGGGTCTCACGAGAGGAGAATCACCTCCCTCGACCTGCTGGACATGCTTCTTTTGATGCAGCCCAGGATACAGTTTGCTTTCTGGGCTGCAAGCACACATTGCTGGCTCATGTCGAGCTTCTCGTCAACCAACACCCCCAGGTCCTTCTCCTCAGAGCTGCTCTCAATCCATTCTCCACCCAATCTGTATTTGTGCTTGGGATTGCCCCAGCCCAGATGCATGACCTTGAGCTGTTGATTGCAACTGGTTGAATGCGACCATCCAGCCAATTCCTTATCCACCGCGTGGTCCACCCATCAAATCCATGTCTCTCCAACTTTGAGACAAGGATTATCATGGGGGACAGTGTCAAATGCTTTGCACAAGTCCAGGTAGACGATGTCACTTGCTCTTTCCCTATCCACCAATGCTGTAACCCCATCATAGAAGGCCAACACATTTGTCGGGAACCATCTGCCCTTAGTGAAGCCATCCTGACTGTTAACAATTACCTCCTAATTTTCCATGTGCCTTAGCATAGTTTCCAGGAGGATCTGCTCCACGATTTTGCTGGGCACAGAGGTGAGACTGACTGGCCTGTAGTTCCTCGGGTCATCCTTTTCTCCCTTTTTAAAAATGGGGGTTATGTTTCTCCTCTTCCAGGGGAGGGGCCCCTCATCCCTGCCTTTGCCTTCTGGGACTTGGGCTATGTGGCTAGAGCTCTTGATGGTGGAGAGTGAGGCAAAGAAGTCGTTAACTACCTCAGCCTTCTCTTCTGTATCCTGGGTAACCAGGTCTCCTGTTTCCTTCTGGAGAGGGCTCACAGTTTCCCTAGTCTTCCTTTTTTTTTTTTTTTTTTTTTTTTTTTTTTTTTTTTTACTGGCGTGCCTATACAAGCCTTTCTTGTTGCCCTTGACGTCCTTGGCCAAATTTAATTCTTGTAGGGCTTTAATAGGACTTTTTTTTTTAAGGGTTCAGACAGAACCTCCTATGTTTCCATTTGTGCACATTGTCTCTTGTCCTTTTGCTGGGCACCACTGAAAAGAGCCTGGCTCTGGTTTTGTCCCCTTCATGCCCTCCTTTCAGGTATTTATATATATATATTGATGAGATTCCCCCCGAGTCTTTTCTTCTCTAGGCTGAAGAGTCCCAGCTCTCTCAGTCTTTCCTCACAGGAGATATGCTTCAGTCCCTTAATCATCTTTGTGGCCCTTTGTTGGACTCTTTCCAGGAATTCCATATGTGTCTCGTACTGGGGGGCCCAGAACTGGACACTGTTCCAGATGTGGCTTCACCAGTGCTGAGTAGAGGGGAAGGATCACCTGTCAACCTGCTAGCAACACTGAAACTTTTTCTGGTTTTCAGGAAACAAAGTAATAGTAGAGGAAAGTGGTTATGTTTCCCTGTATTATCTTTTTTAAATGTTGACACCTCTGCATATTTCCATTTCATTTATCTGATCTGTGTAGGACTGTTCTTGTTAGAAGAAAAGCAATAAGACCATTCTGTCTTAGTGGAGCAGATAGTTGGTTATTGTCTTGTCACTGATGACAAAAGTGATCCTATTGACCATGTTCTGATTGTTTTATCTTTAATACAAATCCTTTTTTTTTCCTGGTTTCTGTCTCAAATGACAATCACTACTGGTTTCTAGACATGAATCAGAAATGTGTGGGATGGCAGATGTCAGCCCGTTCAAAATATTTTTTGTGATCTCTTGTAAATAGATTTAAACTTTTCAGTAGGAGAAGACTTGATGCAAGGCTTGCTTTTAAGATGTAACATTGCAATCTCTTGTCCAGTTGGAAACAAAAAGAAAGTTCAGTCAGTATTGGGATTCTCCTGCATTTCTTTGTCTTCCAGGAATATCAAGCCCACAAAAAGAAAATTTTGGTTTATTAACAACAAATAATTTTTTTTTGTTATAAAGCCAAAAAGGACTATTATAAACAAGTCTAATCTGCATGGATCTGGCCCTCAGTATGTTCTGTATTAACTTCACTTTCAAATATCTTCTCTTAATCTTAACATTTCTGTTGATGTAGCACCGGTACTTTTGAATGTTTTTCCTTATTTTTCTTATTTCACTTCAAATAGAGCTGTGCCTTCTTGTTTTTTTTTTTTTTTCACCCTTGACTCTTTTAGAATTGCACTAATAGCTGTTTGTTCTGAATTCCAACCCTGCTGTCTTCATGCTTTTCTGTTGCTGATCTGAATATTTTACATATCAGCTAATTAGTTAACTTCAGCAATGCATACTTTCAAATATTGATTTCAAAACATATATTACAAGTTAGTCATCCTTGATAAGGGGAAGGGATTTAAATGACGTAATTACTTTGTTACCTTTTTATGTGGTTTATGTTTAGCTTTAAACAGAAATCTCTGTTGGCTTGTTAAAGTCATTTGGTGGTAAAATTTTGTTATGACACTTTACTGTTTTGATATGCCTCTGAATATTTTTATAGGTCATCCTAGGCTTTCTCTTAATAGTGACTTTAAAATCCTTGGATCAGATTGGATGCTTGACCATTTGACGCTTTTTTTGTACTGATCTGTAGGCAGCAGTTAAATTGAAAAAAGCTACAAATACCTATAAACTATATGTGGAGAAATATGCTGTGGTTAAATCTGATTTTGAACAGAAAATGACAGAAACTGCACAGGTGAGTGTTATTTTAAAAGGTAACTCATTTAGTATAGGTTAATATGTTCTATTTTATCTTTCTGAAGATATCTGAAGCTTTTGAAAAATTGCTTCGAGATAGAATGATCTCCTTTCGAATTTATATAAAAATATACTGTCAAAAATAATAGGTTTGAAAGGCAGGCTCTCAACCATGTATATATATTGTGATGAAAGTGTTCTTGAATGACACGTTGGAATACTAGCACTCTAGAAAGACTTTCTGAAGAAATTTTTAGGAAGAAAACAAAAAATGAACTTCTGGAAGTATTATAGATGCCTTGTGATTGTGCGGAAAATCCTGTGAATTGTTGGTGAGCCAGAATTCATTCATAGGAGTTATAATACTGGGATCTATCATAGTGTTGTAGTGTGGTGTTGTCTTTTTTTTTTTTTCCCCAGTATCTTGACTAGGTTCTGGTTGGAGGAACTATAACCCCCTATGCTTGTCTTACCAGTTGGAGTTAAATTTGCTCAAGTATGTTATTTTTCTCTCTTTAAAAATGTGACTCTTAAGCGCATTTTTTTGTTGTTGTTTTGTAGTGTAAGACTGGGTGATGACTGCAGTTATTCAGTGGTATAAAAACCACTTGCGTTAAAAAATAAAAAATTCACCAAGAAAATTCATGGTCTAGGTTATAAGGCCTGTTGTCCTTCTCTCTCATCTCTGATGTGTGAAGCCGTTTTCAATATATATTTTAAGTTAGCATTGCTGTCAAAAGCAGCAGTTGTCCTCTTTCCATGCTTCTTTCTTTGTTGTGCGTTTGTGTGAGGACCTTTTTTGTGGAACTAATCCAGACAAAAACTAATGTACTGATGAAGGTTGGCTTTAACCCAGAAGAGATCTGGGGTCATCTTTGTTATGAGATCACGTGAGCATTTGTGCTGGCACAAAGGAAGAGGCAATGTGGTACCAAGGGTAGAGACTTGGGTCTTTAAGCCAGCTTAAAGTGTGTGAGATGCTGATCTGGATTTAACTGAATGTGTGCCCACCTTATAGATTTGCATCTGTTGCTTTAGGATTGTGTCTCTCTGTAACTAGAATATTTGTGGTTCATCCCTAGGCGGTTTGATTGGGATTGACATTTGCATGCGTGATTACAATCACTTGTGAATTTCGGGACTGGACAACTTCTTTAAACTTGTATTTTAAAATCAGTTCTTGGAAACAAGTATAATAGTAATAAAAGAATCTTTGCCATTGAAGTGTAACATTACTCCTGGAAATGTTCCACAAATAAGAGTAGGTGAAGGAAAACGTGCTCCTGAGTCTTCAACCATCTTCCCAGGGCCCTGAAATGTCTTTTGATTGACTTTGGGCTTCCTGTAGCTACATCATTGGTACCCACTTGATAGAGGAGGAGTGGTATGGTGGTTTTACCTTGCTAGGCAGCTGAACTCCACCACAGCCGCTCTCTCACTCCCCTCCTCAGAAGAGGAGGGGAAGAAGAAAACGAAAGAAACAACTCAAGGGTTGAACTAAGGATAATTTAATTAAAGGAAAAATAATTATTAAGGGAAAATTATTATTAATGAAAAAATGTAGCTAAAAGGAAAAGGGGGAAAGGGAAAAAAAAAAAAAAAACCACAAGCAAAGGCCATGTGGAAGTGCAGAGGAAAGATATTACTCTCTACTTCCCACCAACGAGCGATGCTTGACCACGTCCTTGAAGCAGGGCCTCCTCAGCGTGCGTAGATGTTGTTTGGGAAGACAGACGTTTTCACAATGAGAGCCCACCCCTCCCCTCTCCTTCCTTTTTCCACCTTTTGTTGCTGAGTGTGACGTCATATGGTATGGAATATCCCTTTGGTTGGTTTAGGTCAGCTGCCCTGGTGATGTTCCCTCCCCACCTCTTGCCCACCCCCAGCCTGCTGGCTCTTGGGGGGTTAGAGGGAGTCCTGATGCTGTGCCAGCACTGCTCAGCAGCAGACACAACACTGGTGTGATACCATTGCTGTTTTAGCTACGAGTGCAGAGCACAGCACTGTATGGGCTGCTGCAGGGAAAGCCAGACCCAGTACAAGTGGGTGATAGTCTGGAGGCTGTATTATGCTTGAAAGCTTCCTGGTAACATCCCTGATCTGAGCCCTGGGGATGCAGCAAACTTCTCTGGGAAGAGGGTTTGGTCTGCAGATGGGAGCCTCTGTTCCCTTCAGAAGGGGAGTCACCTATGACTACAACTTGCCGCCGTTTCTTCACGGCACTGGTTTTGATGCCTCTTCTTCCGTCTTCTCACATCCCTCATCTACCATTCCAGAGCCTCATATCTATTCAGTAATGGAAGCTGAGTGGATGGACAGGGGATCCTCTTATGACTTACAACTCCCATAGGTGTGCTTACTGTTGTCCTCCACCTCAGGGAGTAGCTTCAGGCACACCCTACAGCCTGAGAGGTGGGTGGTTGCATGAACTGCCTGGAGCTCTGTCAGGGTGGTTGCGTTAGTTCTACCAGGTGGCAGAGGAATGGAAGCAGAGGGTGTGGCTTTCTGTCAAGTGGTCACCATGTCTGTGCCTCCTTGCTGCCACACACCTGACAGAATGTTGTTTAATACGTTTCTGTTGGTTGAGGAGGCCATCAGGGCTGCAGCCCAAGCCTGCTGGTGAGCAGAGCAGGCAGCAGCCCTTCTACTGTCAGAATGTGCTGCCCTTCTTGCATGCCCTTCTGCACAAACTGTCACGCCCTCTCTGTCCCTGCTTGCAAACACTGCTTGTGACACTCCCAGTCAGTTCTTGGAAAACCTGTCTTAACTAGAATTGAGTACAGTTGACTGTTTGGATGACTTTGGTGTTGAGCAATCTGCATATAAAGTTCAAGAATGAGGAATAATTCTTTACATTTTTAAATTGAAAGGAAAACGTTTATAAAAAGGAATGATGCTTAAACGGTGTATGCTGTGTATGAACTGAACAGCTAAAGATACTGACAAAGATCTTTGTGTTTTATGCTACAATAAGAATAAAAAAAAAAAGGCTTGTACTTGGGTCATTAACATTACAGAATTGTTTCAGTACATCTTTTCAAAATAGACTGATCTTTTAAAAGTGCAAATAAACTATTTGGTTAATGATTATATCTGTGCTGTGTATTATATTGCCTAGATTGCTTTAGTCTTTGATCAGAACCTTTGTTTTATGTACTATAAAAAATTACTACTTCAAACATTTTAAATACTAAGTATAAAACAATAAGCAAGAAATATTGAAGTGGAATGGGTGGGGGTGGGTGCACTATCCACTGATATAATAAAAATATTTGGCCATCTGTTTTGATACGCATTATAGAGAAGAGTTTAAAGGAGAATGATATGTCAGTTTTGCAGAGTTTTATGGGGAGCTCAAACCAAACGTGGAGGAAGCAGCATTTGCATAATCTCAAAAGTTCACTTTGAGTTTAGGTAAAGATTAGGTAGTGGTAGCAGGCTGGAAAGTCATATAGCATACAGGTGTTTACACCCCGATAGTGATTAAGAGCAGATATTATAGACGTGGACCATAGATAGCTTTCAAAGCAAAATAATACAGTGTATAAACTGTATATATAAAATCAAGCAATCACTAGAAGTAGTAATATTATAAATAAGCTGCAGAGGATGACTGTATCCTCTTTAATCAAGAAGGAAGGCTGCTGGAGGAAAAATCCTATTTTAATCTGCTTGATTCGTGGCTAGAGAGGCATATAAGTATGGCAAAGTAAAGACTGAGAGTTTAGAAGACAGAGAGATTTGATTTGTCTGTATGGAGTTGTACTTGTGTTTGTGAATCAGAGTACCGGGACATGTGATATGTAGAGTACAGAAGCAAAGGAAATAGATTTAACTTGAGAAAGAGAAAGCATGTGGATATTGTAAGTGGGAAGAGAGGGTGCCAATGCAAAACAGATCCAGAAATAGGGTTTCTGGGATTAGATGAAAAAGGAGATGAGACTATTCACTAATGCAGAAAGGAGACTTTTTAAATACTCTCTAACCTTATTTTCACTTGGTAGAAATAGGTCAAATGTTTTGAAAAACAATTATAGGTGAAAGTTTAAAAAACTCAGAAGTTGAATAATGGTTCTAGAAGGATCTATTAAATTTTCATAGAATCACAGAACAACTTGGGTTGGGAGGGACCTTAAAGATCATCTAGTTCCAATCCCCCTGCCATGGGCAGGGATGCCACCCACTAGAACAGGGTGCCCAGGGCCTCGTCCAATCTGGTCTTGAACACCTCCAGGGAAGGGGCATCCACAACCTCTCCGGGCAACCTGTTCCAGTGCTTCACCACCCTCTGAAGAATTTCCTCCTAACCTCTAGTCTAAATCTCCCCTCTTTTAAACCATTCCTTCTTGTCCTGTAATTATCTGCCCGAGCAAAAAATTGCTCTCCATCTTTCTTATAAGCCCCCTTTAAGTATTGAAAAGCCGCAATGAGGTCACCCTAGAGCCTACCCTTCTGTAGGCTGAACATCCCCAGCTCTCTCAGCCTCTCTTCATTGGAGAGGTGCTCCAGCCCTCTGATCAACTTTGTGGCCCTCCTCTGGACCCGCTCTAACAGCTCCACATCCTTCTTGTACTGGGGGCCCCAGACCTGGATGCAGTACTCCCAAGTGGGGCCTCACGAGGGCAGAGTACAGGGGGGACAATCACCTCCCTCGACCTGCTGGTCACAGGATGCAGTTGGCCTTCTGGGCTGCAAGCGTGCACTGCTGGCTCATGTCAAGCTTTTCGTCCACCAGAACCCCCAAGTCCTTCTCTGCAGGGCTGGTCTCAATGAGTTCTTCTCCATGCCTATACTCACGTCCGGGATTGCCCTGACCCAGGTGCAGCACCTTGCACTTAGACTTGTTGAACCTCATTAGGTTCACATGGGCACACTTGAACTGCAAGCTTGTCCAGGTCCCTTTGGATGGCATCCCATCCTTCTGTTGTATGAACTGCACCTCTCAGCTTGGTGTCATCTGCAAATTTGCTGAGGGTGCACTCGATCCCATTGTCTATGTTGGTGATAAAGATATTAAACAGTACCAGACCCAGGACAGACCCCCGAGGGACACCACCCGTCACCGGCCTCCACCTGGACATAAAGCCATTGACCATCACTTTCTGGGTGAGGCCTTCAAGCCAATTCTTTATCCACTGAATGGTCCATCCTTCAAATCCATCTCTCTCCAATTTGGAGATCAGGATGTCATTTTAAAGTACATTATTTTGTAACTGTGAATTATGCAACTTCCTTTCTTAAACAGTGTAATCGCTGATAAATATCTGAAAAATATTTTTTTCTTCTGTTTAGCATATTTAAGTATTAAAAATTAAGATTTAGTAGTTTAAGAATTATTTTCATTATGAATAATTGCTTATATTGGTTTACAGAAATTTCAAGATATTGAAGAAACGCATCTTCATATGAAAGAGATTATAGAATCATTCTCAAACATCATAAAAGAAATTCATTCACAAATAGGAGAAATAATTTTTATATTATCATCTCTTTTTTTTTTTTTTTAATTTGGATTATGGTCCATACTAAATAAAGCATTTCTTACTGTGTTTGTGGTAATTACAAGATCACATCTTTCAAATGACAGTAACTTTTAAAACTGGAATGAGAAAGAGGAGATAAATAGAAATGATCCATAAGATTCAAAAGATTTTCAAGCAGATTTGGTTCTTTTTACCACAGATATCAAACATTATACAGGTACTGAACTTTTTTATCAGATGTTTGAAGGAGATTCGAATGCTTATTAAATTGTCATTTTGACCTTTTGTGATGTTTGTATATATATGTTCCCTTATTCAAGCCTCTCTAAAAATTTTTATTGAGTGGATCATCCTCTAATTTTGTTCATTGTATTAGAAATCTTTTTAATATCTAAATTCAATATAAACCAGAAATTTTACTGCTTCTTGGTGCATTTATACATTCAATATCACAAATTTTACAGAATAAGGCTGAATAATGATTACATTTTGTGTTAGAAAATATTTTGACAATTTGAAGAATTATTAGTGTATTTCAAAGTTCTGTTCTTTAGATATTAAATTAGCACTAATTTTACACATAATGGGATACTTGTAATTTTAACTAAAACTTGAAATTATCAGTCTGAAAAGCTTCCTAATTTTTGATACACTTCAGTTTTTATGAGCAAAAGGCCTTTAGTAACAGTGTTAAAAGAAGCTTTTATAGTATCTTTTATTTAGATGCAAGTTGTTTTTTAGATGCAACTCTTATAAGTATTCCTTAATTTTTGATGTGTTGAAATGTAGTTTTATTTGTGTGCGCTTAATTTGAGTCACTTTTCCTTAGTTTTGAGGTTTTCTGCTAATGAATAATGGTCACAAGGGTCGTGCTATTTATTTCTAAAGCATATACATACTTCCTTGTTGGAAAAACATGTGGTTGTTCCTTTGTGAGACCAAAAACATTACAACAGTAGTGCTTTTATTCAAACAGATGGGAACTGTGATAATACAGTGGGAACTATTCACACCCTTAACTGGTGTTGGCTTAAGAGGCAGAGTGTCTTCTTGACACTGTAGTGGGACATGTTGACAATTTCAGAAAATGATGTGTACAAAAGTGGTTTAGATGGAAGAAATTGAAGTAAATCCCAGACCACTTATCAAGCTGTATTCTTTCATCACTCATTTGTATCTGTATTATACACACACTGGCTAATACTAAAGCAATGAAGGGATTTCCTTGATAAAATGTCTATTGATTTCTGGAAGCCCTTTAAATATATTTTTGAAGGAAGTATTTTTGAACAGTAGCTCTAGAGTTAAAAGTAAACACTTCTTAAAGTCAATTATATTCTGTTAATTACTGGTTTTTAAATTCCCTTTGTGTGTGGTAATTTTTTGAAGGTGCACGAAGAGTTTATTAATAACATGACAAATACTACAGTTGAAAGTTTAATACAGAAATTTGCCGAGTCAAAAGGAACTGTCAAGGAAAGACCTGGTAAGAGATTAAGAATAACAGAGTAGGAAATGTTAATTTTAAAAACTGTAGATTTCCACTCCTATAAAAGGTCAAGCCCTATTTGTTAATGTGCTATAGTTGTAATGTACTTACAATTTCAAAATTTTTGGAATTCATTAGCTTTGATATTAAATTATTCATAGAAATTCAACAACACAATGTATTATATATGTGTAGGACTTGTGTTCATAAAGCATAGCAATTTATAACTCTGAGTCCCTCTGTGTAGACCTTTAAGGAAGCTCTTAAACTATACTGTTCCTTGGTACGTCAGTGAAATTTGTCAAGAAACCTAAATTCCTTGCACAAACTTACCTGTGCTATATGCTTCTGCATAAATATTTCCATACTTTAATTAATATAAATTGATGGATATATTCAGAACAGATGTCTGTAAAGCTGCTTATAGAGCTGTTGAAACAGTTCCATTGATTTATTTGGTTATCTTACAAAATTATGCATTTTAATAGATCATATGTAGATTGTTTCTTTACTAAGTAGCAAATTGAACAGTACTTCCTGAAAGTACTGCTTTTTGGGTGCAGTGTATAAGACTTTCCTGGACAGGCATAAAAAGACAATCTCACAGTACTGTGTATCTAATGTTATGGGAAAAATATAGAGTTTGCTTCAATATTTGGGCATGAGTACGTGGTTGCTAGTTGTGTGAGTACAGGTATTTGGTAGTACCATTTTTCTTTGAGTGTTGGGAGTCCTGGCTAGCATCTCTGCCTTCTAGTACAAAAGCACAAAGTTTTGTTTCAGAGCAAGGATGTACATAACAGAGTAGATTTGAGCATTTATATTGAATTGTTAAATCTGTTTACTAAATATCTTACGATGCCTCTGTGAGGTGTTTTTAATATAACATTGTTTCATATTCACTCTGTGATCTGCTAATGCTGACACCTGATTGGGCTGAGGTAAGACTGTATATGGAAGAACTGTTGAATGTTTCCTGTATATTTTGCAATTTTTTCAATAAAGAGTAAGAAAGAAAAAGTATGAAATTCAGTAGATTTATGTTCAGTTGGAGTGAAGTCAGGACTGTCTTTACGGGTGAAAATTTTTACCTGTCTTTACAGGTGAAAATTCAGTATTCAGACCTCTTTGGCTAGCTATTGCTGAGGTATCATGGTTAGGGATCTCTGTCTTGCATCGGATGCTGACTCCCTGGAATACAAAGACCATTGCTAATGTATCCTAGAGCACTATGCACTTCAGGTCATCTACTGTATTAGTGTGTTTTTTTTGCTACATAGTAACGATAAGAAAAGTAACACTTCACTTTTGAATTTAGTGGAAGAAGTTGCACACACCATATACTTATTTGCTGCTTTATAGAGTTTATCAAATCCCATTTGTATTTCTTTGAGGCCAAATAAAAGCTTTTGCCATGGCAAATTTCATTTCTTCAATCCTACAACTATTTTAACAGCAAAATATTTTAAGGAAAGATTATGTTTTTAGTGTGGAAATGCATTCACCTTGAATTTCTATACAGAGTGAAATTATTGTATTTATATCAACTTTGTAAAGTGGTCATGGTGCAGAGGGAAAGCATAGGCAAATTCAGCAGCAAAAGAATACAATTTTGCAAGAAATTATGAAATGTCAAATATAGGAGACTGGAAACAGACCACTTGTGATGTTAATTATACTTTCTGCTTCTATTATATAAAATCATATAGCTTTGACAATTACAAAGATTTGGAAGGCAAATTGAGGTATCAATCCTCTAAGAATGAAATGGAAACATCCAGTCTGGGAGGGACTGCTTTTTCTTGATTCAAAAACAAACAAACAAACAAACAAACAAACCCACAACTTTTCCAAAATTCAGAACTGTTCTTAATAGAAAAATATTTAAACTCATGGAGCAAAAGCTAGAAGTCTTTCTGTGAAGTGAACTTAGTAATTACGCTGGATAAGGAGATGACTTCTGCGATAAATCTAAGTATTCAATGTATAAAAATTATACCGACTTGCAATATTAAAAAAGTAGAAAATATGTTTTATGGCTGTCACTGTTACTTAAGAATCTAGTCTTGAATCTATTTGAAAGTAATTCTTTAAAAATCCTTTGGACTGTGTAAGCCTTTTCCCTCCCATATTATTTGTGGGCAAATATACTGAATCGGTTGGTGGGTTGCATTCTGAATTACTGCATACTGAATTTTGAGAACAAAATGAACTAAAAGGGTAATGCATAACAAAGTATTTTAATTTATTTCAGTATATTTTAGCTATAGTACTTTACAGTGCAGTTCACATTCCCATTTTTACAGTAATAAAAATAGGAATAGAATAAAATTAGGAATCTAAAAGAAAGTACTATAGGAGGGATGTTTTATTGTGTAGAATATAAACAATTTACAATAAAGGTTTCTCGATATAGGCAACTATTTCATTAATCTCTCATCTGCATATCTAATTTCTTTGTACAATGATGTCCCATACACCAGATCATATGGTCTCCCTCTAGTGGCTAATTTCTGTCACCTGAAGTCTTAATATACAGGGGCTTTTAGAGTTTAACACAGTTTTTCTAGTACAAATAAGATTTCTTTCAAGCAGTAATGCTTTGTGAGTTCTTTAACTTCATTTATGGACTTCCTTACAAGGGCTCTTTTTTAACTGCTATCTAAATAACTTATCTAGTCATCTTTATCACCTAATTCTTACTGAATTAGCTTTAAATGTTTTTAGATAGTTTTTAAATTTTAGTATTTAGTATACAGTATTTGAAGAAGTTGTATTCGTTATTTGTTTTCTTACTTCCATTCAGCATTAAAAAAGGCCACATACATCCAGTTGCAAATCTTTTAATTTTAACTGAAAAAATTCACTTAAATGTTAAAGCATTGAAAAACAGAGGTGGCAGGACCTGCAATAACCAGTCAAGTTTCAGGTCAAATTTTAATATGTTATCTGAATAGTTTTCTCAAGTTTATATGTTCCTGCTCTTAGGTCTAACAGCAGGTTTAATACCATCAGTTGGAAGATGCCTCTGTTACCTTATGATCCTGCAGTGTTGATGAAAAATGTTGTTGGGCACTTCAGATGAATCAGTTTTCTGTTTGTGATAGGCTGCTGCTCCATGTTCCTTGGAAAATTCATTTATGGCATGGCAGAAAATGTGAGAAACAATCTGTAGCCAATAACACAAGCTAAGGCGAGGATCTCGGTGAAGTAGCATTTTTATTCACGATTGCAATGGTGGGTGTCCAGCAAGCAGCAGCACACAGCAAAAGTATATCATAACCTTATATTCCCTATTACCCGACGCTTGATTCCTCCCGTTTCCTCATTGGCTGAGTACTACAGGTTCACAACCTACTTGACACTTATTACGATACCATATATGTACAATTTAATTTGACCAACCTTTAATTTCTCCTTTTCCTTTTTTTTCCTTCTCTCGTGACTAGAGGGCCCGTGATTTTTTTTTGTTTTTACTGATTTCGTAGTGCTCATCCTGTTTTTCTTAGCTATCCTCCTTATTTTGGGACAGTGGGACCTTCCCCTTATCTGCTTAACACATTCCCCAATGTTATGCCACTGTTATGCCTTCACAACCACTTTTGAATATGCAAGGTTAGTGGAATTTTCCACTGCAAAAACACAACTTTAATTCTCACAATTCCCCCCTCTTCTTTTCTCAGTCCTATTGTTTTTGCACCTCTTCACATCCCCCGCTCTTGAGTTTTTCCAACATTAGGGTGCAATATTTTTCTTCGGATGTCACGGGGGATGACAGATACGAATGCCATTATTACTAGAATACTAACAAATAGTTGCTTGAGCCAGTCCCATCCAGGCAACCACAAGGTCAATTTTTCCCAAATGTCTCTAAATCCCCAGGAAGTGTCGTCTTGGGCCACCTCATGTAAGATCTTGGTTTTCTCCCAAATACTTTTGAGATCAGTCTCAATTCGCCCCGTTTGGTCTACATACATACAGCAACTGGCATTAATTATAGTGTGAAACCCTCCTTGCAAGGCCAGTAATAAATCCAGTACCATTAGATTCTGGAATACTATCTTTGACAGACTTGTTACCTCCTCTTGCAGTGCCCGGATCACATTTAGAGTGTTATTTTCTAATTCTTCAGCCATGGCTGAGATATTCACAATAGCTTTTTCTAATTCACTCACCCCTAACCAAGGGATAAACCACCTTGCGAAACTGTGAAATGCCGTTCCTCTCTCCACTAGATGATTAATTGAAGTCCTCTTAATTCTGAGTAGGTGGGTACCAAGGAGGCCTATGCTTTGGTTTTGCATATCCTCAGTAACGGTTATGTTCAGAATTATTGCCCGCAGGGTGCAAGCTCCCTTCCATCTTAGGGGCAACACTTTCCTGGCCCTATTAGCACATAGCCAATATCACCCTTTGCCATTCGGGACGGGCCATCCGGTTACCGAACGATTCTTGCGCCATGTTTGGTGTGCATTATATATATTAGCACTCCCATAATCCAATTCTTTTTCCCCAGTTACACGTGGTATTCATTATTTTTTCCTGAGGAGACATTAAAGGTTAGTTTACAACTACGATTCACACCTCCTCCTAATTTTTAATTTTAAAGATTCTCCTATAGGAACAGTCTCCCAGGTCTCAGGGTCAACTGATGCCTTCACCTGGGTGTAGTGAGTCCACCCTTTCTCAGCCGTTCTTACTGCTGTCTCAGTAGTCAAGAGTACTTGGAACGGCCCATCCCGCTCAGGTTGCAGCTTTGATTCCCTCCACGTTCATATCAGAACCCAATCTCCTGCTCGGAATGGATGGATTGGGGCTTCCAAGGGTGGGGTCTGAGCTAACAATCCACGGGTCCTGAGAGATGACAAAGAGGACAACAGCCCGACTATACAGCTTTTAAGAAAAGCATCTTTTGTCTCGAATTGATGTAATTCATTCCCTTTGCCCAGGTACAGCAATCCAAATAATATTTCATATGGTGAAACTCCCACAACTTTTCTTAGTGTCGTTTAAATTTGGAGAAGTGCCAAAGGTAAGCACTTCATTCACATTAGCCCTTGCAATATTTGTGACGTAAAGTGCCTTCCTTGATCAGAGTCAATATTTTCAACAATTCCATACCTGGGAATTGTCTGTTCTAGAATTACCTTTTGTGAGAAAAATCTCAATAATTTTCTTCAGACAGGACCTTCTGTGAAGCTATTTTATTCGCGATTGCACTGGCGGGTGTCCTGCAAGCAGAAGAATACAGTAAAAGTTTATCATAACCTTATATTCCCTATTACCCGACACATGATTTCTCCCCTGTTTCCTCATTGGCTGAGTACTACAGGTTCATAACCTACTCAACGCACTTCTATACCATATATGTACAATTTAATTTGACCAACCATTAATTTCTCCTTTTCCTTTTTTTTTCCTTCTTCTCTCGTGACTAGAGGGCCCATGATTTTTGTTTTTACTGATTTCGCACTGCTCATCCTGTTTTTCTTAGCTATCCTCCTTATTTTGGGACAGTGGGACCTTCTCCTTATCTGCTTAACATACTCCCCACTGCTATGCTGCGCAATCACTTTTGAATATGCAAGGTTAGTGGAATTTTCCACTGCAAAAACACCTTCTATTGCAAAAACACCATTTTCTCGCAATTCCCCCCTCTTCTTTTCTTACTCCTACTGTTGTTTTTGCACCTCTTCACATACCCCACCCTTGAGCTTTTAAGGCGCAATATTCTTCTTCGGATGTCACGGGGGATGACAGATATAAAATGCCATTATTATTATAATACCAACAAACAGTTGTTTGATCCAATTCCATTCAGGTAACCACGAAGTTAGTTTCTCCCAAATGTTTCTAAATCCCCAGGAAGTGTCATCTTGAGCCACTCTATGTAGGATCTTGTTTTTGTTTTGTTTTGTTTTGTTTTGTTTTTGTTTTTTGTTTTTGTTTTTCCCGAATATTTTTGAGATCAGCCAAATTTGTCCGATTTGATCTACATATATACAGCAACTAGCATTAATTACTGTGCACGCTCCTCCTTGTGAGCTCAGTAATAAATCTAATACCATTCGATTCCGGAGTACTATTTTTGCAAATGTATCTCCTTTTTCTTGCATCCAGAGTGTTATTTTCTAGTTCTTCAGTTATAGCTGAGATATTTACAATAGCTTTTTCTAATTCACTCACCCCTAACCAAGGTAAAAACCACCTTGCCAAACTGTGAAATGCCCTGTTTCTTTTTACTAGAGGATTATCTGGAGTCCACTTAATTGTGCATGTGGTCTCAAGGGGGCTTTGGCTTTGTGGGTCTTCAATAATAGTTACATTTGGAATTATTGCCCCCAGGGTCTGAGAGCACCCCATTAATAACGCCGCTATTCCAGTCTAACAACTTACTATTTGAATGATCAATTTCATCATCAAATCCCTTCCCAACAAGTTAGTCCCTGCCTCGAGTACATACAGTAATTGCCCAGTGATCATTTTATCCCCTAGTCTCAGCTTGGTGTTCCCAAAAAGTAGCACCGTTATCCCAGTCCCTTCTACCCCCGTCACCTTTAGTGTTTCATTAGTTAATTTAAGCCCTGATACTTCACAGGCCAGCAATGACCTAGCTTACCCAGTGTATTGGGTTTACGTGGTAAGGTTCTGGTAACGGGGGGGCTGCAAGGTTGGCCTTGCAGCCAGGATTCTGAGAAGAATCCAGAAGCTGCCCCGCGTTAGATAAGGGCCAGTTTCAGCCGCCTCCAAAGGGACCCGCCACTGCCCAGAGCCGAGCCAATAAATGTTGTTTGTGCCTCTGTGAGAGCACACCCAAGAAAAGGGAGAATAATAATAATAATTAAAAAGAAAAAAAACTGCTGCACAACAGCATCTGGGAGAGTGAGGAGTGAGAAACAGCCCTGCAGACACCAAGGTCAGTGCAGAAGGAGGGGGAGGAGGTGCTCCAGGCACTGGAGCTGCAGTTCCCCTGCAGCCTGTGGAAAGAGGCCCATGGTGGAGCACACTATCCCCCCCCCGCAGCCTATGGTGTTCCATGGCGGAGCAGATCTCCACGCTGCAGTCCATGGAGAGGAGCCCACGGTGGAGCAGGTGATCTGGGGGAAGCTGCCGCCCCTGGGGGTCCCAAGCCGGAGCAGCCCGCTCCCAACGGATGGACTCCGTGTCACAGACCCACACCTGGAGCAGCTCCCAAAGAGCCTCTGCCCACACAGAAACCCACACAGGACCAGCCCAGGAAGGATGGCACCCCGCGGGAGGGACCTCATGCCAGAGAAGAGGAGAGTGACTGTGAAGGAGTGGTGGAAACGAAGAACCACAGACCGACTGCAGCCCCCACTCCCGGCCTCCCTGCGCCACTCAGGGCAGGGAAGAGGTGGAAGAGAATGGATGGGGGAAGGTGCCCCCAGCTTGTTTCTTTGTTTCTCACTGCTCCAGCCCATCAGCGATAGGTAATAAATTTTATTAATCTTCCTATGCTACATCTGTTTTGCCCGCGACGATAATTTTAGAGTTATCTCCCTGTCCTTATCTCAACCCTTGAGCCCTTTTCATTTATCAGGGGCTCTCAGTGGGACTAGCTTTCTGAGAAGCCCTGACTCCCCTATTCTGAATTTATAACAGCAAACAATCTCTCCTCCTTCTTCCACTCTGTATACTCCTATTTGAAGTGGCCAACCCGGCCACACTTAAACATCTTCTCAAAGCCTGTCCCTGCTAGGCTTTAGGTTGCAACACAGGTAGCTTTCCTTGCCTGCCATTCCTTCATTTCTCTTCCTCTCCCTTCCATCCTGGGCCCGACTCCCTCTGAAAGTTTTCTTCCTCTCTCTCCAACCCTCTGCCTCACTACCTGGTCCACTGTGGAGACCACTAGTTTCGCTCTCTGCTTTTCCTTCTCATCGCCCCTCCTGACATACACCTTCTGGGCCTCCCACAGGAGAGTCTCCAGTGACCGTTCACTCCATCCTCCCACCTTCTGGAGCTTTTTCTGTATATCTGGCCAGGCTTTAATCACAAAATGAACTTTCAAGAGCCTTTGGGCTACCGAGTCCTCAGGATTCATACTTTCTCATTCTAACCCTAAGTCTCTCATATGATTTCTGTGTTGTGGGTTGTTATTATCCCTGTTGGATAAGTGGATATTTCTGCTCTATCAGAATTACTCCCGGTCCAGGGGGGTTGGTTCTTTCCCATTCTTGCATAGCTGCCACTTAATCATTCCCCTCATGAACATTCTTCTCCAGTGAATAACATACTCAAGATTGACATCATCCCCCCCCCCCCCCCCGGAATGCAAATTAGGACCTAGAAACTGATCTAACTTAGAAACTGATCTAACTGTTCCACTAGTTCTATAGGTTCCTCAATTAAAGACTTCATTTCCTTCTCAGAACTCCTAACCTCCCTTCTGGTAAGGGGAGGGAGTTCACATAACCTATTTGTCCTTGCCTCACTGGGGCATCCCTAAGAGGATACATAGGAGTGTTAGTACTGCTAGTATCAGGGAAGGGGAAATTCTCAGTATCTCTTCTACATTGTTCTAATTCTTGCCAGAGCCTAGAGTGCACTCCTCTTGGTACAGCATCAATTGCAGTCCCTGGCTGTCTTCCTGGAGCGGCTGCTGCTGCCACCAGTGCAATATTAGGATTATAGGGAGGGGGTAAATTATCCAAGGGTTCCCATCGGCCTGTCCTTCTCTCCGACTCCTCTTTCTCCTGGTCCTGACCCTTTTTCAGAAAAAAAATGACTTACCCCTGCACCCAGCAAGCAGCATAACTTGACTCCTCCTCTGAAAAAGGAGGCGGAGGAGTATATATGCATATTATATGCATATTACGCAAACTATATGCATATTGTTTGCATATAAATTTAAAGTCTGAATTTTCATCAGACACGTATTTTGGCCAAAATACTGCTGTTCCCGCAATTGGTTCCTTTGTCCAGATTAATACGCAGTATTTAATCATTTTCTTTTTATCATTTCCTCTAATTTGGGGATTATTTTTCCAATTTCTTATCATTCTTCCTTAAGGACTATCGGTAGGCACTGCCCCAGGGATATCTCCCTGTCCCCTGGAACCTTTATTTCCCATTTTTCCTAGCCCTTGTCAGTGTACTGCTACAGAAATTTTTCCTCCTGCAGGGTACCACACACTAACGTTACAGTTCTAGTAAATGGGGGTGTATTGCCGAGCACTTCACTGTGCATGGGGGTTACACCCCCAGGGGTACACCTATGGGTTAAACAGATTCCCTGGCGTACTGCCATGCACTGTACCATGCAAGGGAGTACCGTACACCAGATTTCCCCAGGACTCTTCCTTTCTCCCTTCTACTTTCACTTTGTCCGTTTCTGGTCGCGCCCCTCACAGAGCTACGGAACCGCAGATCAGGACTCCACACTCGCTTCGTACAAAAGTATGTCTCAATTACACTTCACACAAGACTTGCGCGACCCCCAAGGCAATACTTAATATTTCTTACCTTGGCCCATGCACAGAGTTACTGGGTCAGTTCTCGACTCCCCGAAGCGATCGGCAGTGGCAGATGCGTTCTGCAGCGGAGCTGGGGATTGAAGCAGTCAGAGGGTTTACTGCGTCAAGGCCACTCGAGGCAGCAAAGGAAGCCCTCCAGGACCCAGCAGCCCTCATGAGAGTGGCTGATGAGGCATGGGTGGAGCCAGAAGCGCCCCCCCTCCCTGCCATACAAAGGCAGCCCTTACTGAGCTCAAGTGACCAGGAGCGCAGAGAACAGGTTGGGCAAACAGGGCAAGATGCATCAGTCAGGCGCAGTATGGCAGTTTACATGGCAGTTCGAGCAAGGAGGGTGAGCAGGGTCAGTCATATCTGTGTTCTGGGAAGGACCTTCTACTGAAGAAATGGTGTCCACTCACTGAGCCTGCCAGTCTGCGGCTGAAACCCAGACGGGGGGGACGCAGCCTCCCTGGGCAGATGCCTCCACTCAAACAGACCTCCCGGGGATCAAAAGAGAGGCCCAGACCCTCAGTTCTGGGGAGCTCCAGTCTCTGGAGGTCGCCCTAGGGTCTGAAGGCAGTGTCATGGGTGCAAATGTGCCCAGCTGGATGAGCTCTTCAAACAGGTGGCTCAGTTGTGAGAGGAGCTCACCAGGCAGCATAGCATTCAGGAATCTGAGCAGGAGATTGACAAATGGTATTATATGCTGACATGGGCCGAGCAGCAGCCCTGCCTTATGTCCAGGAAAGGGGTAAGGAAACAAGCGTGCAGCCCAAAACAAGCACATTTGAAAGACTCACAGGACGAGGGAGAGTGGACCCTTGTCTCTGATCGGAGACAGAGGAGGAGGAGGAGTCTCTCCCCTGCCCCCGAAGTGCCCCTGCACAATAGATACGAGGTTCTAAGGCAGGAGAGAGGAGACTCCAGGAGAACTGGTAAAGACCTCAGAAAGACCAACCACAGGGAACTCAGAAAGGCCAACCACACAAAGTTGGCTCAGTCTCCCAACTGCATCAAAACCAGTGCCACAAAGAAGGCACGAAGGGTGTTAGTCATTGGAGATTCCTCTCTGAGAGGCACCGAGGCTCCCATTAGCTGTCCGGACAACCTCTCCAGAGAGGTTTGCTGCCTGCCTGGGGCCCGTATTCGTGATATCATGAAGAGGCTACCGAGTCTGGTGGGTTCCAAAGACTACCACCCCTTCCTACTTTTTCAAGTAGGATCAAATGAAGCTGTAACAAGAAAACTCTGAAATATCAAAAAGGATTTTATGTCCCTTGGACAGATGTTGAAGGGATTGGGAGCGCAAGTAGTGTTCTCCTCTGTCCTCCCAGTTGGTGGCTGGGACCCAGGAAGAAGGAGACAAACGAGCCAAGTGAATGATTGGCTGAGAGGTTGGTGCCGTGCCCCAGGTTTTGGGTTCTATGACCCTGGATGTGCTTTTGAGGGACCGGGCATGCTGACGCCGGATGGGGCGCAGCTGTCCAGGTGGGGCAAGAGTGTTCTGGGCAGTAAGCTGGCTGGGCTTATGAGGAGAGCTTTAAAGTAGGTGTGGTGGGAAAAGGGGATGCACCTCTGAGTGAAGTAAGTATACCTGAGAACACTATCACTCTAAGTAACGGCAGGGAAATACTTGTGAACTGTCCCAATGCAATCAGGAAGGGCTCTAGAAACGCAATACAACTGATAGCCCAGCTGAAATGCCTCTATACCCACGCATGCAGCATGGGAAACA
Source organism: Cygnus olor (assembly GCF_009769625.2). Taxonomy (NCBI): domain Eukaryota; kingdom Metazoa; phylum Chordata; class Aves; order Anseriformes; family Anatidae; genus Cygnus; species Cygnus olor. Next base: position 1,356,693 of record NW_024429073.1, on the reverse strand, counting down.
AGCAAGAGGAATTGGAAACCACGGTGCCATTAGACAAATATGACCTGATTGCTATCACGGAAACATGGTGGGATGGATCACATAACTGGAATATTGGAATAGAGGGCTACAATCTCTTCAGAAGGGATAGACAGGTGTCCTGGTTTCAGCTAGGACAGAGTTAATTTTCCTCCTAGTAGCAGGTAGGGTGCTATGTTTTGGATTTAGGATGAGAAGAATGTTGCTAACACACTGATGTTTTAGTTGGGCCCATGAGAACCTAATGAGGTTCAACAAGGCCAAGTGAAAGGCATTGCACTTGGGCTGGGGCAATCCCAGGTATTTATATAGACTGGGAGAAGAAGAACTTGAGAGCAGCCGGGAAGGACTTGGGGGTCCTGCTGGATGAGAAGCTGGACATGAGCCGGCAGTGCTTGCAGCCCGGAAGGCCAACTATGTCCTGGGCTGCATTAAAAGAGGAGTGGCCAGCAGGGAGAGGGAGGTGATTGTCCCCCTCTACTCTGCTCTTGTGAGACCCCACCTGGAATACTGCGTGCAGGCCTGGGGCCCCCAGCACAAGAAGGATGTGGAGCTCTTGGAACGGGTCCAGAGGAGGGCCACTAAGATGATCAGAGGGCTGGAGCACCTCTCCTATGCAGAAAGGTTGAGGGAACTGGGCTTGTTTAGCTTGGAGAAGAGAAGGCTCCGGGGAGACCTCTTTGCGGCCATCCAGTACTTGAAAGGAGCGTATAAACAGGAGGGGGAATGCCTGTTTACATGTGTTGATACTGATAGGACAAGGGGGAATGGTTTTAAACTAAGACAGGGGAGATTTAGGTTAGAGATTAGGAGAAAGTTTTTCACTCAGAGGGTGGTGAGGCACTGGAACAGATTGCCCAGGGAGGTTGTGGATGCCCCATCCCTGGAGGCATTCAAGGCCAGGCTGGATGTGGCTCTGGGCAGGCTGCTCTAGTGGTTGGCAACCCTGCCCAGAGCAGGGGGTTTGAAACTAGATGATCTTTAAGGTCCCTTTCAACCCAGGCCATTCTATGATTCTATGATTCTGTGACTTGAAGCAGACATTTATTTATTTCAGTATTTAAGGGTCCTGTGTTGTAGAGCTCTGTTTTCAGAGAGGATGTGCAAGCTCAAGAGCTGTACAAATGTACCTTAGTTCCTGACCTAGCTCTCTATTTGATTTTGCCTGCAAATATTGGGTCCATTCATAGAAAACAAACCTGCCAAAGCTGATGTGGACTTTAGGAAGCCTTGTTTGCCAGAAAAGATTTTTAATAATTACATATATCTAAGTTGCAATCTTGTTTTAGTTGAAAGAGAATAAAAGGTGTCTTTATTTTTAATGGTCTGGAGAATTATAACTGTATGGGTTTTGTTCCAAAAGTCTCTTAATGCGTGTGGAAGACTGGTAGCATTGCACTGAATATGCCAAACAACTGGGAATTTAACATTATTTGGCAGGCTGGACTGCAAACGTGATACTCTGTGGAAGCCAATTAAAGTTTTCCTTTTTAGCATGATTGTTTTAAGCATATCATTGTTTAACTCAGTAGACAGCCAAGCACCACACAGCTGCTTGCTCACTCCCCATCAGTGGGAGGGGGGAGAGAATCGGAGAGGTAAAAGTGCAAGAACTCATGGGTTTAAGATAAAGACAAGTTTACTAGGTAAAGCAAAAGCTGCGTGCAAAACAAGTATTTCATCTGCCTGCTGATGGGAAGTAGTGAATGTTCGTCCACTTCAGTAAAGCAGAGCTCATCATGCATAATGTTTTTTTGGGAAGACAAATGCCATCACTCTGAACATATGCCCCTCTTCCTCCTTTCCCCCCAGCTTTTATTGCTGAGCATGATGTCATATGGTATGGAATATCTCTTTGGTCAGTTTGGGTCAGCTGTCCTGGGCGTGTCCACTCCCAAGTCCTTGTGCACCCCCTTAGCCTCCTCATTAGCAGGGCAGCATGAGAAGCCAAAAAGTCCTTCACAGAATCAGAGACTGATTAAGGTTGGAAGCAACCTCTGGAGGTCATCTGGTCCAACTCTCCTGCTCAAGCAGGGACACCTGGAGCAGGTTGCCCAGGACCACATCCAGGTGGCTTTTGGAGACCTCCAAGGAGGGACATTGCACAACCTCTCTGGGCAACCTATGCTAGTGCTCAGTCACCTGCACAGTAGAGAAGGGCTTTCTGATGTTCAGATGGAACCTCTTGTGTTCCAGTTTGTGCCCATTGCCTCTTGTCCTGGTACTGGGCACCAATGAAAAGAATCTGTCTCCATCTTCACTGCACCTTCCCTTCAGGTATTTATAGACATTGGTAAGATCCCCCCTGAGCCTTCTCCAGGCTGAAGATTCCCAACTCTCTCAGCCTTTCCTCATAGGAGAGATGCTTCAGTCCCTTAACCATCCTGGTGGCCCTCCATTGGACTCTTTCTGGTATTTCCATGTCTCTCTTGTACTGGGGGGGTGGGGGGGGGGGGAGTGTAGAACTGGACATTAGGACTCCAGGTGCAGCCTCACCAGCTCTGAGTAGAGGGGAAGGATCACCTGCCTCAACCTGCTGGTGATACTTTGCCTAAAGCAGCCAAGAATACTGTTAACCTTCTTAGTGGCAAGGGCACGTTGCTGGCTTGTGTTCAACTTGGTGTCCTCCATGACCGCCAGGTCCTTTTCTGCAGAGTTGCTTTCCAGCTGGATAGCCCCTAGCTTGTGAATATGGGGTCGTCCTTCCCTAGGTGCAGGATTTTGCACTTCATGTTGAATTTCATGAGGTTCCTGCAAGCCCATTTCTCCAGCTTGTCAAGGTCCCTCTGGATGTCTGCACAGCCCTCTGGTGAGTCAGCCACTCCCCCTGGTTTCATGTTATCTGCGAATTTACTGAGGGTGCACTCTACCCCATTGTCCAGATCCTTAATGAAGATATTGAACAAGACTGGTCCCAGTATTGACCCCTAGAGTATTCTGCTAGTTACTGGCCTCCAACTAGATTTTGCACCACTGACTGCTACCTTCTGGGTCCAGCAATTCAGCCAGTTTTCCATCTACCTCACTGTCTGCTTGTCCAGCTCATACTTGAACAGCTTCTCTATGAGGATCTTATCAGGGACAGTGTCAAAAGCCTTCCTGAAGTCCAGGAAGACAATATCCACTGCTCCCCCTTCATCTATCAGGCTGACTGTTTCATCATAGAAGCTTATCAGGTTGGCCAGGTATGACTTCCCTTTGGTGAATCCATGCTGACTATGCCTGATGATTTTCTTCTCCTTCATGTGCCTGGAAATGGTTTCCAGGATTCACTGTTCTATCACCTTCCCAGGGATCCAGCTGAGGCTGACCAGCCTGTAGCTCCCTGGGTCCTCCTTGCCCTTCTTGAAGATAGTAGTGACATTTGCTTTCCTACAATCTTTGGGCACTTCTCAGTCACCATGATCGAGCAAATATTATCGAGAGTGGCTTGTGACTGCTCAGCAACAACTAAAGCATCGGTGTGTTATCAACATTATTCTCATCCTAAATCCAAAACAACACCATACCAGCTACTAGGAAGAAAATTAACTCTATCTCAGCCAAAACCAGGACAATCTCCATCCCCTTTTCCATACCATATGCATCCAACCTAAACCTCCTCTGGCGCAACTTAAGGCCATTTCCTCTTGTCTTATCACTTGGTGTTTGGGAGAAAAGACTGATTCCCCGACTCGCTATAGCCTCCTTTAATTTACCAATACCCCATGAACTACCACCTGTCATTTCATACACGGATAGCATTCCCGTAGTCTATGGGCCATGCTTGTGAAATGTCCACTGAACTCTTTTAGTCCATGAGTTAGGTTCCATTTGTTATGGTGGTTGCTAAGGACAGGAGAGGTGATGTGTTGTGTGGAGTTATTGGACTCCAAAGTCAGCTTATGTTTGGGTCACTGCTGCACTTGCACTGCTTCTTGTGAGGCTCATCCTCTGTCACTTTGAGTGGTTCCTGCTAGAGGACTTCCTATAACATGTTACTCAGATCATGGGTTGCAACAGTTCAAGGGCATATCAATTACAATTTCCGCCCCTTGTTCTTTTGGGCCAGGCCACAGCGTTTAACATTGCAGTGAACTCCTCCCCTCACTCCTGCTCCGGCCTGGGCTTGTCCTTTGGCCACAGTCCCTGTCTACCTACTGTGTTGTGGACTTATCCACAGCCACAGATGCTTTGAGGTGTACTTTATGTGGTGTGGCATTTTTAATGGACTGCAGTCTCTTCAGAGGTGTACATGTTGTGGCATGGACTTATCTACAGCCACAGTCACTTCAAGGTGTACCTGTTCTGGCGTGGCCTTATCTATTGGCCGCAGTCTATTCATAGGTCTCTTCAGACACCTGCTGTGTCTTGGTCTCATCCACGGCCACAGATGCTTCTAGGTATTCTGGCATGGCCTTATCCATGGCCACTGCAGTGTGTACCTGCTATGGCACGGACTTCTCCATGGCTACAGACGCTTTGGGTTGTATGTATTCCACATGGAATCATCCACAAGTCACAGTCCCTCTGACTTGAGTTCACTCTGGAGTTCCAGTATTAGGGGATCCTGTTGTTTCCCCTAGCAGAATGGGTCTCCCCAGGCATCCAGAATTCACTCAGTCGACTCTAAGGAAGAACCCTGCTCAAAACCTGGTAGATTTTCTCCACTCAGTTGCTTTCCTGGTGGTCTGTTCAACTGCTGGGTGGGTGGGGGCTTGGGTACTCCTGCTGCAAATGTCCCATATTCCCGTAGTCGTAGCATTTTCTACTTTCTCCCCTGTCCTGGTTTCAGCTAGGACAGAGTTAATTTTTCTCCTAGTAGCTGGTATGGTGCTGTGTTTTGGATTTAGGATGAGGATAATGCTGATAACATGCTGATGTTTTAATTGTTGTAGAGCAGTGCTTACACCAAGCCAAGGACTTTTCAGCTTCTCGCTCTGTCCTGCCAGCGGGCAGGCTAGGGATGCAGCAGGAGCTGGGAGGGGACAGACCCAGGACAGCTGACCCAAACTGGCCAAAGGGGTATTCCATACCATCTGACGTCATGCTGAACAGTTAATATGAGGGGGCTGGCTGGGATCGGGGGACCAGCTGCTCAGGGACAGGCTGTGCATCGGTCATCTGGTGGTGAGCAATTGCATTGTGCATCACTTGTTTTGTACACATTATTATTAGTAGTACTATTATCATTATTATTGTTTTCCTTTCTTTTCTGTCCTAATAAACTGCCTCTATCTCAACCCACAGGCTTCATTTTCCTGATTCTCTCCCCCATCCCAGCGAGGGAGAGGGGAGGGTGAGCAAATGGCTGTGTAGTGCTTAGCTGCAGGCTGGGTTAAACCACAACATCCCCTATTATTACTCTCCCTATATCCAGTCTCCCTTCCTTGACCCAGTCCAGGGCCTAACTTTCCCCTTCCTCAGACTGCAAATTCCTCGCGAGCACTGCTGCCAATAAATCACTCTCCTGTTCCTTGGTTCTCTTTTGTTCTTTCATCATTTCCATGTTTTGTTTTTCCTCTCGCCTGTTATAACTAAATATCACTATGCTCAAATTCTTCGTCAACATTTCCCCTTGCCAGCCCGGCACATGTTTCTTAAAATATTTACAAATGTCTGGGGCAGCCTGATCTACAAAAGCAGTTATGGCTAGGGCATCATTAAAATTCTGGGGAGTCATCCCCCCATGTTTGAGCAATGCTTGTTGTAATCACCTCCGGAAATCACTTGGATGTTCATTTATTCTTTATCTGCGCTTTTGTACCTTGGCCCAATTCACCCTTATTTCTCCATGCTCTTGAATGGCCTCAACCACATTTTTCAGAGTTGTTTGACATGCTGCCCCATCCCCCAGATGATTATAGTCCTAATTGTGGTCATTCAGGGGCCAAGGATTCCTATTTTCCTCCTACTTGTTGCTCTAGTTCCACATCTTTAGCCAAAATTTTATCTTTCTCATCAGACCTAAACAGCACTCTCAAGAGAATTTGTGTCCTGCCAATTTGGATTATAACCAGTGCAAATATTAGAGAATAGCTGGGCACGTCTTTCAGCATCCTCTCGTAATCTAGGTATCTTACTTCCCCAGAGTGCTCAGTCCCCAGGATTCCATGGTCTACTAGCCCATACCTGTAACCCAGGAGGAATCTGTTGCCCTTCTCCCTTGTCCACCTCCCATTGCTGCAGGGTTTGGGATAGCATGGGGTACCATAGGACACATTCCTACTGGCTCTGGGGAGAGAGCCAGTAGGGTGAAGACATTGAATTGGTTAAAGCAGATCCCAATCCTACTGTCCTTTCCTCTTTTACCTTATCACTGTGTCTCCAACCTCCCTCTGGGTAGGGTGTTTTCTCATCCAACTCCTCTCATACATACCAGTAGTCCATTCAATAAGGATGTTGATCTTCCAGGTGATACCAAAGGAAGGTTAATTTCTGATGATTGAAGGTCCCATTCGGTGGCCACTGCAGTTGTGAGTCACCATCCCAAGTGTAGAAAGGCCACTCTTCTTTACATAGGGTCATAGCCTGCTTCTTTGATAGTCCCAAGGTCCCATCTATTTATCTTTTTCCCCAATTTTCTAACACTTTTGCTAAAGGGGTCCCTTTCTCTAATCCTGGGACATTCCCCATATTTTCTGAGTACCTGAAGCTCTGTTTGCATCGTACCCTGATCAGGTTGTGCAAGTCTCCCTGCAGATCTTGCTTTCTCTCTTTCTTTTCTCTAACCCCTTTCCTAAAGGAAGTGCATTTGCCTCACCAGTCACGGAGTCTCACTCACACTACCCGAGACTTTATCTACTAGGACTTTGCAGCCCCTTTGTGGAGGGCGATTCCAGTAAGCCGACAGGTGCCCCGTTTAGACTCCAATATGCACACATGCACACAGACACAGTTCCTTTCACTCTACATTTCTTGCCGCTGCAGCAAGGGAGGGACTCAAAACTGCCTTGACATGAGGGGAGACTTGAATCTGCCCTGGTATGAGGTGGGACTCGAACCTGCCCTGGTTTCTGGATATTATCAGTCACAGAATCACAGAATCACAGAATGGACAAGGTTGGAAGGTGTGGGAAAGGAATTTGCAGGTGGCTTTGCGCTGTTTCACATGTCCCTGAATTAGAGATAATGAGGAAACAACCGGTAGAAACAAAAACTTGAGCAAGGTCGAGATAAAGTAAATTGGCTACAGTGTTAAAGATGAGCTTTGGGCAGTGGCCAGTTGCTGGCTGGCTCGAGGCGCGTCTGAGGGTCTCTAACCAATTGTATGACAGATTCGGGCGCATGGACAGCGCGTGGGGCTACGGGGAAAGTATATGTAGTGGTGAAAAATGTCAATAAAGGTCTCCTGTTCAAAAGCCATCAGGAGTCCGTGTCTTGCATCCCTTCAAATGGTGACCCCGACGTGGGAGGAGCAGCGCTGCACGAGTGTCCGAAGGGAACCCAGCTGAATGAGTCAAGCTCGCAGCTGGACTGCAGCTTCAACCCTGGGACATCACCTGGAGGACAGGTGAACGGCTGGGCATTAATCATGGGAGCTAGCCTTTCGGCAGAGGAAGAGGCTATAGTGACACTACTAACGCAACTCCTAATAGACAGGGGAGTAAAATCTGATCCGTTTAAGATAAAGCTATTATTGAAATTTTTGTGAAAACAAGGGTTCCCTTCAATGGCTTCCACAGTATTTGATGTAAAAACTTGGGACCAAGCGGGGGAAAAAATATGGGAAGCAGCGTCCAGTGGGGATACTAATGCTGCTGAGGTGATGACTACGTGGCGGCTGGTGACTGAGACTTTAAGATCGTGGCAGGCAGAAAAGGAAGTACAGAATGCCGCTGCCCAGGCAATAACAGCAGCCGAACCGAGGTCAGAGCCTGCAAGGTCACCAGAGCGGTGCAATTTGATAGACCTGGGGGATGACAAGGAAAGGGCCGCGGACCGCCGCCTCAGAGCCCCTCCCCGCTGCCGCCGCAGAACCCCTCCCTGCTGACCCCCTCGGCTCCCGCCTTGCCTACCCCCGATAATGCCTCCGTGGGGGCCCGAGCTTTCGACCCGCAGGAACGATGGGAGCTGGTGCGCCGGGAAGCGCTAAAGGACGGGGACCCGGTAGGAATGGCTTTCCCAGTGCAGGTGCGACCCAACGGTCCAAATCACAGAATCACAGAATCACAGAATCGTCTAGGTTGGAAGAGACCTCCAAGATCATCTAGTCCAACCTCTGACCTAACACTAACAAGTCCTCCACTAAACCATATCACTAAGGGCTACATCTAAACGTCTTTTAAAGACCTCCAGGGATGGCGACTCAACCACTTCCCTGGGCAGTCCATTCCAATGCCTAACAACCCTTTCAGTAAAGTTCTTCCTAATACTCAACCTAAACCTCCCCTGGCGCAACTTTAGCCCATTCCCCCTCGTCCTGTCACCAGGCACGTGGGAGAATAGACCAACCCCCACCTCGCTACAGCCTCCTTTAAGGTACCTATAGAGAGTGATGAGGTCTCCCCTGAGCCTCCTCTTCTCCAGGCTAAACAACCCCAGCTCTCTCAGCCGCTCCTCGTAAGACTTGTTCTCCAGACCCCACACCAGCTTCGTTGCCCTTCTCTGGACTCTCTTGAGCACCTCCATGTCCTTCTTGTAGCGAGGGGCCCAAAAGTGAACACAGTACTCGAGGTGCGGCCTCACCAGAGCCGAGTACAGGGGGACAATCACTTCCCTAGACCTGCTGGCCACACTGTTTCTTATACAAGCCAGGATGCTGTTGGCCTTCTTGGCCACCTGGGCACACTGCTGGCTCATATTCAGCTGACTATCAACCAGTACTCCCAGGTCCTCCTCGGCCATGCAGCATTCCAGCCACTCATCTCCCAGCCTGTAGCTCTGCTTGGGGTTGTTGTGCCCCAGGTGCAGGACCCGGCACTTGGCCTTGTTGAACTTCATACAGTTGACCTCAGCCCATCGGTCCAGCCTATCCAGATCCTCCTGCAGAGCCTTCCTACCCTCGAGCAGATCGACACACGCACCTAACTTGGTGTCGTCTGCAAACTTACTGAGGGTGCACTCGATCCCCTCATCCAGGTCATCGATAAAGATATTAAAGAGGACCGGCCCCAGCACTGAGCCCTGGGGGACTCCACTAGTAACCGGCCTCCAACTGGATTTGACTCCATTCACCACAACTCTTTGGGCCCGGCCATCCAGCCAGTTTTTAACCCAACGAAGTGTATGCCAGTCCAAGCCATGAGCAGCCAGTTTCTTGAGGAGAATGTTGTAGGAAACGGTGTCAAAAGCCTTACTGAAGTCAAGGTAGATCACATCCACAGCCTTCCCCTCATCCACCAAGCGCGTCACTTGGTCATAGAAGGAGATCAGGTGAGTCAAGCAGGACCTGCCTTTCATTAACCCATGCTGACTGGGCCTGATTGCCTGGTTGCTCTGCAAGTGCCGCGTGATGACATTCAAGATAATCTGCTCCATGAGCTTCCCTGGCACTGAGGTCAAACTAACAGGCCTATAGTTTCCCGGGTCTACCCTCCGGCTCTTCTTGTAGATGGGCGTCACGTTTGCTAGCCGCCAGTCGACTGGGACCTTTCCTGATAGCCAGGACTGCCAATAAATGATGGAAAGCGGCTTGGCCAGCTCCTCCGCCAGTTCTCTCAGTACCCTCGGGTGGATCCCATCCGGCCCCATCGACTTGCGTACATCCAAGTGCTGTAGCAGGTCGCCAACCATTTCCTCGTGGATAGTGAGGGCCACATCCTGCTCCCCATCCCCTTCCACCAGCTCAGGGTACCGGGTATCCAGAGAACAACTGGTCTTGCCGCTAAAGACTGAGGCAAAGAAGGCATTGAGTACCTCAGCCTTTTCCTCATTTCTTGTCACTAAGTTTCCCCTCGCATCCAACAAAGGATGGAGATTCTCCTTAGTCCTCCTTTTTGATGTACTTGTAAAAACATTTTTTGTTATCTTTAACGGCAGTAGCCAGATTGAGCTCCAGATGAGCTTTGGCCTTTCTAATTTTGTCCCTGCAAAGCCTTACAACATCCTTCTTGTCCTCTTGAGTGGCCCGCCCTCTTTTCCAAAGATTATAAACCCTCCTTTTTCTCCTAAGCTCGAGCCACAACTCTCTGTTCAGCCAGGCCGGTCTAGTTCCGCGCCGGCTCGTCTTTGGGCACGTGGGGACAGACCGCTCCTGAGCCATTAAGATTTCCTCCTTGAAGAGTGCCCAGCCTTCCTGGACTCCTTTGCCCTTCAGAACCTCCTCCCAAGGGACTCTGCCAACCAGTGTCCTGAACAGCTCGAAGTCAGCCCTCCGGAAGTCCAAGACAGCGGTTTTACTGGTCCCCTTCCTGACTTCGCCAAGAATAGAGAACTGAACCATTTCGTGGTCACTCTGCCCAAGACAGCTCTCGATGAATATAATGCCTTCCATGAAGGCATGAATATATGATGAATATATGATGAATATATGATGAATATAATGCTCTCGAAATGAATATAATGCCTTCCAATGGGACTTAATTAAAGAATTAAGAAAGACTGTGATTATGCTAATGCAGGGTCCAGCGCCACCTGCACCCCCGCTGTCACCTCCGAGCACCCGCCCTGCCGCCGGCTGCTGCGTTTCTCAGGTTTGAGCGGCTGCCCGCATGCACTGGGCGCTGCCATGTTCCGCCTGCTGCTGCACCCGGGCCCGCCGCCCCGCGGGCCCTCGCTCGCCGCCCGCCCTGCCGCCGCCGCCGCTGCTGCCCCCCCGCCATCCCCCCCACCCCTACCCCCAGGCCGGCCTCCCCTCAGCCCGCCGGCCCCTCTGCTGGCGCTGCGGGACGCCGCCGTCAGCTCGGCCAAGGATGTGGGTGGATCCCCTGAACAGGCAGCCACAGATCTCAGCAGTGAACACAAGAAACTCAATAAATCCCAACAGCTGAAAAAAGTTTTCAAAGAATGTGGTGCTGTAGGGGTTTCATTCCACGTTGGTGTTTCATTAGTATCTCTAGGAATCTTCTGCCTGGCTGTGTCAAGTGATGTGGATATGACTGCAGATCTCTTCAAACTTGGTTTCAGTGAATCATCGCTGGAATCTAAAAGGGCTGCTGGTACAAACACATTTGTGTTGGCATATGCTATTCACAAATTGTTTGCTCCAGTACAAATAATTTGTGTGCCAGCGATACAGATGGCAATGTTTAACAACAGGAAAACATTACATTGTTCCTTATCCAGCTAAATTAGATGGCTAAGTACCTAAACATGCTTTCTCACAAAACACCGTCCCCTGCTCACCACCTTTGGGTTTTTCCAACTAAAACAAGAGTTGCTGTTGTAACATCACAATTTGCGTGAATAACAATCTGTGTAGCTCAAAAGATTACACTGTTTCTCTCTCTTGGGGTAGAATATTTGCGTTGTGCCAAATGCTAGTAGATATTTTCATATATTTTCTATGCTCTGTGATACCTTAATATATGCAGATTTTCAGACTTGTGTCCTCTTGTGTTAGAGATAAAAACCATAAATAATGGAGAAATTACATTGTGAATGTGTCTTAGGCTGTTAAATATTTGTTGTTCAGATTTTTTTTTTAAATGTATGTATTTAAGTACATTTGTTAGCATATTTTTGACAATTTATTTTCATAAATGTTTTGAAGTAATTGTTTCAGGGAAAGTATCTGTGCTGCACTCTCAACAAAAATGTGTTAAATAAAAAAAAGGGAAAAAAAAAGAAAGAAAAAAAGAAAAAAAGAAAAAAGAGAAGGAAAAAAAGAAAAAAGGAAAAAAAAAGAAAAACCTAGTACCTTTGAATATTGTATCGGACTCGCAATATGCTGTAAGTGTCGCTCAGCGCATTGAGAGGGCACATTTGAGACATATCCCAAAGGGAAACTTGTTTCTAAAATTTAAGGAGCTGTTATTTTTGGTAGAGCAGCAAGTGCACCCATATTGTGTTATTCATATGCAGAGCCACACCATGTTACCTGGTATTTTTGCAGAGGGTAACGCACGCGCTGACCAGCTAACTAATATGACCCTGACTGCCCTGGTGCCTAAGGTGCTGGAGCAAGCACGGTTATCCCATGCCTTTTTCCATCAATCCACCAAAGTCTCGGCGAAACAATTCACTATATCGATCACTGATGCCAAATTGATTGCACAAACGTGTCCTGACTGTCAACAACATGTTTCAACCCCGTCTTTAATGGTAAACCATAGAGGTCTACGGTCCCTACAGTTATGGCAGACCGACGTAACGCATATTCCAGAACTTGGTCGCTTGAAATATGTTCACGTATCGGTAGATGCTTTCTCTCATGCTATTTGGGCGACAGTTGCGGTGGGTGAAACTAGTCGCCACGTCCAGGCTCACTTCCGTGTCGCTTTCGCAGCGCTAGGCATCCCAAAGGAAATAAAAATCAACAGTGGCCCCGCCTATACTAGTCACTCCCTTCAAACCTTTTTTCAAACTTGGGGTATCCGACACATCACAGGCATTCCTCATTCCCCCACGGGCCAAGCCATTGTAGAGCGCACACATCGCACCTTGAAAGCACTGCTAAATAAACAAAAAGGGGAGACACCCAGGAAACACCACAGAACAGGTTGGGAAAGGCACTTCACGTAATGAATCACCTATCGTTACCCTTTCCTCACAAAGAGGTACCGCCCATAATAAAACATTACAAAAGTATGAATTACATGCTGTCACGGGTGCCACAATCAGAGCAGGCCTTAGTAATGGCAAAAAAAAAATTAAATACAGGTCTTTGGGAGGGACCCCAGCCTCTAATAACTTGGGGTCGAGGGTATGCTTGTGTCTCTACAGGTCACGGACCAAGATGGGTACCAGCAAGGGGGGTAAGGCCATGGTTGGCCTCCTCCTCACAATCGCCGCTGTCATCGGTTATTGTCAGCCCTGGGTCTCCATCCAACCACGCCGCAACATCTGGGTCACCCTCGCCAACATGACAGGACAAGAAGCGATGTGCCTGTCCCTGGCTAGTGCTAACGACCCATTTATGACATGTCTGGCGGGGAACCCGGCAGATAACAAAGATTGGACTGTCTACTTGCCGCAAGCGCCCCTAGAGCCACAGGAATTAGATTGTAACAGCATGTGTAAGGTTCGATTGCTCGGGCAAAAAACCAAACCATGAAACAAATCCTCAACGCCACACTTGCTCCTTATTGCAATGCATCTCTTTGGTGTAATTATACAAAACTATAATAGCATAATTCCTTGTGCCAGGAGCTGCTCTGCTCGGCTGTGGGATCGACTGTGGAACGGACGCCCCTAGGTGCACCCCGAGCATTTTCCTTGGAGGGGTCTCCACTCTCAGCCACTCACCACGGGAGTAGACAAGGACCTCCTGAAGCCACAGACAAATTATTTTAAGTGATATTTTCTTGTGGTATGAATGAGAAGTGCAAGAGGCCTCTTTGCGTGATTGTGCTGTGCGAGTGAGATGCAGCATCGCTGCGAAGCAACATCCCTAGCGCTTAGTGGCTTGTTGACTGATGCAGATTCTAGTAGGCACTCTACTTTACAATCGTAATTCTGCATGTGATTCTTACCCTGTTGCTTATTGTACCCTGCTTATTGCAATGTCTGCGGTGATTGATAGAAAAATCTATAGAAAGCATTTGGTTGTTTGAAAATAAAAAATGGGGAATTCTGGGAAAGGAATTTGCAGGTGGCTTCGCGCTGTTTCACACATCCCTGAATTAGAGATAATGAGGAAACAACCGGTAGAAACAAAAACTTGAGCAAGGTCGAGATAAAGTAAATTGGCTACATTGTTAAAGATGAGCTTTGCGCAGTGGCCAATTGCTGGCTGGCTCGAGGCGTGTGTCTGAGGGTCTCTAACCAGTTGTATGACAGATTTGGGCGTGTGGACATCGCGTGGGGCTACCGGGAAAGTATATGTAACAGTGAAAAATGTCAATAAAGGTCTCCTGTTCAAGAGCCATCAGGAGTCCGTGTCTTGCATCCCTTCAGGAAGGGACCTCTGAAGATCATCTAGTCCAACCCCCTTGCCGAGCAGGATCACCTGGAGCACGTTGTGCAGGATGGCATCCAGGCGGGTTTTGAATATCTCCAGAGAAGGAGATTCCACAACCTCTCTGGGCAACCTGTTCCAGTGCTCTGTTACTCGCACAGTAAAGTGCCCTCTCATATTCTGCCAGAACTCGCTGTGCTTCAGTTTGTGCCTGTTGCCTCTTGTCCTGTTGCCAAAAGAGTCTGGCCCCATCCTCTTGACACACCCTCCCTTCACATATCTGTATATGTTGATAAGATCCCCTCTCAGTCTTCTCTTCTCCAAGCTAAACAGGCCCAGCTCTCTCAGCCTCTTCTTCTATGAGAGATGCTCCAGTCCCCTTATCATTTTCGTAGCCCTCCGCTGCACTCACTCCAAGAGCTCCATGCCCCTCTTGTACTGGGGAACCCAGAACTGGACATAGTACTCCAGGTGAGGCCTCACCAGGGCTGAGTAGAGGGGAAGGATCACCTCCCTCAACCTGCTGGCAACACTCTTCCGAATGCACCCAGGATGCCATTGGCATTCTTGGACACAAGGGCACATTGTTGGCTCATGGTTAACCTGCTGTCCACCAGGACTCCCAGGTCCTTCTCCGCAGAGCTGCTTTCCAGCAGATGAGCCCCCAGCTTGTACTGGTACATGGGGTTATTCCTCCCCAGGTGCAGGACCCTGCACTTGCCTTCGTTGAACTTCAAGAGGTTCCTCACCACCCAGTGCTCCAGCACATCCAGGTGTCTCTGAATGGCAGCACAGCCCTCTGGTGTATATCCACGAATCAATTCCTCTGTGTTTTGTTAACAGCACCAGGTATGGTCTTTTCCACTTTTCAGCTAGGGGTCTTCCCTCCAGGTTTGCCGGTAAACTTGATCTCCAGGAGGAAGCACCCTTAATAGTACATATCTGTGGATAAGACTCAAAGTTTTTGCTAAAGACAAAAAATAATATGTAAGGGCTTGATTCCCAGTTACATTCGTCTGACTGGATTTTCCAGTTAAATTTACTGCATATGATTTTCCATATAGTATTTCAAACGGGCTTACTTTTTCCCAAGGTCTTGGAGTTATCCAAATTCTTAGCAATGCTATCGGCAATACCTTGGTCCATATTAACTGTGTTTCTTGGCACGATTTTCTTGTAGTCCCAAAGCTGGGAAAAAACAAGAAAACCTTGAAGAAAATAGGGAGGCCTGTAGCTTGTGTAGTCTTTCTATAGCTCGTGTAGCCTTTTAGCTGAGAAAATAAGGGAAGAAAGAGACAGGTAGCCTTGAGCTAGCAGAAGCAAGGAAGATAAGGGATAAAAGGTAAAAAACAAGAAGGAGAAAAACAGCTCCAGGCTGACCTGTAGTAACCTTTTGCTCATTAATGGTCATTAACATATTAAAAATCACACCTCTCAAAATGCTAATGTATGCTAATGTGGGATTTGGTCATGTGTCATCCGTCCCCCCCGCACACGCACTGTTCCTCTGTAATGCGCAAACTCGGTAGAGATAAGTTAGGTGAGCTGTAATAGACAATCAAAAGTAGCAAAAGAGAGAGTTTTCACAAGTTTGCTGTGTATAAATTATGGTGATTCAAGTCAGAGGTGTGTTTGCTTTGCAAAAGATCGCCAAGCACCTGACTCTGCAGAGTTATATAATTAATTATTTAATTAAAAGACCTTCATGTGGATTCCAGCTCTCTGTGCTTATTGGCGCGGCGTACCGGGCACAAACCTACAGACAACAGTTTTGGAGACCCAGATGGGACCCCTAAATTAGCCTTGCCCAGTCCATCTCAACAGCATCGGCTTCGGAGGGGAGCACTCCAGAGACCAAGTGCGCACCGTTGATTTTATCAGGGTCCGGCCTTGACCCTCCAAGAGTCCGGGGCCGGCGAGTGGTACAACGGCGCAATGCTCTGAGGAATCTACCGAATGTCTGGGGTTCTAGGGGGGAAGAACCCCCCCTTCTTCCCCCCTAGGATGCATCCTCAGAAATTGGTCTAAATTTAGTGGTGATTATTTGATAAAGGATAAAATGAGGCACTACTGTAATCAGGAGTGGACTCAGCATAAATTAGATGGTGGAGAATGATGGCCAGAAAACGGATCCTTTAAGTATGATACCATATGGCAATTGCTGTTATTTTGCCAGCGGGAAGGAAAATGGGATGAAGTGATATATGTTAGTGCTTTCATGTCGCTGTATTGGGACTTGCAAAGTCAGACGGAGTGCGGATTGTGGGAAGATTGTGTTATGTTATGCGCCGAAAAGAAAGGGAAAAAAAAGAATGATAAACCCCATAAAAGTTATCCGAGTCTAGAACAAGAAGAAGTTCAGGTTTTGGTACCCTCAGCACCACCACCGCAGTATGGGCTAGAGGCTTCCCTTACCTCTGGGACTTTTGTGGGGATGCCAGAGACTTCCCCTGGGAGTTGGATTTCTGAGGTCTCTACCAGGACATCAGAAATCTTCCCCAAAGCTCAGACTGCAGGTGGTTCTGCAGAGGTTTCTGCAGGGACAGAGGTTTCTCCTGAAGCTCGGGCTGTGAGCATCTCTGCAGGCATGTCTGTGGGTGTTTCTGCAGCGGGTATTTTGGCAAACGTTTCAGCAGGGACACCAAGAATCATTCCTGGGGTTCAGACTGTAGAGGTCCCCACGGGGACAGAGATCACTCCTGGGACTCGGACTGCAGAGGTTCCCATGGAAACATTAGAGTCCTCCCCTGAGGCCCGACCTGCAGATGTTTCTGCAGGGACATCAAAGGCCCCTCCTGAGGCCCAGGGTGATTCTAATTATAGCCCAATAGCACTTCAAACCTGACAGACTGTAGGGCCAGGGCCAGTTATCCAGGCTCCATTAAGACAGGCAGTGGGATCAGGAGGAGAACCTATTTTTGTTCATATTCCGTTTACAACACTGAATTTGTTAAACTGGAAACGCTCTGTCGGACCTTATAGGGAGAACCCAGCAGAAATGCATCAGTTGCTAGAAACTATTACGATTTCTCATAACCCTAACTGGGCAGATATGCAAGCCCTGTTAAATACATTGTTCACTGCAGAAGAAAGGAGAATGGTTGTAGAGAAAACTCAGGCAGAAACGAAGAACTTGTATGTGAGAGAGGGTGTAGAAGAATTGTTACCCGTTAAGAAAGATCCTAAGTGGGACCCAAATGCTAGCAGGGGTCAGCGATTAATAGAACAATATCGGTAATTAATCCTATATGGGATTCAGCACGGAGTACCAAAACCAAAAGACCTCTCTAAATTATAGGAGGTTTGCCAGGGCCTGGATGAGAATCCATCTGCTTTTTCTGAACGCCTCTGTCAAATAGCCAGAAAGTGGACAGATTTAAACCCAGATGAGCAGGTGAATGATCGACTGTTTGCCATGCTGTTCATAGGGCAATCAACCCCAGACATTAGGAAAAAGCTGCAAAAGATAGAGGAGACGGATGGAAGAATGTCGATATCACAGCTGATCGACAAAGCTTATAAGGTTTATAACAACCGGGAAGCAAAGAAAGACAGGGAGAGAATGAAAGTACAGGCGTCACTGATAGCAGTGGCTATGAGAGACAGAGGTAGGAGTAGGGGTGAACGAGAAGAATTTTCAGGGAGGCAAGGGCGAGAAAAGGCAAGGGAGGCACAGCAAAAAACTCACTTGGGCCCCAACCAGTGTGCTATCTGCAAAAAGGAGGGGCACTGGAAAAAAAACTGTCCGCTGAGGAAGAGAAAGAGAACAGCAGGCAGTGAAAAACAAGAGCAGGCTTTGATTATGCTAGAGGACTCAGACTGAAGGAGACTGGGGGATGAATTTCCGATTTCCCCAGCAGATCCCCTGATCCCCTGGTTCCAGTGAAGCTGGGGGGAAAAATAATTGATTTTCATTTAGATAGCAGAGCATCTCATTCAGTAGTAACAGATTGCAAAGGACCCTTAAGTAAAACAAAAGTTCCAATTATAGGAGCGACTGGGAAATGGACTTTAAGACCCATTTTACAGCCTATGGATTGTGAGATCGGAGGGAAGGTTTTGACACACCAGTTCTTATATACGCCTGAATGTCCTCTCCCTTTGTTGGGAAGAGATCTGCTGTGCAAACTACATGCACAGGTAACCTTCTCCACAAATGGGATAACAGTTGAAATTCTGAGAAGGCATGGAAGGCACAAATTTGTTTATTGACAGAACCAAAGGCAGAGGAAAGGCTACAGACCCCTGAAGAGGTGTTGAATGTAATGACTCCTTTTGTATGGGCAGGAAAACAGCCTGGGAGAGCAAAAAATGCACTTCCAGTTCAGACTGAGCTAAAACCAGGAGCTGTACCTGTACGGGTACCACAATATCCAATTAGCCTTACAGCAAGGAAGGGGCTGGAGCCTCTGATAAAGAGTTTCCTATCTTATGGACTAATCCATGATTGCCAATCTAGCTTCAACATCCCAATACTGCCGGAAAAAAAAAAAAAAAAAAGAATAGCAGTGAATATAGATTTGTGCAGGATTTGTGAGACATAAACAAAATAACTGAGGACATCTACCCTGTAGTGACAAACCCATATACCCTTCTAACAACACTATCCAAAAGAGATACTTATTTCACGGTATTGGATCTTAAAGACACCTTCTTTTGTATACCTCTAGAGCCTGATAGCCAGACTATATTTGCTTTTGAATGGGAAAATCCCACGACAGGGAAAAAGACCCAAATGTGATGGACAGTACTGCCACAGGGATTAAGGAATAGCCCCACATTATTCAGGACCGCCTTAGGGGCAGATTTAAACAATTGGCAAAGCAAGAATAAAGGGACCTTATTACAGTACGTTGATTACTTGCTGCTAGGAGCCCCAACCAAAGAAAAATGTTTACAGTTGACTATTAGCTTGTTAAATCACCTGGGAACGGCCGGATACCAAGTATCCCAGAAAAAGGCACAGATAGCCCAGCAGAAAGTACGGTACCTGAGATTCAATGTTTCTCAGGGACAGCGAGCATTAGGTCCAGAGAGAAAAGAAGCTATATGCCGAATTGCTGTTCCCAGAACGAAAAAGCAATTGCGAGGATTCCTAGGGATGGCAGGCTTTTGTCGAATCTGCATCCCCAGTTTTGGACTAATAGCAAAGCCTTTGTATGAAGCAACAAAGGGGCCAGAAAATGTGTTGGAGTGGACTGCTGAGTGCCGAAAGGGATTTGATGATATAAAAAGGGCCCTAATGTCAGCACCAGCCCTGGGGCTGCCAAACATGGAAAAACCTTTCCAATTGTTTGGTTATGAATGAAGGGGGGGTGGCAGCTGGTGTAATGACCCAGATGTTAGGGAGCTGGAGAAGACCTGTGGCCTACTTTTCCAAACAGCTAGATGAAAGAAGTAAAGGATGGCCGTCTTGCTTAAGGGCAGTAGCAGCAACTGCACTCCTAATTCAGGAAGCAAGAACACTGACTTTGGGACAACCTTTGATGGCATTTGTGCCACATGCAGTTCTAGCTGTAATGGAAGCCAAAGGAAACTGCTGGCTATCCCCAAGTCGAATGGCTAAATATCAAGCTGTATTAGTACACCAAGGAGACATAAAGCTGTCCGTGGTCAGCACCTTGAACCCTACTACGCTCCTTCCAACCAAGGAGGCAGGAGAAATCCATTGTGACTGTGTGAGTACACATATGCCAGTCGAGCTGACCTTAAAGATGAACCAATCACTAATGTAGATCTTGAGTATTTTACAGATGGCAGCAGCTTCATGGAAAAGGGACAGCGTAAAGTGGGATATGCGGTCGTGACCCTCTGGGACACTGTAGAAGCAAAACCACTACCCCACAATACCTCAGCACAAAAAAATGAATTAATTGTCTTGACTAGGGCCTTGGAATTAGCAGAGGGGAAGACCCTCAACATCTATACAGATTCTAAATATGCCTTTGGAGTTTTGCACACCCACGGAGCCATCTGGAAAGAGCGAGGACTACTGACAACATCTGGAGGACCAATCAAGCATGGTCCAGAAATTTTAAAGTTGTTGGAGGCAGTGCAAAAGCCCAAAGCTGTAGCAGTAATGCACTGCAAGGCCCACCAAAAGGGTGATCATGACATAATAATAGGGAACAAGAAAGCTGTACTGGGTCGGGCTGGGATGTTAACTTTCCCTACAGCAGCCCATACAGTGCTGTGCTCTGCACTCGTAGCTAAAACAGCAATGGTATCACACCAGTGTTGTGTCTGCTGCTGAGCAGTGCTGGCACAGCATCAGGACTCTCTCTAACTCCCCTAGGGGTGGGCAAAGATGTGAGAAAAGAAACATCACCAGGGCAGCTGACCCAAACCAACCAAAGGGATATTCCATACCATATGATGTCACACTCAGCAATAAAAGGTGGAAAAAGGAAGAAGGGGAGAGGGGTGGGCTCTTGTGAAAACGTCTGTCCTCCCAAACAACGGCTACGTGTGTTGAGGCCCTGCTTCAAGGATGTGGTCAAGCATCGCTCATTTGTGGGAAGTAGAGAGTAATTTCTTTCCTCTGCACTTCCACATAGCCTTTACTTGTTTTGTTTTGTTTAGTTTTTCCTTTCCCCCTCCCTTTCCCCTTTCCCTTTTTTCCCTTTAGTTAAATTGTTTAATTAATAATAATCTTTCCTTAATAATTATTTTTTTTCCTTTAATTAAATTATCCTTATCTCAACCCGTGAGTTGTTCTTTCCTTTACTTCTTCCCCTCCTCATCTAAGGAGGGGGAGTGAGAGAGCGGTTGTGGTGTTCAGCTGCCTAACACGGTAAAACCACAGTCCTTTTTGGCGCCCAACATGGGGCTCGAAGGGTTGAGATAAGAGTAGAATTGATTAAAACTCTTACAACTAACACACTTACTTGCTAGTCACCATGTTCAGTGTCCTGTTAATAGTGGCTTGTTTGATTATGTGTCATGTAATCCGTGTCATGTTCTCCTTTCTCCTCTATATCCGATCCGAGAATGTGCTACAATCTGTGTTCAATTTTTTTAAATTCGCTGTGCTGCCAAGCACTGGCCTTGAGTTTAATCTGGCATTCAGGCTCTGCACTGTTATTATTTGGGTCTCATGGAAACTTCCTCATTTGGAAGTCAGTTTATGAATAATATCAGGAATGGTACCTCCTCCTTCTTTCACAGTGGGCTAATTGCAACAGTTTTTGAGTATTTTGAATATCCATGTGTAACCCATATATTGCTATTTCTAATTCTGAATAATGGGTTTCCTCTTCTAAGATTAGTCGATTGTTTAGAAAGCTTACCTGGGAATCTGTCCCGAAACAGTCTTGTGGCGGGTGGCAAGGTGTGTGGGAGGATATAGGCAGGTACCTGTCACGGGTGTCTCCTCCAATAGTTTTGAACTTCACCCCTGAACAAGTGCAAAATCCTAAAAACCTGATAGAATGTTTGAGAGTCGTATGCCCTGACCCTGACAATGCCGGAGAACGACAGCTTGCAGCATTGTGCTGGGTCCTGGCTTACTCCTGTCAAACACTGTTTAACATCATCCAGCACCTTGAAGAGAGGGAGGAAGTCTCTGAATCTGATGACCAGATAACACATGCTGTGACTGACCCAGAAGACCAACCAGCTATGGTATCAGTCGCCCCCATAGTCAAGTCAAAACAATGGAAACGGAAGTCAGCTCGTTTAGTAAGGGAAGAAGCCTCTCCTAAGAAGGAGGGAGAAGGGGAGAAGGCAGGCACCTCTAAAGCAGAGCCATCACAAAAACAGCAGGAAGAAGAGATGGAAACCATAAAGGAATCAGAAACCACTCGATCCTTATCCCTGAGTGAGTTGCGAGAAATACGAAAGGATTATGGTCGACGCCCAGGCGAACACATCCTCACCTGGCTGCTTCGATGCTGGGACACTGGGGCCAATAGCCAGCAATGAGAAGGCAATGAAGCCAAGCAGCTGGGATCCCTCTCTAGAGAAAGGGTCATTGACAAAGGAATTGGGAGAGGGACACAGGTTCTCAGCCTCTGGAGGCGACTCCTGGCAGCTGTGAAAGAAAGGTATCCCCATAAGGAAGATATTGTATATCAAGTAGGCAAGTAGGCAAGTGGGCCACTACGGATAAAGGTCTCCAGCATTTGCGGGAATTAGCTGTGCTGGAGATGATTTATAGTGATTTGGACAATGCCCAGACACCTAAAGATCCCGATGAAGTCCAGTGCACAACATCCGTGTGGCATAAATTTGTGCGGAGTGCACCATCATCACATGCCAGTACACTGGCAGGAATTCATTGGGATGAGGGGATGGGACCAACAGTGTATAATCTGTCCTGCCAGCTTCAGAAATATGAAGACAATCTCTCTGCTCCGCTACGGGCCTGTGTCTCAGCTGTGGAGAAACTGTCCAAAAGACTTGACTACCTCGTAGAACGAGCATATCCCTCCTCATCCAGTCGGAGTGATATTTCAGCCACTAAGAATCAGTATTTTCCTGCTCGAGAGAGAGTACCCAAGACTCACACCACGTGGCACCTTGTGGTTTTATCTGCGTGACTACGGGGAAGATATGAGGAAATGGGATGGTGTACCTACTCCAACCCTAGCTGCTCGGGTACGTGAACTGCAAGGAAATGCAGCAGCAAGAAGAGGGGCTCCTAAGAAAAATGCTGCTCCAGTTTCTGTTGGGCAGTTCCCCAGAGGCAGTAGAAGGGCTGATGTTATTCTTGACTCTGATGAAGGGACCTCTGCTTCTCATTTGCAAGAATTAAGTGGCAGACACTCCAATCAGGACTAGAGGGGCCCTGCCTCTGGCCAGGTAGAGGAGAGGGATAACCGGATTTATTGGACTGTGTGGATCCGATGGCCTGGCAAATTGGAACCACAAGAATACAAAGCTTTAGTGGACACTGGCGCACAATGTACCTTAATGCCATCAGGCTACCAAGGGACAGAACTCATCTGTATCTCTGGAGTGACAGGGGGATCCCAACAATTAACTGTATTGGAGGCTGAAGTGAGTCTAACTGGGAATGAGTGGCAAAAGCATCCCATTGTGACTGGCCCCGAGGCTCCATGCATCCTTGGCATAGACTACCTCAAGAGAGGGTACTTCAAGGATCCGAAAGGGTTCCGGTGGGCTTTTGGCATAGCTGCTTTGAGCACAGAGAAGATTAGGCAGCTGTCTACCCTGCCGGGCCTTTCAGAAGACCCTTCCGTTGTAGGATTGCTGAAGGTTGAAGAACAGCAGGTAACAATCGCTACCACAAGGGTGCACCGAAGGCAATATCGCACCAACCGAGACTCCCTGATTCCCATCCAGGAGTTGGTTCATTGGCTGGAGAGTCAAGGAGTGATCAGCAAGACTCGCTCACCCTTTAATAGTCCTATGTGGCCAGTACGGAAGTCTAATGGCGAGTGGAGACAGCACTTCATCTCCGCCACTCCTTCTCGGTCACTCTCTTTGGTACTAAGCATGAGTGTCTCTTGAAATAAATTTCTATTCAAAAAAAAAGAAAAAAGAAAAAAACCTTCGAAGACAAATGTTAGGCAAGAGTAATGGACAAAATATAAATACTTTGATGTGTTGTTAAAGAAAAATCTTTGCTTTCTGCTTATGTTAGAAGTGAAAGTTAAAGATATTGACCTGAAGTAAGTATGAATTTTACTTGATCCTTGAATATTTATATATTTTAATCATTAATGTAAGTCTTAAAAATCTTTGGATCACTTAGTAGCTGGGAAGGATAAAGAAAAAAGATGGAATTCTGAAAAAGCTTTAGTATTGTTTTTCTCTAAAACTATGTTTGTCTGTTTTTTAAAAGTTTTCTTTCCTCTGTTTTTCTTTTGGGGATGAGTGTTTGTGGTTGGTTTGGCTTGTATTTTTTTCCTGGCCAAATGGGAATATGTATAGAAGGAAGAAACAGAAGTAGTTGCTTGAAACCTTAGCAAACTGATGAAAAATGTACTGTCATAAGTGTAGTGTTGAATAAGTAATAGATTTCTTCTTCAGCTTCTATGTTTCATGGTATTTTTCTGAATTTCTTGCTCAATATATTTCAACAGTAGCATTTAAATACCTAAAATAAAATGTTAATGAAATCACTGTAGGGATGTGGACATTCTCTGACTCAGTTTTTCTGGGTTTTGGTGGTGGTGTTTTTTTGTTCTGTGAGTGTGGTGGTTTAACAACTGATGGGCAGCTAAGCACCACCATGCCACTCTCTCACTCCTCCTCCTCAGAAGGACAGGGGGAGAAAATATGATTAAAAGAAGGAAAAGCTTGTGGGTTGAAATAAGGAGCACTTTAATGAAAACAAACAAACAAAAAACGCAAAGGCCACGTAGAAGCAAAAGGAGGAAAATTATTCTCTATTTCCTATTAGCAAGTGGTGTTCGTCCACTTCTTGCGAAACAGGACCTCAATATGCGTAGCTGTTGCTTGGGAAGACAAACACTTTCATAACGAGAGTCCCTCCCCATTCTTCTATTGTTGAGCATGACGTCATATGGTATGGAATATCCCTTTGGTCAGTTTATGTCAGCTGTTATAGATTTGTCCCCTCCCCACCTCTTGCCCACCCCCAAACTACTGGCCTTTGTGGGATGGGCAGGGGAGTTGGAGAGACAGCCTTGATGCTGTGCCAGCACTGCTCTGCAATACCCAAAACATCAGTGCCATATCAACTAGCTACAAGTGCAAAGCACAGCACTATATGGGCTGCTGTGGGGAAAGTTAACTCTATCCTAGCCAGATCCAGTACAGTGAGATACCTGTATTTGCTGATTTGTGGAGCACACTGACTTTGTTTTATTGTGAATTTAATGGAGAGCAAAGGAGAAGGGATTGAAGAGCAGCTTAAATTGTCCATGTATTTATAATATATTTCAGAATGAGAGCTGTTCAGAATTTGTATTTTGCCTTGTCATATTGAATAATTTGAAGTTATTTAATAATTTAAATTTAAAGGGCAGTTAAGACTGCCATTTGAAATTGGCCTTTTAGTATTCTGTTCTGAAAAGCTTCATTTGGAAGCCAAATAATTACATTATGATAAATGGGATATTAATGGGTTCTAGACCTAGATTTTCATCCTGCTGTTGGTTTTACAAGCACCCGTTTTTGTTTTGTTTTGTTTTGTATTTTTTTACCAGAAGGGAAAATTTTGCAGATGTGGTCTTAATTACAATAAATACAAGTCATTATTTTGAGCAAATCTTTTTTTAAAAATAAAACATTAGAGACCTGCAAGATTTAACAAAAATATCTGGTAGATTTTATCTACTATGTCTAAAATAATTCAATTCGTTTGACATCAATTAGTATGGAGTTGCAACATCACTTTCTCAATTGTCTTATTGTTTGATGTAAGCATAACTTTTCATTTGCAGTTTTGAGAAATGCTATCAAAATGTAGTTTATACTGAGTTGAATGCAATTTTACACTGCAAGAGTTAAATATACATTTTAGAGGTTACATTGCACATATAACCATTTGAGGTACTTAACTGCATAAATCAATTACAAATTAATTCCATTTGGGTAATTCACAATGCTAATTCACAGACGACTTATTTTTTACTTTCATTGTGGCATCTCTAATTGCAGCACAATGATTTGCTATGTTGTACTATATAAAAACAAACTGAAGCTTGTTGTCTCCATGTTTCTTGTGTCTAAGTTCTGTTTGTATCAGACACTTACTTTAAGACTATGAGTATGACATTCATTTTGAAAAGAGTACAAGTGAAAACACTGGAAAATGCTTACTTGTACACCTTTTATTTGATGAAAAAACACCCTTGCTCAGCTCTTGCTTTTATGGTGGATGTTCAAGAACAATCATAATTTCATAATAAAGATAAATCAGAGTATGTACTAGCACATGTTTTGGGGCAATAGTGGAAGTAGTTTCTGCATTTGAAGTTTCCACAGTCACTTTACTTCCAGTTGTTTAACGGAAATTTTCCAAGATTTCAATCTTTCACTTGAAGTAGTTGCATAACTCCAGTGAGAGGGGAGGGGTGAAAAAGTTTGGCTGTCTTACAGAATTGGGAACAGTTTTTTTTCCCCTCCCCCTATCTTATCTGTAATGTGTGCATGCATGAACTTGTGTGTATTCCCTCAAAATGATTACATAGAGATGAGTGACAGCGTGTGTGACAGCGTTAACATGCTAAACATTTTTACTTTTGTGGATACAGTTGCAAGCTACTATTTTAAACATGGGTCAAGTGTTACCGTAAAAGCCGGTCGAAGAAACTCTCCAAGACTCAATTTGGAGTTTCATAAAGCAGGCAGTCTTTATTGCGGCACCAGGCACACAGGGGATCACTCCACCTAGTGTGTATGCCGAATTGGTCAAGCTACAAGGGTTATATGCAATCAAAATATACATATGAATCAGATTTTCAAGAAATAATTAACATATTCATACTATTTCCCGGAGCTCATTAAATATGTAAATGTCCCTGACATTAAATATGCAAATGTCCCTGCGCATTTGTTTCTACTGGTGGTCTTTCCGGGTCTTCTGGTGGTTGTAGATAGTCTTCCTCACTGTGCTTGCTGTTTGAACCCAGTTCTTCCACATGCTCAGACCATCTCATTCTTTCTTCTCTTATTATTTCAGTTTAGGCATGCATACTAAGCTTAGTCGTTTACACATCGAAAGACATGCATACCATGAGTTCCTCACCTAATGTCCCCTCCCCGCTCCACCCCCAAACATCTTATCCTCGCTTTGAGATACAAGTCTGTATTTTCTTAAAAATAAGCTAGCTAATTATTAACCTAAGGTAACAAAGGGGCCAATTCTTAGTTGGGGCTGAAAGTAATGGCACCTTTCTGCGTGTTCTCTCTGCTTTAATGGAGTCATAGAATCATAGAATGTCTTGGGTTGGAAGGGACCTTAAAGATCATCTAACTCCAACCCCCCTGCCATAGGCAGGGATGCCACCCACTAGATCAGGGTGCCCAGGGCCTCATCCAACCTGGTCTTTTACACCTCCAGGGATGGGGCATCCAAAACTTCCCTGGGCAAAATTCCTCACCTAATCTTTCTTTGCACTTGCACGAGTGCTGGTGTGATTCTGCCATTTTAACTCCCTGCACAAGGTCTTATGGAAAACCACTGTTTTTCTTTTTCCCTGCAAGTTTAGCTCCCTAAAATGGCTCATAGTGTGAGGTTAAACAAATTCTAGACCTAGCCAGATTGAAGGAATTAAAGTTAGGACTGCCCTTTGCAACTGACTGTTACCTTGTGTCAACTATAATAGTGTGGGAATAAAAAAAAGGGTCCTGACATCAAAAAGTATATAAACTGTGTTTTGGAACCAGTAGGTGCGCTCCTGCTTGTGGGACGCCCGCCATTGCAATCGCGAATAAATTACTACTTCACTGAGATCCTCGCCTGAGCCTAAGTTATTGGCTACGGAGTGTTTCTCACAATTTGGGGGCTCATCTGGGATCCAGTCACCTACCGGGGAGCCCCACCGCCGCAGCAGCAGGAAGGCATGCCCCGCTGATTTCAGCGGTCCTGTGCATCGACGGTGGCGGTTCTGCGGAGAGCTGACAGAGAGCCCGAGACTGATTAAAGAGGCAGAATCCATGAAGTAGTGGGGAAGGGAAGAAGGTAGGCACTCTGAGTTTGAGAATTGATCCGGTAACTCTGTGCACAGACCAAGGTAAGAAATATTAAGTATTGCCTTGGGGGTCGGGTGAGACTCTGTGTGATGTGTGATTGAGACGTACTTTTGTACGAAGCGAGTGTGGAGTCCTGATCCGCGGTTCTGTAGCTCCGCGAGGGGCGCGGCCGGAGACGGGTGAAGCGTGAGATAAGGGAGAGAAAGGAAGAGTCTCGGGAAATTTGGTATATGGTAAGCCCTTGCACAGGGAAGTGCTTGGCAGTACACCAGGGAAATTTGGTGTGCGGTACCCCTTGCACGGGGAAGTGCTTGGTAGTACACCCCCATTTTCCAGAATCGGAACATTAGTGTGTGGTACCCTGCAGGAGGGAAATTTCTGTAGCAGCACACTGACAAGGGATAGGAAAAATGGGAATATGAGTTCCAGGGGACAGGGAAATATCCCTGGGGGAGTGCCTACCGACAGTTCTTCCTGAAGAATGAAAAGAAATTGGAAAAATAATCTCAAAATTAGAGGAGATGATAAAAGAAAAGAAAATGGTTAAATATTGTGTATCAGCCTGGACAAAAGAACCAATTAAGGAAACAGCAGTATTTTGGCCAAAATATGGGCCTGATGAAAATTCAGGCTTTAAATTTATGTGTAAACAATAAGATTCCTTTTTTTTTCGGAGGAGGAGCCATGTTATGCTCCCTATAATCCTAATATTGCACCGGTGGCAGCAGCAGTCGCTCCAGGAAGGGAGACAGGGACTGCAATTAACACTGTCCCTAGAGAAGAGCATACTCTAGGCTCTGGCAAGAATTAGAACAAGGTAGAAGAGGTACTGAGAATTTTGCCTTCCCTGATACTAACAGTCCTAACACTAACTGTGTATCCTCTTAGGTGAACTTCCCCCCCTCCTTACTGGCAGAGAGGTTAGGAGTTTTAAGGAGATGAAGTCTTTAATTGAGGACCCCAACAGGCTAGCCGAACTATTAGACCAGTTCCTAGGACCTAACTTATACTCTTGGGGGGTGAATTATGTATATAAATATGTTGTTTACAGGGAAAGAAATGGGAATGATCAGGAGGAGAGCTGCTATACAAAAATGGGAAAGAGCTCATCCTCCAGGACCAGGGGTAATACCGGCAGGGCAGAAATAACCACTTGCCGATCCTGGCTGGAATAATAATAGTGTGCAACACAGAAATCATATGAGAGACTTGGGGTCAGAATGAGAAAGTACTTGGGGATGAATCCTGAGGACCCGGTATCCCAAGGGCTCTTGAAAGTTCATTTTGTGATTAAAGCCTGGCAAGATACACAGAAAAAGCTCCAGAAGGTTGGGGGGATGTAGTGAACAGTCACTGGGGGGCCCTCCTGCGGGAGGCCCTGAAGGTATATGTCAGGAGGGGAGATGAGAAGGAAAAGCAGAGAGTGAAACTAATGGTATTGACAGTGCAGCAGGTAGTGAGGCAGAGGGTTGGAGAAAAAGGAAGAAAATCTTCAGGGGGAGTCAGGGCCAGGATGGAAAGGAGAGGAAGAGAGATGAAGGAATGGCAGGCAAGGAAAGCTACCCGTGTTGCGGCCTGAATCTTAGCAGGGACAGGCTTTGATGGGATGTTTTAAGTGTGGCCTGGCCGGGCACTTCAAATAGGAATATCCGGAGTGGAAGAAGGAGGAGAGAAGGAAAATGGGATGAAATATGTTATACTGATATGTTGTTTCAGCATCCTGGAGGGAGAAAGGTATGGAATTAAGTTGGCCAATGACTGAGACTTTGGTGAAAGTACAGGCTGGAGAAAGATGAAAAGAAGTGTTAAAAAGGGTTATTGAAGGTGTTAAAGGTGTGGTATGTAATGTTTGACAGAGCTGTTTTTTGAATGAGTTGGGAAAGTTGAATGAACAGGGAAAGAGGATGTAGGCATTATCTAAGTAACAGTCTAGAAGTTCTGGTATATTTGCTGTGGTGTTTGGTCAGTTTCCCGAGTATCGAGAAGGGGGGGGACGGGGGGGCAGCCTGCTCCACCAGGGGCCTCTCCACAGGCCGCAGGGGGCTTCAGCTCCGGCGCCTGGAGCGCCTCCACCCCCTCCTTCTGCGCTGACTTTGGTGTCTGCGGGGAGTTTTCTCACTCCTCGCTTTCCCAGCTGCTGTTGAGCAGCAGGTTTTTGTTTGTTTGTTTGTTTGTTTTCGTGGATGTGCTCTCACAGAGGCACGGACTGTGTTGCTCATGGCTTGGCTCTGGGCAGCGGTGGGCCCCTTTGGGGCCAGATGAAATTGCCCCTTATCTGCCACGGGGTGGTTTCTGGATTCTCCTCGTGGGGGCTGCCACTGCAGCCCCCCGCCCCAAACCTTGCTATCAAACCCAATACAATGGGGCAGCTAGGTCATTACTGGCCTGTAAAGTATCAGGGATTAAATTAACTAATGAAACCCTAAAAAGTGATGGGGGTAGAAGGGTCTGGGATAACAGTGCCACCTTTGGGGGATACCAAGCTGAGACTAGTGGATAAAATGATCTCTGGGCAATTATTGTATGTACCCAAGGCAGGGACTAACTTGTTGGGAAGGGATTTGATGATGAAATTGGGCATTCAAATAGTAAATTGTTAGACTGGAATAACAGTGTTATTAATGGAGTGCTCTCAGGCCCTGAGAGCAAAGATATATTCACCTCTGACTGGGAAGACTCTGAAGTGGGGGCAGAAGCAACAGTACAGATGGACAGTTTTACCTCAGGGGTTTACAGGTCCACCGATTTATTTGGGCAAGTTCTAGAACAGATTTTGGAGCAATTCCAACCTCCCGAGGAGGTATTACTGTTACAAATATGTGGATGAGCTTTTATTGTCGGGACAGGAGAAAACGCTTGTGAAGGAAGCTACTAACAAGCTATTCAACTTACTGGGAAAGCAGGGCTTGGGAGTATTGAAAAATAAATTACAATATGTAGAAAGAGAAGTCAGGTATTTAAGGCATCTGATGCCTGAGGGAAAACAAAGAATCCAGAGAGGATTCAGGGAACTGTTGAAAACTAAGAAAGAACTAAAAAGTTTTAAGAGAAAGATTTTTTTAAGGAACCAGGAGCCACGAAGTCTGAGGGAAAATGGATACTCCCTGATGGGAGAGAAATGCTGAATAAAGCACCAATGAGGCAAATATTAATCGTTTTACATCAAGAGAGTCATTGGGAGGTGCAAGCAATGTGCGATGTTGTGCTAAAAATAGTATGTCTGTGTAGGAATATACACTCTAGTGAAGCAAATATGCAGAGGATGTACCATATGTCAAAAGGTAAATAAAAAGGTCATCCGTAACCCACCTAGAGGGGGATGGGAGCAAGGGATTCGACCTTTCCAAAGTATACAGGTAGACTTTACTGAGTTACCTAAAGCAGGGAGACTTAAGTACTTGTTTGTCCTAATTGACCACGTGACTGGATGGGTGTAAGCTTTCCCCTCAGTATCTGCCACTGCAAACACGGTGGCTAAGGTATCACTGGAGCAAATAGTCCCTAGATATGGGATAGCTGAAAACATTGATTCAGATCAAGGAAGTCATTTCACTTCACAAGTACTGCAAGGGTTAATGCAGGCCTTAGAGACTGAGTGGGATTTTCACACCCCCTGGCATCCCTCCTCTTCTGGGAAGGTAAAGCA
Organism: Cygnus olor; assembly: GCF_009769625.2. Classification (NCBI taxonomy): domain Eukaryota; kingdom Metazoa; phylum Chordata; class Aves; order Anseriformes; family Anatidae; genus Cygnus; species Cygnus olor. Next base: position 1,325,422 of record NW_024429073.1, on the reverse strand, counting down.
AATGAACCAGACATTAAAGAAGACATTAAATAAATTAGTGTTAGAAACCCAACTTCCTTGGGTAAAATGCTTACCTTTAGCACTCCTCCAGGTTCAAACAGCACCAAGAAAGGATATAGGAATTTCACCGTATGAGATGCTGTTCGGATTACCCTATCTGGGCAGAAGGGATGAGATACCACAATTCGAAACAAGAGAGTTTTCTTAAGAACTGTATTCGGGGGTTGTCCTCTTCTGTCCAGAGTCTCAACCATAGTAATTGCTATGCTTGTGCCTCGGGATGACCGATTGCCCAGATAGTGCCCTGCCCATTGAGGTGGACCAAGGATTCCCAGGGGATGGGATGTATGATTGCATTGTACCAAGAAAAGACTGCCTGGGGAAATGAGGCCTGTAAGTCTCTCTCTTTGCTGTTCCCTTCCTTGCGTGATAGCAATATCAGGGTTCCCCCTGCATTCTCTACAGTTATAGGTAACCATACAGCTTGCCTCTCACGGCAGGGTGTGAGTGCTACCTGGCATCTGGGAGAATTTGCCTTGTGCACGGGGACCTTGAATGCTACCAAGGACTTGATGGGAAACTGCTCAAGACTTGAGATCCCCAGGGCAGATCTCTGGTGGTACTGGGGAGGGAAGATCTTACGGTCCACCCTACCATCTAACTGGGGAGGCACTTGTGCACTTGTTCAATTAGCTATACCCTTCACCCTGGCATTTGAAAGAGAAACATCACAAATACCCGGAAGAAGTAAAAGAAGCTTAGGAGGATAATTTGATGATAGAGTGTACATAGATTCTATTGGGGTGCCTAGAGGAGTTCCCGATGAACAGGAAGCCAGGAATCAAATTGCTGCAGGGTTTGAGTCACTGTTCTGGTGGGTAACAATTAATAAGAATGTGGATTGGATTAATTATATTTATTAGAATCAGCAGAGATTCATAAATTATACAAGGGATGCGATAAGAGGAACTGCTGAACAACGAGATGCCACCAGCAAAATGGCTTAGGAAAACAGAATAGCATTAGATATGATGCTTGCGGAGAAAGGAGGTGCATGTGTGTGATACTGAGCAACCATTGTTGCACTTTTATACCCAACAATACTGCCCCGGATGGCAGAGTAACTAGAGCATTGCAAGGGTTTACCACCCTTGCCAGTGAATTGGCAGAAAAATTAGGCATATTTACATCCTTGATCGTAGTAGCAGGAGTTTTGACAGCCATTGGTTGTTGCATTATCCTGTGTAAGAGGACTAGTACAGTGGTTAACTGAAGCTGCACTATTGAAACAAATGACCATGGAGCCACCAACTTACTCAGATAAGATGATGATATTAGAGGAGATGGAAAGCAAAGAAGGTGAAGAAGAAGAAGAAATCTACCAAATTACACCTTAGAGAAAAGTTTTGCAAAAATCAACAATTTATAAAAAAAAGAAAAGGGGGGAACTGTGGGAATAAAAATGTTGTTTTTGCAGAGTTACATTGTTTAAAGGTAAGGAATGGGGTATTGAGATATGCTTGCAGCGATAAGAAAACTTAGCAGGCGACCTTGTAAAATGCAGACAACCAGACTCCTTTGAACAATTAGGTGAAAATCACGGTGTTAAGTCAAGTCGATAAGTGAAGAAACATTACCACTTCAAACAGTAAAAAAGTCAAAAGAAATTTGAAATTTAACAGGCCGGCAATTGAAGGCCATGCATTGTCTGTGAAGCATCAGATACATTGTGAACCTGGATTACCCACTCAGTGGGGAAACAGGGGAGGGTCCTGTCATCAAAAAGTATATAAACTGTGTTTTGGAACCAGTAGGCGCGCGCCTGCTTGTGGGACGCCCGCCATTGCAATCGCGAATAAATTACTACTTCACTGAGATCCTCGCCTGAGCCTAAGTTATTGGCTACGGAGTGTTTCTCACAATAGGAAGCCATAATAATGAATTTATTTACATAATGCACTTAAACAATGCTGTTTGCTTTTTTTTGTCTTGTTTAGTCTTAATGAGTTTTTTTAAAGTTTTTTTATCTTCTTTGTTGTTCTATGTTCTGCACGTCACTTTTAACTGCCTAGGTTATTGGCCAGGAAGAGAAAACAGAGGAACTAACAATACAGTTAGCGAAAGTGTGAAGCTGTGCTTTTTTCATTTTAAATTTTTCTTTACATAGCTCTTTCATGAAAATAAGATAAATCTAAATCTTTGCACTGATATATGCAATTTTAAATGAGAAGAGGAAACAAATTAGAAATGCTTCATGTAGTTGTAATGATTTTTGAAAATCAGACTCTATAACCTCGAGATAGTTATAAAGCAGGTATGTTTATTCGGCACTGCGCACCCACGCCAGGCGCAAGGGGGATAGCTCGACCTAACTTGCGCACCAAGGTTTACTGGCAGTGTGCTTATATTAGTGGGACAAATACATATTCATTTCATTTAATTTCCCGTAAGTCTCTTGTATATTCATCAGGTCTCCGAAGAATCATTAATGTAGGTTCCCGTCTCTATTCATAGGCGTACCGGAGTCCTTGGGTGGTCGCCCAGGGTACTCTGTTGGTCTTTTGCTGAAGGTCAGAAGTCTTCCCCGCTGCTAATCTTCTGGCCTTTCCTGTCTTGGACAGACTTCAGCAGTTAAGCCAGTTCTTGCTGGTTCCATTATCTATGCATAGTCTTTTATTCCCTTATCTTTGGGTCGTTAACAGACAGTTGTGCTAGCTAAGACCTAGGAATCAACATCCTTTATCATGTTCCCTGTCTCAGTAATAACAGACAATTAAATTGTATTTGGAGAGTGTGCACTAGTATTTTACGTTTTCAGTATGAAAGTGAAAATATTTAATGATTTGCTGTACACATGATTTTGCAATCTGTTTGACCATTGACAGGGCAATTGTTGTTTTCAGTTACCACCAACATTTTAAATTAGATTATCTAGTATTTTCAGGAAATATTAATAGTGGTTAAAATATCTTAGGGTTTGACCTTCATTTGAGATTAAATTTAACATAATATTTAACCTAATAACTTCACTGTCGTTTCTTTAAGGCTTTATTGAATTTGAAGAATGTAAAACATCCAGCGCACTTGAAGGTGAGCTGTTGTAGCATAGTTATTTACAGAACAGGATAGTGGATAGGACCTGAAACTGAGCAGTGAAGTGTATTCAGCATGTGAATTTGTAAAACTTGAAAGTATTCCAATAGACTAAAATGCAGTTGTTCTTTTGAGAAACAAACTTCTACAAAAATAAGACCTACAGTGTTGTATAAGCCTAATGCACAACTGTCAGAAAATTTTAATAATTCTTATAATGATACTTTGGCTAAGCCTCTGACTTTGCGATGGTTTGGGTTTGGTTCACTAATGCCTGTGTAACTTAACTGGCAAATGTGAAAATATGGCTCAGGCTTTTCCCATTTTTGCCACACTAGTTATACCAATTCTAATGCAGTATTGCGGTCACAAAGGCTTCCTATGTTGTTGTAATTTATTTTGCTTAGGGGATTGTTTTAAGTGTTTTTTTGTTGTTTGTTTTTAAAATTATTTTCGTAAGCTATATATTTACTTCTAGAAAAGAGGAGTTGACAGTATAGCTGTAGCAGCTGACAGCTTTTAAGTTGACAAGACTGCAGCTGAGACTTAAAATCTTTTTTGACTGAAACAGAGAAGATCCACGTTCAGAAACTACTTTCATACTCTATTTGTCATTGTTTTGGGCTGGATAAAGCACAGAAAGGAAATAAATCCCAGACTAGCATTTAAAAATAATTTTGGAGCAATTTCTGTCTCAATGACAGTATAAGATACGGCTGATTTCACATATACCTGATTTTAGAAGTTTTTAGTTATTTTAGTTATTCCTTATGTGCTATGTAATGTATTTCTGTAAAGGGGAATATAATGATTCTTAATGATTTGCTTTAATTGTCAGTTATTACATTTTGGAAACGAAATCATTTCCACCATTTTGCCCAGAAGCTTGCTGTAGATAGTATATTACATCAAAACAAAACTGTGGACTATTTAGATCAGATGCTTGCACTTCAGTCATTTTGTTTAAAGTTTTGCAGTCTACTTTGCCTCAGCAAAAATTGGTGAGATAAATAAACATGACGGTAAATCTGATAATCTGATGGAATATTTAAATATATTTTAATTTTAGTACATTAAATAGGTATGAAAGAAAACTTTTTTTTTTCCCTCTACTATAGCTATATGTATCCAGTGATAAAAATGGGGAAGAAAAGATAGGGGGGAGGTATGGTTTCAAACTCAGTAGGAGCCAGCCTTAGAGCTAGTTACAGCACTGGGAAATCATGAACTCAGCATCAGCTGGAAAGACAAGAGATGTTCTCTTTTTCAGAGGACCAAGGTTCTACTACTATTGTGGTTTAACCCGGCCTGCAGCTAAGCACCACACAGCCGTTCGCTCACCCTCCCCCCTCCCTTTCTGGGATGGGGGAGAGAATCAGGAAAGTTAAGCCTGTGGGTTGAGACAGAGACAGTTTATTAGGACGGGAAAGAAAGATAAATAATAATAATGATAATAGTACTACTAATAATAATGTGTACGAAACAAGTGATGCACAATGCAATTGCTCACCACCCGTTGACCGATGCCCAGCCTATCCCCGAGCAGCCGGCCCCCCCTCCACCCCGGCTAGCCACCCCTATATATTGTTCAGCATGACGTCAGATGGTATGGAATACCCCTTTGGCCAGTTTGGGTCAGCTGTCCTGGGTCTGTCCCCTCCCAGCTCCTGCTGCATCCCTAGCCTGCTCGCTAGCAGGACAGAGCGAGAAGCTGAAAAGTCCTTGGCTTGGTGTAAGCACTGCTCTACAACAATTAAAACATCAGCATGTTATCAGCGCTCTTCTCATCCTAATCCAGAACATAGCACCCTACCAGCTACTAGGAGGAAAATTAACTCTAACCTATCTGAAACCAGGACATATATCCACCCCTTATTCCATACCATTTATGTCATGCTCGGGTTACACCCTTTCCAATACATTCCAGTTAATCACCATTTTCATCTATGGTATATAGAATGTCCACTGAGTTTGCATAGTCCGTGACTGACTTCGGGCTTCATCTGTCACAGTAGTCTTCAGGGCAAAAGAGATGTTGTGTGATGTTGTATTGTCACACGTTGAAGCCCGTTCTCGTTCCATCACCTCTCTGTGCTTGTCCATTTCTATCAGAATTCATTCATTATTATCAGTGTGGCTGTTACTGTGATACCATTAATAGGACATTGACATATAGCAATCATGGTAGTGATGACATACAGTATTGTATGATAATTAACATAATACAATTCAACTCATGGGCTATTCTCACGCAATATTAAATCCCCTTGAGGTACACACCGGACCCCCCCATTCTTTTGCATTACCACCAAGTGCATCCAGGTCCCTGAACAAAAGCAATCCCATGAATGGGTTTGCCTTTTCCTGAGGCAGGAGTAGCCCAGACTGTCTTACCCAGCATGTTTCTTATGTGCACTACAGGAACTTTATCCCCTTCTACAGTGCGTAACAGGTTTGATTGGGCAGGTCCAGCTCGGTTGGCAGATCCTCTAGTATTGACTAACCAGGTGGCCTTTGCCAGATGTGTTTCCCAATTTTTGAATGTCCCAGCACCCATTGCTTTCAGTGTAGTCTTTAACAGTCCATTGTATCGTTCAACTTTCCCGGAGGCTGGTGCATGATAGGGGATGTGATACACCCACTCAATACCATGTTCTTTGGCCCAAGTGTCTATAAGGTTGTTTCGGAAATGAGTCCCATTGTCTGACTCAATTCTTTCTGGGGTGCCATGTCGCCATAGGACTTGCTTTTCAAGGCCCAGGATAGTGTTCCGGGCGGTGGCATGGGGCACAGGATATGTTTCCAGCCATCCGGTGGTTGCTTCCACCATTGTAAGTACGTGGCGCTTGCCGTTGCGGGTTTGGGGGAGTGTGATGTAATCAATCTGCCAGGCCTCTCCATATTTATATTTCAGCCATTGTCCTCCATACCAAAGAGGCTTTGACCGCTTGGCTTGCTTGATTGCAACACGTTTCACAATCATGAATAACCTGTGCAATAGTGTCCATGGTCAGGTCCATCCCTCGAGCACGAGCCCATCTGTATGTTGCATCTCTACCTTGATGGCCTGAGGTGTCATGGGCCCATCGGGCTATAAATAATTCACCTTTATGTTGCCAGTCCAGGTCCACCTGAGCCACTTCAATCTTAGCAGCCTGATCCACCTGCTGGTTGTTTTGATGTTCTTCAGTAGCCCGATTCTTGGGCACATGAGCATCTACATGGCGTACCTTTACAACCAGGTTCTCTACCCGGGCAGCAATATCTTGCCACAATGCAACAGCCCAGATGGGTTTGCCCCTGCGTTCCCAGTTGTTCTGCTTCCGTTGCTGTAACCACCCCCACAGGGCATTTGCTACCATCCATGAATCAGTATAGAGAGAGAGAACTGGCCACTTTTCTCGTTCAGCAATATCTAAAGCCAGCTGGGTGGCTTTCACTTCTGCAAACTGACTCGATTCACCTTCTCCCTCAGCAGCTTCTGCAACTCGTCGTGTAGGACTCCATACAGCAACTTTCCATCTCCGATGCTTTCCCACAATACGACAGGACCCATCAGTGAACAGGGCATATTTCTTCTCATTTTCTGGTAGCTTGTTGTACAGTGGGGCTTCTTCAGCACGGACCACCTCCTCCTCTGATGATATCCCAAAGTATTTGCCTTCTGGCCAGTCCATAATCACTTCCAGGATTCCTGGGCGACTGGGGTTTCCTATTCGAGCCCGCTGAGTAATCAGTGCAACCCACTTGCTCCATGTAGCATCAGTTGCATGATGTGTAGAGGGGACCCTTCCTTTGAACATCCAACCCAGTACCGGCAGTCGGGGTGCCAGGAGGAGCTGTGCTTCAGTACCAATCACTTCCGAAGCAGATCGAACTCCTTCATATGCTGCCAATATCTCTTTTTTTCGGTTGGAGTATAGCGGGCCTCAGATCCTCTGTATCCCCTACTCCAAAACCCGAGGGGTCGACCTCGAGTTTCCCCAGGCTCTTTCTGCCAGAGGCTCCAGGTGGGGCCATTCTCCCTGGCTGCGGTGTAGAGCACATTCTTTACATCTGGTCCTGTTCGGACTGGCCCAAGGGCTACTGCATGAACTATTTCCTGCTTAATTTGTTCAAAGGCTTGTTATTGCTCAGGGCCCCATTCAAAAGCATTCTTCTTACAGGTTACTTGGTAGAGCGGGTTTACAATCATACTGTAATTTGGAATGTGTAATTCTCCAAAACCCCATGACACCTCGGAAAGTTTGTGTTTCCTTTTTGCTAGTTGGTGGAGACATAGCTGTTATTTTGTTGACCACATCCATTGGGATTTGACGACATCCATCTTGACATTTTATTCCTAAAAACTGGATCTCTTGTACAGGTCCTTTGACCTTATTTTGTTTTATGGCAAAACCAGCCTTCAGAAGGATTTGGACTATTTTCTTCCCTTTCTCGAAAACTTCCTCTGCAGTGTCACCCCACACAATGATGTCATCGATGTACTGCAGGTGTTCAGGAGCCTCCCCCTGCTCCAGCGCAGACTGGATCAGTGCATGGCAAATGGTAGGGCTGTGTTTCCACCCCTGGGGCAGCCGATTCCAAGTATATTGGACTCCCCTCCAAGTGAAAGCAAACTGTGGCCTGCACTCTGCTGCTAGAGGGATGGAGAAAAATGCATTAGCAATATCAATTGTGGCATACCACTTGGCTGCCTTTGATTCCAGTTTGTACTGGAGTTCTAGCATGTCCGGCACTGCAGCACTCAGTGGTGGCGTGACTTCGTTCAGGCCACGATAGTCCACTGTTAGTCTCCACTCACCATTAGACTTTCGCACTGGCCATATGGGACTATTAAAAGGTGAATGGGTCTTGCTGATCACTCCTTGGCTCTCCAGTTGACGAATTAGCTCGTGGATGGGAATCAGGGAGTCTCGGTTGGTGCAATATTGCCGCCGGTGCACAGTTGTGGTAGCGATTGGCACTTGCTGTTCTTCAACCCTCAGCAACCCCACAACAGAAGGGTCCTCTGAGAGACCGGGCAAGGTAGACAACTGTTTAATGTCCTCTGTCTCTAAGGCAGCTATGTGGAAAGTCCACCGGAATGCTTTTGGGTCCTTGAAATATCCTCTCCTGGGGTAGTCTATGCCAAGGATGCATGGAGCATCCGGGCCAGTCACAGTAGGGTGCTTTTGCCACTTATTCCCAGTTAGACTCACTTCGGCCTGCAATACAGTTAACCGCTGGGATCCTCCCATCACCCCGTAAATACAGATGGGCTCTGGCCCTTTATAGCTTAATGGCATTACAGTACACTGTGCACCAGTGTGCTAAAGCCTTATATTTCTGTGCTTCTGACGTGCCAGGCCATCGAATCCACACAGTCCAATAAACTCAATTGTCCCTTCCTCCCCCTGGCTGGAGGCAGGGACCCTCTAATCCTGGTCAGAATCTTCATTTCTGTGTCTGAAGGACTGCCACTGGAAGTTGGAGTAGCAAGCTTCTCAGAGAACCTATTTTTCCCAACTGTTTTTCTTTGGAACTCACGTACCCGTGCCTCTAGGGTCGAGGTAGATTTTCCATCCCATTTTCTCATGTCCTCTCCATGGTCACGTAGGTGAAACCACAGGGTGGCATGGGGTGTGTACCCACTGTATCATTTTCCTTGCACGGATGGATGCTTACCACTGATAGCTGAGACACTGGTTTGTACAGATCGGGAGGAAAATAAATTCTCTTTAAGTTAGTGGACCTTTTTAGAAAGTTTCTCCAAAGTATTCTCTTTTAGTTGATGGACACTTTCAGAAAGTTTCTCCACAGCCGAGACGCAGGCGTGTAGGGAAGAAGAGAGACTTTCTTCATACTGCCGGAGTTGTTTAGCCAGTTCATCCACTGTGGGTTCCTCCTGTTCTTTCCAGGCCATTACTGCCAGTGAGCTGGCATATGATGATGGTGCACTCCGTACAAACTTCCGCTACATGGGTCTTGTACACTGGACTTCATCTGGATCTGTGGATATTTGTTTGTTGTCTAGGTCCCTATAAATCACCTCCCGGATGGCTAATTCCCTCAGGTACTGAATTCCCTTCTCCATGGTGGTCCACTTGCCTGGTAGACATACAAGTTCTTCCTTGAAGGGATACCTTTCCTTCACAGCTGACAGGAGACGCCTCCAGAGGCTGTGAGATCGTGCTCCATCTCCAATTGCTTTGTCAATGCCTGCATCTCTAGCAAGGGATCCCAGCCGCCTGGCTTCCCTGCCCTCTAATTCCACACAATTGGCTCCGGTGTCCCAGCACCGGAGCAGCCAGGTGACAAGCTGCTCACCTATACAGCGACCAAAATCTTTTCGCACATCTCGTAGCTCACGCTGGTATAGGTTTCGGGTAGTTACTGTTGTTTTTTCGAATTCTTCATCTTCATCCTCCTGTTCCTCTCATGGCCCGGCCTTGTCTTCTCTATACTTAGTCTTAGTAGAAGTTTCTCTGCGTTCTAAACGACCTGACTCTCTAAACCATTTTTTCACCATTGCTACAGGGGCAACTTTCACTGCTACAGCTCGTTTCTCTGACCCAGCCACAGGGCCTGCCACAGGAGTTGGAATACATGCTGGGCCAGCCACAGGGGTTGAAACAACTGCTGGGCCCATCACAGGAGCTGGAACGACCGCTGGGCCCATCAGAGGTGTTGGAGTGGCCACAGGACCTGGAGAGGCCACGGGAGCTGGAGAGGCCACGGGAGCTGGAGAGGCCACGGAGGCTGCAGAAGCCACAGGGGCTGGAGATGCCGCAGGAGCTGGAGAGGCTGCAGGGGCTGGAGTGGCCACAGGGTCCATCGTAGGGGTTGGAGTGGCTGCAGGGGTTGGAGTGGCTGCTGGGCCTGTCACAGGACTTGGAGTGGCCACAGGGTCTGTCACTAGGTTTATAGTAGCATCAATTGCAGCTCGATAGGCATAGGCCAGACCCCAGCACGCTGTAGTGATTTGTGTCTCTTTGGAATTGCAAGGGTGATGACACCCCTTTTTCAAGCATTCTACCAGTTTTTTAAGATTTTGCAGTTGTTCAGGGGTGAATTTCCAAAACACTGGAGGTGCCCACTGCTCTAGATGCCTGCCCAAATCCTCCCACACTCCCTGCCGCTCATAGCCATCCCGCCTCAGGACAGATCTCTGGATGGCATTCCTAAGTAGATGTTTAACCTTAAACAAAACCTGAAGCGCATTCAGGAGACATAACAATAACACCATGCTGGTCTGAACATCCCAAGGATATTCAAAATCTTGAAGAACTATCGTAACTAGCTCGGAGGATAAGAGGGTGGTGAAGGAGAAAGGGAGAGTGAACAAGTAGGAAAAAATATCTTCCCCTGTCCCCTCCACAGATTGGCTCCCTGATGAAAAAAGGCAATAGGTGTAATTGTTAATAGCTTCTGAGATATGGTTTCCAAAGTATGGAGTCAACGACAGTGCTGAGTACACATAACAGGTTAAAGTCATGGCCAGAAATTTCATCATATCATAAGCCATTGTTACACCGCACAGTACCATAATGATCTTAAACCAAGGCCCGGAAAGTATAAACAGCACGACAGGGAGCACATACAGAAAGTAACGTGCTATAAAACTCAATTTGGGAAACAGGCACTGCAGACCTGAGATCAAAGCAATCAACACTGTGACTAGCAACTATTAAGCAGGTCTAATACTTATACCAATTTTGGTTTAACACACTCTGGTCAGATCTGTTGTTATCTCAACCCTTCGTGCCCCAGGTTGGGCACCAAAAGGACTGTTGTGGTTTAACCTGGCCGGCAGCTAAGCACCACACAGCCATTCACTCACCCTCCCCCCTCCCTCTCTGGGCTGGGGGAGAGAATCAGGAAAATGAAGCCTGTGGGTTGAGATAGAGACAGTTTATTAGGAAAGAAAAGAAGAAAAAAAGAAAAGAAAAGAAAAGAAAAGAAAAGAAAAGAAAAGAAAAGAAAAGAAAAGAAAAGAAAAGAAAAGAAAAGAAAAGAAAAAGAAAAAGAAAAGAAAAGAAAAGAAAAGAAAAGAAAAGAAAAGAAAAGAAAAGAAAAGAAAAGAAAAGAAAAGAAAACAAAGGAAAGGAAAGGAAAGGAAAGGAAAGGAAAGGAAAGGAAAGGAAAGGAAAGGAAAGGAAAGGAAAGGAAAGGAAAGGAAAGGAAAGAAAAAAGAAAAGAAAAGAAAAGAAAAGAAAAGAAAAGAAAAGAAAAGAAAAGAAAAGAAAAGAAAAGAAAAGAAAAAAGAAAAGAAAAGAAAAGAAAAGAAAAGAAAAGAAAGAAAGAAAAGAAAGAATAATAATGATAATAGTACTACTAATAATAATGTGTACAAACAAGTGATGCACAATGCAAGTGCTCACCACCCGCTGACTGATGCCCAGTGTATCCCCGAGCAGCCGGTAATAGCTGGTAATATCCCCGATAAGCTGTAATAGGCAACAGCACCTGCCCCTCCACTCCCCCTCATGAGGAAGCTGTAGACCATGATGAGGTCTCCCCTCAGCCTCCTCTTTTCCAGGCTGAACAGGCCAAGCAACCTCAGCCACCCCTCTTATGTCTTCCCCTCTAGGCCCTTCACCATCTGTGGAGCAATTGCCTCCAGAAAATATTCCAGCTGGGGAGAATTGCCTTACTGAAAAACCCCCATTCTATAAGGAAAATACACCTTCTGCACCAAGCCTAATTGACAAAGCAGAATCTCAGCAAAAAAACTCCTACCCCCGGTGAGGGCAGTGAGCCACCCTTCTCAGCAGGTATAGCAATTCAATGGCTCTCTAATGAACACTCCGACCCTATCATTGCCATTCCCTCTGGACCCCGAAAAATATTGGTAAACTTTCTTATTGACACTGGGGTCCAAATGTCGGTAATTACAGATGAGACAGCACAAACCCTGAGCATAACACCTGCTCAACGCAGGGTTAAATTCACGGGAATCAGTGGAGTGGAAAAACAATGCCCCACCACACAAATTTCACTCTGGTTGCCAGAGGAACAAAAATTAACCAGGGCAGAAGTATTAGTCGGTGCTGCATATACTAATATTTTAGGATTTGACATACTGCATGGGCAAATGTGGAAACTCCCAGATGGAACTGTGTGGAGTTTCGCGACACATCAAAGGGATTCAGGTACAGTGAAGTTGAGTCTGTTACAAACATCCATACCTTTATCCCCCGCTAAAATCACTAATGTCCAGCAATATTCATTGCCAGCAGCACTTATGGGGATTGACGGGGTGGTAACAGAATTGGAAGAAAGAGGCATTATTAAAAGGACCCATTCACCTTACAATTCACCGGTGTGGCTGGTAAAGAAACCAACCAGGCAATGTCATTTTACAGTGGATTACAGACAGTTAAATGCTAACACCACACCTTTGACTGCTGCAGTTCCAAACACGGCAGAGACAGTGAAAGCCTTCTGTGCATCTAACAGTAGCAATGGTGCTAACTACTCCCAAATATCCCTACACATGGGAAGTCAAAGATTGTTATTTCACCCTTTTTCTAACCCTGCCGGTTGAATACAACCGAGCATGTTTTATTTCTTTTTTTGTTCACGGGAATCCTGAGTGAACTGCATGTGGACAGCTGGAGAATCACAAATCAACAGTTTGGATTAATAATGCTGTGCTTTACCCTGACCTTGATGCAATTACAGGCCTCAAAGGAAACTTAGCTACTGTGGTTGTGCATGGAGCTGAGGTGTTTCACCATGACATCTAACCACGTATTGTCACAGTATAGTGCAAGCACTAAAACATCTCAAAACAAAAAGGACCTAAATCTCTCTAGTTTTACATGGAAACAAAATATTTTCAAAAGATGAATGGAGTTAGAATGATTCTCTTCGAATGGCTGAACTTCAAGCCACTTCAGTCCAGATGATACAAATCATTTGCTGAATAACTAATGGGTCTACTTACAATAGGCCGACTGAAATTAAGACAATTTATACTGATTCTTCCAGACCACAAACTTATAGTACTGATTGTAACAAAATAACTGAACCAAATTCTGATTGCTGGCACAATTTTACTTTCACCAAACCTATAATTGTGTACTGTCTTTTGGGTTACAGAAGAACAGAATTACTATTCAAATATATAATTGGTACAGCAACATCCACATCGATTGCAAAGGATAAGAAGCCTCTGCCCCCAAAGATATTTGAAAATGTACCAACTCGGCCTCCCATTAGTCTAACTCCTTCCATCTTCAACACAGGTCCTTACAGAATTAAAAATGTGGGACAACAAGTTCTCTTTAACCCTAGCTGGTCTCTACAAGGGTAGAGCTAGTGCTGCACATTAATATCTTAGAAATCAACTCAAAATGTACCACCTTTTTGAGAAACTGCCTACACCGGCTGGTTAGCATGGTTACACGGACGTTCTCTGAAACAATCTTGGTACATGCCATGGGATACAACTGGGTTATTTGGAACAGGATTAGGTATACTAAATAGCATAGATGCTGAGGTCCTAATGAATAGAATAACTGCTACCACAGACGACCTAAGGAAACTGGAACTCTATTATTAGAGAGGGAGAAGGAAGAACTTTACCCACTGAAATTCAAAAATTGATTTGGGATAATGCTTCAGAATTTGAAAAGGAGTTTCAAGCATGGTGGCAATTAGTCAACTTTACCTATTATGCAGAAAATTATAAAATGATTGCCTTTATACTTACCATAAGCAATGCCACCATATGCAATGTATAGCCAATCATTGCATTAGGACTCAGTCATAATGGAACTATATTTTATCCTAAGGAGCATAAAGTATGGGCCCATCAAAAGGGAGGAAAGTGGCAAACAGTTGATGCAAATGCATGTATTGTGCATGAACAAAAAAGGTTTCATCTGTGAGAGTAACACACTCGAAGGCCAAGACATTTGTCTTGACACTGAACAAAATATTTGCCGCTTTGACATACATCCTAATGAGACCCTTGAAAGTGTTCTTGTATATACTGGGAAAGGCTGTGTTTGCATGAGAACCCATTGTGATTCTGTAGTCATAGCTAATACTATTGTAAATACAAGTGATCACCCTAATGTTTGTGTTTGTAACTTTACCAAAATTCTAGGATGTGATTTTAGTTACTCAGCTCCTGTCACCTCTTATCAACTTGTTACATTCAATTATATTCTGCTTCATGATCTGCTGCCTACTCCTATTGGAATGAACCTTGCCTTGGTGAAGAAATTACTGTTACATGAAGACTTAAAGTGGCTGATGAAACAAGTCTGAGAAAATGGATGAAAGACTGATTACTGTCCATCATGATATAGAAGAAATACATCGAGTGATGGAAAGAGTAAAGAAAGATGAAAAACACCATTGGTGGGACACTTTGTGTGGATGGTCGCCAGCTGCCACAGGAATCTTCAACAAGATGCTTCACCCTGTTGTCGTTTTGTTAATGCTCACTGTATTATGCTTTATGCTGACAATTAGATTGTATGTTAAACTCTGGATTATGATGAAACATTAGCATCCCTACACAATGTACATACACTCCATAAACCTCGCCCCGAGAATGTATGTGATATCCCCGACATATTCCGAATGTCATGAAGCTTGAGTGACTATAGTCACGGGGTAGATTATGTGGAGTAATTGCCTAAAGTAACTAGGAAAATAAAACTAATATTCACATTTTAAAGAAAACGTACAGCATTGAAGAGGCTTTCAGGGTAGGGCGTAGCTGCATTACCTGAGCCTTCCCTAGGCCTCCAACCTTAGATGCTATTGCACTGGGGGAACCTGGTGTGCTGATTCTAAGGAACAGTACAGAGCGTAGAGCGGAGTGGAGACACCGTGGCTAGGCTCTGTGGCCAGGTGGGGACTCGATTGTTCTTGTGCACACCGAAACTGATAAGCTGCACTTCTGCTACCCTGAGCCAACGACCTGTCATGTTTCTGACAAAATGCTGTATTCTAGTGTACTTTTGCTCATTATAATATCATAATACCAAAACACACCTCCATCCCAAAAGCTACCCGCCTCCAAGGTGCGACCACCCCTCACTGAGCACGCGCTCTGAATTTCTCGGAGCCTATACCTTTAAACAAAGGCGAGAAAACTTTTCATCAGTCATAACTAAGATATGCTTGACTAGAGTCACTCAAGCTCCACCTAAAAGATAGAAAATAATATAAATTGGCTTAAGAGAGAGGGGATGTTAGGGAAGATACCATCGTCAGGGGAGATACCATCATGAGGGAATATACCATCACAAGTACCTCCTGACTTCTGGGATCAGTCAACAGGCTGAGCCTCTCTTTCCCCCCCATTCAGACGCCTTTGGGTGAGATTTGAACACTTGGTTATACCAGGTGTCTCCGCGGAAACTTAGAACTCTCTATAAAGTCTTTGTGCCTTTTTACGCGTTAATTTCCAGGCTGTGCACCTGTGTATTTCATGCATGCTAGCTTGCTTTTGCAGACAGTAAATTATCGCCGGCAATCCAAAGAACCTGTGTACCTGTTGCTGTAATAAATTGCACTTAATTGCACTGTTCCTAGCCGTGATAGTTCTCATTGAATGCGACTAGAGTGAGGGCGTGTTACTTTGCTGATGAATCCGTGACCATGATAGTTCAGTACCCTGAATCTGACTGGACCCATACTGGTTAATCGGCTACACCCCTTAGTGCGACACAATCCTTGTTGCCCTTCTCTGGACACTCTCCAATAGTTTCACGTCCTTTTTGTACTGTGGTGCCCAGAACTGCACACAGTACTTGAGGTGAGGCCGCACCAGCGCAGATTAGAGTGGGACAATCACTTCCCTCGACCGACTAGCAATGCCATGCTTGATGCACCCCAGGATATTGTTGGCCCTGCTGGCTGCCAGGGCACACTGATGGCTCATATTCAGCTTGCTATCAACCAAAACCCCTAGAACCCTCTCTGCAGGGCTGCTGTCCAGCGTCTCATCCCCCAGTCTGTACATATAGCCAGGGTTGCCCTGTCCCAGGTGCAGGACCCTGCACTTGCTCTTGTTAAACTTCATGCGGTTGGTGATTGCCCAGCTCTCCAATCTGTCCAGATCTCTCTGCAAGGCCTTTCCACCCTCAAGGGAGTCAACAACTCCTCCAAGTTTAGTATCATCAGCAACTTTGCTCAAAACACCTTCTAGTCCCACATCCAAATCTTTTATAAAAACATTGAAGAGAACTGGCCCTAAAATGGAGCCTTGGGGGACCCCACTATTGATCAGCCGCCAGCCTGATGCAGACCCATTTACCACAACCCTTTGAGCCCTGCCCCTCATCCAATTATTCACCCATTGCATGATGTTTTTATCTAGCTGTATGCTGGACATTTTGTTGAGTAGGATCCTATGGGAAACTATGTCAAAAACTTTACTGAAATCCCAAAAGATCACATCAGCTGGTTTCCCTTGGTCAACTAGATGGGTGATCTTATCATAAAAGGAAATCAAGTTAGTCAAACAGGACCTACCCCTCGTGAACCCATGTTGGCTGGGACCAATGACTGCATTGTCCCCCAGGTGCGCTTCAGTAACTTCAAGAATCATCCTCTCCATAATTTTACCAGTCACTGACGTGAGACTGACAGGCCTGTAGTTTCCAGGGTTCTCTTTCCTGCCCTTCTTGAAAATTGGTACAACATTTGCCAGCTTCCAGTCTACTGGGACCTCTCCAGATTCCCAAGA
Source organism: Cygnus olor (assembly GCF_009769625.2). Taxonomy (NCBI): domain Eukaryota; kingdom Metazoa; phylum Chordata; class Aves; order Anseriformes; family Anatidae; genus Cygnus; species Cygnus olor. The sequence continues at coordinate 1,308,633 of NW_024429073.1, read as the reverse complement.
TCGTTGAAAAATAATTGAGAGAGGTCCCACAGTGACATTAGCCAGCTCTATAAGCACCCTGGGATGAATTCCATCCGGACCCATGGACTTGTATGGATCCAGGTGAAGCAGCAAATCCTGCACACGTTCAAAGTTGGTTGGGAGTTTATAATTCCCACCGTCACGGTCCTCCAGCTCAGGGCACCCGGGCATGCACCAGTCTCTGGGAAAATAGAACGATACAATGGAATGTTGAAGACTACACTGAAAGCAATGGGTGCTAGGACATTCAAACTTTGGGATACACATTTAGTAAAGGCCACCTGGTTAGTCAACACTAGGGGATCTGCCAACTGAGCTGGACCTGCCCAATCAAACCTGTTACGTACTGTAGAAGGGGATAAAGTCCCCATAGTGCACATAAAAAACGTGATGGGGAAGACATTTTGGTTTATTCCTGCCCAGGGAAAAGGCAAACCCATCCGTGGGATTGCTTTTGCTCAGGGACATGGGTACACTTGGTGAGTATTGCAGAAGAATGGGGAGGTCCGATGTGTACCTCAAGGGGGTTTAATATTCCGTGAGAATAGCCCATGAGTTGAATTGTATTATGCTAGTTGCTATATAATACTGTATGTCATCATTACTATGGTTCCTGTATGTCCTACAGTATCACAGTGATAGTCACCCAGATAATTATGAATGAATTTTGATAGAACTTGACAAGCACAGTGGTGTGATGGAACCAGAATGGGCTTCAGCATGCGATGATCCAACACCACACACCATTTCTTCTGCCCTGAAAGGCAGTTGTGACAGATGGAGACCAAAGTCAGTCACACTCTAAACAAAATCAGTGGACATTTTATATAGATGTATGAAAAGCAGTGATTAATTGGAATGTATTGGAAAAGGTGGGACCTGAGCATGACATAAATAGCATGGAATAAGGGACATAAATGGTATGGAATAAGGGGTGGATATTGTCCTGGTTTCAGTTAGGATAGAGTTAATTTTCCTCCTAGTACCTGGTATGGTGCTCTGTTTTGGATATAGGATGAGAATAATGTTGATAATACGCTGATGTTTTAATTGTTAGCGAGCAGTACTTACACCTGCCAGTGAGGAGGCTGAGGGTGCACAAAAAGCTGGGAGGGAATAGAACCAGGACAGCTGACCCAAACTGGCCAAAGGGATAGTCCATACCACCTGACGTCATGCTGAACAATTAATATGGGTTGGCTGGCTGGGGTAGGGGGACTGCTGCTCAGGGATGGGTTGGGCATCGGTCAGTGGGTGGTGAGCAATTGTGTTATGCATCACTTGTTTTGTACACATTATTATTATTATTACTATTATAATAATTATTATTTTTCTTTCTTTCTTTTCTGTCCTAATTAACTGTCTTTTCTCAACACAAGAGCTTTTACTTTTTTTTCTGATTTTCTCCCCCATCCCACTGTGGGGGCAGGGTGAGCTGCCGGCTGGGTTAAATCACAACAAATGAATACTAGAAGGACTGAGCAGAGTTGTACCCTTTTACATCCCTAACCAATAACTGAGGGTCCTGGGTGAGTAGAAAGAAAATGGCTTGTGAGCTCTCCTTCCACCATCTGTTCTTCTGACACTGCTGAAGCTGAAGTTCTGGGATATATGGTCCATTTGGTTTGGCCATAGGGTACTTAGAATCATAGAATCATTTAGGTTGGAAAAGACCCATACAATCATCAAGTCCAAGCATCATCCTAACACTACCAAGTCAGCCAGTAAAGCATGTCCCTAAGCACCACATCTACACGTCTCTTAAATACCTCCAGGGATGGCAACTCCACCCCCACCCCCCACCCCCCGCCCCAAGCAGCCCATTCCAATGCTTAACCACTGTCTCCATGAAGAAATTCTTCCTAATATCCAATCTAAACATCACCTGGCACAACGTGAGGCTTTTTGCATCCTATCATTTGTCACCTGAGAAAAGAGACCAACACCTACCTCGCTACAGCCTCTTTTCATGTAGTTGTAGTGATGAGGTCTCCCCTCAGCTTCCTTTTCTCCAGATTAAACAGCTCCAGTTCCCTCAGCTGCTCCTCATATGTTTTCTTTTCTAGTCCCTTCACCAGCTTTATTTCTCTTCTCTGAACATGTTCTAGCAACTCAGTATCTTTCTTGTAGTGAGGGGTCCAAAACTGAACACAGTACTCGAGGTGCGGGCTCACCAAAGCCAAGCACAGAGGGACAATCACTTCCCTAGTCCTGTTGGCCCCACTATTTCTGATACAAGCCAGGATGGTATTGGCTTTCTTGGCCACCTAGGCACACTGCGGGCTCATGTTCAGCCAGCTGTTGACCAGCACCCTCAGGTCCTTTTCTGCTGGGCAACTTTCCAGATACTCTTCCCCAAGTCTATACCACTGCATTGGGTTGTTATGACCAACGTGCAGCAGCATGTGGCACTTAGCCTTCTTGAATGCCATACAATTGGACACGGCCCATCATTCTAGACTATCCAGATCCTTCTGCAGAGACTTTCTACCCTCAAGGAGATCAACACTCCTGCCCAACTTACTGCAAACTTACTGAGGGTGCATTTGATCCCCTCATCAAGATTGCTGAAAAAATTTTAAACAAAACTGTCCCCAATACTACATTCTCCATTCTACTTGCATTCTTCATTCCTGCATTACAGCATAAGATAAGAATCAAACACTTGGACTTCTACTTTCCATCATGACAAGAATGGTACTTATTGAAAAGATATCCATCCTGATGAGAAAGTCAATAAGTCATTACTTATTAAATTATAGAGACTGGAATTAGTGGGAAAGAAACAGATTCAAATATATTTGTTCAGCTTCAACTTTTGTTTCTATGCTAGCAGCTTGAAAGGACTGTTCTCAGACTGGAGAAGTAGTATTTAAATCACCTACTGTTTTGGACTGGTGGAACATAAAAAAAATCAGAAATAATTACTTTAATCTTTCCACTGTTTTTTTTTTCTTCCTGTGCATTCAACAAAATATATGCTTATTAAGGAAGTTAGGGGATGGATAGCATTTGATAGCACTGTTTAGGGAAAGCAGCTAAAAGTTGGTTCATGTCTACAAAGGCAAGATTTTTCTGATAAATATCACAGAATCACAGAATTGTAGGGGTTGGAAGGGACCTCGAAAGATCATCGGGTCCAACCCCCCTGCCAAAGCAGGTTCCTTAGAGCAGGCTGCCCAGGTAGGCATCCAGACGGGCCTTGAATATCTCCAGAGGAGGAAAGATATCTGCAGTTTTGCCTAATCTAAGATATTAGTTAAGCATACCAATTTAGTAAAGGCACAAGTAATTGTAAACACCTTCCCAAGCATTCCAGTTTAGTAAAGATGCAGCTCTTTGCAGAAGCCATCTTTCTACCCACCTTCTCTGTGGTGTCTTTTAAATATAGAAAAAAGTTCATAAATATTTCTACCACTTATCACATACAAATCAATTAAGATTTTAAAATATTTGATACAGGCATGGTTTTGTTCTATTATCACAGCTTTGAAGTGCTGTGGGAATAATTGCAAAGTATCATCAATATAAAGCAGTATTTAAATTACATATTACATGTTTATTATGGGTGGATTTTTTTAAAATTTGCATATTATGAAAAATCAGATGTATTTAAAATTTTTGTAAGATAAATTGTGTGCTCTAATTTACAGTTTGATGTAGTAATAATCCATAAAAGTTCAGGTCCTTTAGAGTTGTGTTTGCAAATTAATTTTCTTAGGAAGCAGCTACAAAGGATATTGCTGTTTACACAAGCAAGAACCAGCTTGCTACATTTTTTTTCATCAGATAGCTAAATGCACTTTTTACGTTGTTTCAGAGTTTTGTTTTTTTAAAAAAGTTTATATAGAAATTTATATGTGTTGTGGTTTAACCCTGCTGGCAGCTAAGCACCACACAGCTGTTCTCTCACCGTCCCCCCCTCCCTCTCTGGGATGGGGGAGAGAATCAGGAAAATGAAGCCTGTGGGTTGAGATAGAGGCAGTTTATTAGGACAGAAAAGAAAAGGAAAATAATAATAATAATGATAATAGTACTACTACTAATAATGTGTACAAACAAGTGATGCACAATGCAATTGGTCACCACCAGATGACCGATGCCCAGCCTATCCCCGACCAGCCGGCTCCCCCTCCACCCCGGCTAGCCACCCCTATATATTGTTCAGCATGACGTCAGATGGTATGGAATACCCCTTTGGCCAGTTTGGGTCAGCTGTCCTGGGTCTGTCCCCTCCCAGCTCCTGCTGCATCCCTAGCCTGCTCGCTAGCAGGACAGAGCGAGAAGCTGAAAAGTCCTTGGCTTGGTGTAAGCACTGCTCTGCAACAATTAAAACATCAGCGTGTTATCAGTGCTCTTCTCATCCTAATCCAAAACATAGCACCCTACCAGCTACTAGGAGGAAAATTAACTCTACCCTAACTGAAACCAGGACAGATATCCACCCCTTATTCCATACCATTTATGTCATGCTCAGGTTACACCCTTTCCAATACATTCTAATTAATCACCATTTTCATCTATGGTATATAGCAATCACGGCAGTGATGACATACAGTATTATATGATAATTAACATACTACAATTCAACTCATGGGCTATTCTCACCCAATATTAAATCCCCTTGAGGTACACATCAGACCTTCCCATGCTTTTGCATTACCCACCAAGTGCATCCAGGTCCCTGAGCAAAAGCAATCCCACGAATGGGTTTGCCTTTTCCTGAGGCAGGAGTAGCCCAGACTGTCTTACCCAGCATGTTTCTTATGTGCACTACAGGAAATTTATCCCCTTCTACAGTGCGTAACAGGTTTGATTGGGCAGGTCCAGCTCGGTTGGCAGATCCCCTAGTATTGACTAACAAGGTGGCCTTTGCCAAATGCGTATCCCAATTTTTGAATGTCCCAGCACCCATTGCCTTCAGTGTAGTCTTTAACAATCCATTGTATCGCTTGATTTTCCCAGAGGCTGGTGCATGATAGGGGATATGATATACCCACTCAATACCATGTTCTTTGGCCCAAGTGTCTATAAGGTTGTTTCGGAAATGAGTCCCATTGTCTGACTCAATTCTTTCTGGGGTGCCATGTCGCCATAGGACTTGCTTTTCAAGGCCCAGGATAGTGTTCCGGGCGGTGGCATGGGGCACAGGATATGTTTCCAGCCATCCGGTGGTTGCTTCCACCATTGTAAGTATGTGGCGCTTGCCATTGCGGGTTTGCAGGAGTGTGATGTAATCAATCTGCCAGGCCTCTCCATATTTGTATTTCAGCCATCGTCCTCTATACCAAAGAGGCTTTGACCGTTTGGCTTGCTTGATTGCAGCACATGTTTCACAATCATGCATAACCTGTGCAATAGTGTCCATGGTCAGGTCCACCCCTCGGTCACGAGCCCATCTGTATGTTGCATCTCTGCCTTGATGGCCTGGGCTGTCATGGGCCCATCGAGTTCACCTTTATGTTGCCAGTCCAGCTCCACCTGAGCCACTTTAATCTTAGCAGCCTGATCCACCTGCTGGTTGTTTTGATGTTCTTCACTGGCCTGATACTTGGGCACATGAGCATCTACATGGCGTACTTTTACAACCATGTTCTCTACACGGGCAGCAATATCTTGCCACAATGCAGCAGCCCAGATGGGTTTACCCCTGCGTGTTTCCATCCCTGGGGCAGTCAATTACAGCTGTGCTGGATGCTCCTCTAAGTGAAAGCAAACCGTGGCCTGCACTCTGCTGTCAAAGGTATGGGAAAAATGTATTAGCGATATCAATTTTGGCATACCGCTTGGCTGCCTTTGACTCCAGTTCTAGCGTGTTCAGCAACTGCAGCACTCAGCGATGGTGTGACTACATTCATGCCAGCACACTGGCAGCAATGAATTGGAAAGGCCATGACAGTCCACTGCCTCCACTCTCCATTGGACTTTTGCAGTGGCCATATGGGACTGTTAAAGGATGAGTGAGTTGCTGATCACTCCTTGGCTCTCCAGGTGATGAATCAGCTTATGGATGGGAATCAGGGAGTGTCGGTTGGTGTAATATTGCTGCCAGTGCACAGTTGTGGTAGCAGTTGGCACCTGCTATTCTTCAACTGTGAGCAACCCCACAACAGAATGATCCTCAAAAGAGACCAGGTAAGGTAGACAGCTGCTTCATCTTCTCCGTACTTAAGGCAGCTATGCCGAAAGCCCAGCGGTACCTTTTTGGGACCTTCAAGTACCCTCTTCTCCAGCATGACTAATTCCCTCAGGTACTGGATACCTCTCTCCATGGTGGTCCACTTGCCTGGGCGACATACAACATCTTCCCTTCAGGATACCTTTCCTTCACACCTGACAGGAGTCACCTCCAGAGGCTGAGGACTTGTGCTCCTCTTCCAATCGCTTCATCAATGCCCCCTTCCCTAGAGAGGGATCTCAGTTGTTGGGCTTCCTTGCCTTCCAGTTCCTGGCTTCTGGCCCCCTTACCTCACCATCAGAGTAGCCACCTGACAATGTAGTCTCCTGGACGATGGCTGAAATCTTTTGCATATTTTGCAGCTCACTCAGGGATAGGAATTGGGTGGTTTCTGACTCACTTATTTTCTCACTCCCCCTCCTCTTCTTGTGATGGCCATACTGCAGAGCAGTCTGCCTCTTCTATTTCTTCCTCCTGCTCCCTCTTAGGAGAAGCTTCTTCCGTTACTAAATGAGCTGGTGTCCTGGTTTCAGTTAGGATAGAGTTAATTTTCCTCCTAGTAGCTGGGCTGGCTTCTGCTTCCATTGTTTCTTCTTGACTATAGCAGCAACTGATACCACCGAGGGTTGGCTTTCTCCCACCAGCCATCTACTCCCCCCAAATTATTGCTGAGCATGATGTATGGAATATTCCTTTGGTCTGTTTGTATCAGCTGTCCTGGTTGTGTCCCTTCCTGGCTTCTTGTGCTCCCTCAGCCTATTCATTGGCATGGCAACATGAGAAGCAGAAAAGTCCTCGGCTTAGTGTAAGCCCCACTCTGCAACAACTAAAACATGGGTGCGTTATCAGCACTATTTTCATCCTAAACTAAAACACAGCATCCTACCAGCTACTAGGAAGAAAATTAATTCTATCCCCGCCAAAATCAGGACAAAGTGTTAAAGAATTTCTGTGATCATGGCTTAAATGACCAAGCTTTCTTGAATTCAGTATTGGATGTCTACAGGAACGATGTGTTTATTTGATTCTCATTCATCTAAGCGTAAATATATAAGGTATCATCTTTTTCACATACAACCAGAAAGTAATATGGTGATTTCTGACTTTTATCTGTTCTCTAGCAAGATATTCATTGTGACTGTCTACCATGGGAGCCTTACATGAAAACTTTTCTATGCAAGCCTTTATCATTCTGATTGACACAAGTTTCCAAGTATTCACTAACACCTGTTTCAACCATGTTCAGTGAAGGCAGGGGATTCTTTATGCAGCACTTCTCTAAGTACTCTCTAAACTGCTTCTGCAGGGTGTTATAAATAGAGACATCCCATAGCTCATGAAAGGCTTGAAGGCCAAGTATTTTGGGTTGCTCAGTTTAAGAGTTACAGGCATGGTGAGAAAAGGACACTGTTTGCTGAGGATCTCTCTCTCTTCCTAGATACTCATGCATATTATGGATCACTCCATGCTACTCAACAGCACATGGTACAACATTGTAATATCTGAGATGAAAACAGCACTGTACTTCAGTTCATTCTTCCTGGACTTCCGTTCAATGTTTATATCTTTAGTATCTCTTCAAGATTTAAGAATTATTTAGTGAGTCTTATCTCTAGACTTTCAGAGATGATTTCTGGAGAAGGTATCTCTCCTGACGCTTTTGCTCCTGTGACCCATAATGCTGCTACTTTCCTTCATTAGTTTACTAACATGCATGCATATTTTTCCAAATAACAGCATTTTTCCCCTAATGTCCTGGAGCATCTACATTAGGAATGATAACATTATTATTCCCTGTGGTGCCCTGTTGATGTGCCATATATTTCTTTCTCGTGTGCTGAATATGGCATTATTTTGAACAAACATTTCCTTTGACTTTGAATATCAGGCATATTTCCTTCACTGCCTGAAAATATATTGAATATTTGATCTTTGTGTTCACTGAAATCAGGACAAATATTACTTCACTTTAGTCTGATCACTTATGCTTGTGACCTGTGATGCGTTTCCTGAATATGATTTTAACACATCTTCTCAATGTACCCTGTTGTTACTTACGCAGCATTAGCCATGTCTTTCAGGAGAGCTTTTCCACTGGCACTGTGACTGCAACTTTTGTCATTCTTCCACCTTTAGTCTTTCACATAATTTAGGAGACAATTTTCACAAGTAACCATTTTAACTGTCTTTTTCCATTCCTATGCTTCTTCTGTGCAGCTAATTGATATTCTTTGAGAATTTTGATATCCTAAGTTTCACCCTTTTTCAGAACTGATAATATGATCCCAGAGCAAAGGGATATTCCATACTATATGATGCCACACTCAGCAATAAAAGCGGGGAAAGGCGAAGGAGAGGGGGGTCTCTCATTATGAAAACATCTGTCCTCCCAAACAACCACTATGCGTATTGAGGCCCTGCTTCCCAGGACGTGGCTGAACATTGCTTGTTGACGGGAAGAAGAGAGTAATTTCTTTTCTCTCTCTCTGTACTTCCGTGTAGCCATTGCTAATCTGTTTTCCCCTCTTCCTTTTTCCTTTAATTAAATTAACCTTATCTCAACGCGAGTTGTTTTTTTTTTTTCTTTTTTTTTTTTCTTTCCAGCATACTGTCTTCTTCCCCTCTTCTTCTAAGGAAGGGGCGTGAGAGAGCAGCTGTTGTGGAGTTCAGCTGCCCAGCAAGGTAAAACCACCACAGTCCTTTTTGGCACCAAATGTGGGGCAGAGAGATTTTCTTTGTACTGCTGAAGCTGGCTGGACACAACATCCACTGTTGGTCCCATCTCATCTTTCCAATTCATACCTGCCAGTGTGCTGGCATGTGATGATGGTGCACCCTGTACAAACTTCCACCACATGGACAGTGTGCACTGGACTTCATCGGAATCCATGTACATGTAAATCCAAAAGTACATGGCGTACTTTTACAACCAGGTTCTCTACACGGGCAGCAATATCTTGCCACAATGCAGCAGCCCAGATGGGTTTGCCTCTGCGCTGCCAGTTGCTCTGCTTCCATTGCTGCAACCACCCCCACAGGGCATTTGGTACCATCCATGAATCAGTATAGAGATAGAGAACTGGCCACTTTTCTCGTTCAGCAATATCTAAAGCCAGCTGGGTGGCTTTCACTTCTGCAAACTGACTCGATTCACCTTCTCCCTCAGCAGCTTCTGCAACTCATCGTGTAGGACTCCATACAGCAGCTTTCCATCTCCAATGCTTTCCCACAATACGACAGGACCCATCAGTGAACAGGGCATATTTCTTCTCATTTTCTGGTAGCTTGTTGTACAGTGGGGCTTCTTCAGCACGGACCACCTCCTCCTCTGATGATATCCCAAAGTACTTGCCTTCTGGCCAGTCCATAATCACTTCCAAGATTCCTGGGCGACTGGGGTTTCCTATCCGAGCCCGCTGAGTAATCAGTGCAACCCACTTGCTCCATGTAGCATCAGTTGCATGATGTGTAGAGGGGACCTTCCTTTGAACATCCAGCCTAGTACCGGCAGTCGGGGTGCCAGGAGGAGCTGTGCTTCAGTACCAATCACTTCCAAAGCAGATCAAACTCCCTCATATGCTGCCAATATCTCTTTTTTTCGGTTGGAGTGTAGCGGGCCTCAGATCCTCTGTATCCCCTACTCCAAAACCCGAGGGGTCGACCTCGAGTTTCCCCAGGCTCTTTCTGCCAGAGGCTCCAGGTGGGGCCATTCTCCCCGGATGCGGTGTAGAGCACATTCTTTACATCTGGTCCTGTTCGGACTGGCCCAAGGGCTACTGCATGAACTATTTCCTGCTTAATTTGTTCAAAGGCTTGTTGTTGCTCGGGGCCCCATTTGAAATCATTCTTCGTATGGGTTACTTGATAGAGCGGGCTCACAATCATACTGTAATTTGGAATGTGTAATTCTCCAAAACCCCATGACACCTAGGAAAGTTTGTGTTTCTTTTTTGCTAGTTGGTGGAGACATAGCTGTTATTTTGTCGACCACATCCATTGGGATTTGACGACGCCCATCTTGCCGTTTTATTCCTAAAAGCTGGATCTCTTGTACAGGTCCTTTGGCTTTATTTTGTTTTATGGCAAAACCAGCTGATCAGCCCTTCTACTCCCTCTGGGGGACTGCCCAACAGGAACCAGAGGAGTAATTTTCCTTGGAGACACCATTTTGGCTGCTGTATTTCCTTGCATTTCACGTACCCGAGCTACTAGTGTCAAGGTAGGTTCCTCATGTCTTCCCCGTGATCATGGAGATAAAACCATAGCGTGCCATGTGCTGTGTGTCCATGGTGCTCTCTCCCTCGAGCAGGAAAATGCCAACACTTAATGGCTGAGATACTGCTCCATCTGGGTGAAAGGAAGATTCTTCAAGGTGGTGAACCTGTTGGGACAATTTCTCCACAGCCAAGATGCAGGCCCGTAGTGAGGCAGAGAGTTTTTCTTCATATTGCTGAAGCTGGCTGGACATGACATCCACTGTTGGTCCCATCCTATCTCTCCAATTCATCTCTGCCAGCATGCTATCGTGTGATGATGGTGCACTCTGTACAACTTCTGCCACATGGACAGTGTGCACTGGACTTCATCAGAATCTTTGGGTGTCTGGTCATTGTCCAAATCAGTATAAACCATCTCCAGCACGACTAATTCCCTAAGGTGCTGGAAACATTTCTCCGTGGTGGTCCACTTGCCTAGTTGATATACAATGTCTTCCTTGAAGGGATACCTTTCCTTCACACCTGACAGGAGTCGCCTCCAGAGGCTGAGAATCTGTGCCTCTGTCCCAGTCTCTCTGTCAATGACCCTTTCCCTAGAGAGGGATCCCAGCTGCTTGGCTTCCTTGCCTTGTAATTCCTGGCTATTGGCCCCAGTGTCCCAGCATCGAAGCAGCCAGGTGAGGATGTGCTCGCCTGGGTGAAGAGTGAAATCCCTTTGTATATCTCACAACTCACTCAGGGATAGGGATCGGGTGGTTTCTGACTCGTTTATGATTTCTGACTCTTCTTCCTGCTGTTTATGTGATGGCTCTGCTTTAGAGTTGCCTGCCTCTTCCACTTTTCCCTCCTTGAACTTTTTAGAAGGAGCTTCTTCCCTTACTGAATGAGCTCACTTCCCCTTCCATTGTTTTGTCTTGACTATGGGGGCGAATGTTACCATCGACGGTTGGCCCTCTGGGTTAGCCAAAGTGTGTGTTATCTGGTCATCGGATTCAGAGACCTCCTCCTCCATTTGAGGGTGCTGGGTAGTGTTAACTACTGTTTGATAGGTGCAGGCCAGGTCCCAGCACAGTGCAGCAAGCTGGAATTCTCCAGCATTGTGAGGGTCAGGGCATACATCTTTCAATCATTCTGTCAGTTTTTTAGGATTTTGCACTTGTTCAGGGGTGAAGTTCAAAACCATCGGAGGAGACAACTGTGACAGGTACCTGCCCATATCCTCCTACCCACCTTGCCACCCACCACCACACTGTCTTGGGGCAGATTCCTGGGTGGTGTTCTTAACTAATTGATTAACCTTAGGGAGAAAGAGAAACTCATTGTGCAGACCTAGCAATAGGAGTATGTTGGTTACCCATGGGTATTCAAAGTACTCAAAAGCTGCTGTAAGTAGTCCATGGGGAAAGAAGGAGGAGGTACCATTCCTGATATTATTCATAAACTGACTTCCAGAGCAGGAAAGGAAGACAGTGTAATTTTGAATATTCCCAAAAAGGTAATTTCCAGGAGACCAAAATGATAACAATGCAGGGCCTGAATGCCAGATTATACTCAAGGCCAGTGCTTTACAACACAGCAAACTAAAAAAGAAAACAAACAAAAACGAACACAGATTTTAGCACATTCTCCGAACGGATATAGAGGAGAAGGGAGAACATGGCACAGATTATATAAGACAGGATCACATTTTCTGGAGAGTGTGAGAGATAGCTTCCTGATGCAGCTGGTCAGTGAACCTACCAGGGGTGGTGCCCCGCTAGACCTTCTCTTCACAAACAGAGAAGGACTGGTGGGAGATGTGGTGGTCGGAAACCATCTTGGACAGAGTGACCACGAAATGGTAGAGTTCTCTATTGTTGGCGAGGCCAGGAAGGGGACCAGTAAAACTGCTGTATTGGACTTCTGGAGGGCTGACTTTGAGCTGCTCAGGACGCTGGTTGGCCGAGTCCCTTGGGAGGCGGTTCTGAAGGGCAGAGAAGTCCAGGAAGGCTGGGCGCTCCTCAAGAAGGAAATCTTAATGGCACAGGAGCGGTCCGTCCCCACGTGCCCAAAGACGAGCCGGCGTGGAAGAAGACCGGCCTGGCTCAACAGAGAGTTGCGGCTTGTGCTTAGCAGGAAAAAGAGGGTTTATAATCTTTGGAAAAAAGGGCAGGCCACTGAGGAGGACTACAAGGATGTAGCGAGGCTGTGCAGGGAGAAAATTAGAAAGGCCAAAGCTCATCTGGAGCTCAACCTGGCTACTGCCATTAAAGACAACAAAAAATCCTTTTACAAATATATCAATGCGAAACGGAGGACTAAGGAGAATCTCCATCCTTTAGTGGATGCGAGGGGAAACCTGGTTACTAAGGATGAGGAAAAGGCTGAGGTGCTTAATGCCGCCTTTGCCTCAGTCTTTAGCGGCAATACCGGTTGTTCTCTGGATACCCAGTGCCCTGAGCTGGCGGAAGGGGATGGGGAGCAGGATGTGGCCTTCGCTATTCATGAGGAAATGGTTGGCGACCTGCTAAGGAGCTTGGATGTGCGCAAGTCGATGGGGCCCGATGGGATGCACCCGAGGGTACTGAAAGAACTGGCAGAGGAGCTGGCCGAGCCGCTTTCCATCATTTATCGGCAGTCCTGGCTATCGGGGGAGGTCCCAGTTGACTGGCGGCTAGCCAATGTGACACCCATCTATAAGAAGGGCCGGAGGGCAGACCCGGGGAACTATAGGCCTGTCAGTTTGACCTCAGTGCCAGGAAAGCTCATGGAGCAGATTATCTTGAGGGTCATCACGCGGCACTTGCAGGGCAACCAGGCGATCAGGCCCAGTCAGCATGGGTTTATGAAAGGCAGGTCCTGCTTGACGAACCTGATCTCCTTCTATGACAAAGTGACGCGCTTGGTGGATGAGGGAAGGGCTGTGGATGTGGTTTACCTTGACCTCAGTAAGGCTTTTGACACCGTTCCCCACAACATTCTCCTCAAGAAACTGGCTGCGCGGGGCTTGGACTGGCGTACGCTTCGCTGGGTTAGAAACTGGCTGGATAGCCGGGCCCAGAGAGTTGTGGTGAATGGAGTCAAATCTGGTTGGAGGCTGGTCACAAGTGGTGTCCCCCAGGGCTCGGTACTGGGGCCGGTCCTCTTTAATATCTTTATCGATGATCTGGAGGAGGGCGTCCAGTGCACCCTCAGTAAGTTTGCAGATGACACCAAGTTAGGTGCGTGTGTCGATCTGCTCGAGGGCAGGAAGGCTCTGCAGGAGGATCTGGATAGGCTGGAGCGATGGGCTGAGGTCAACTGTATGAAGTTCAACAAGGCCAAGTGCCGGGTCCTGCACCTGGGGCGCAACAACCCCAAGCAGAGTTACAGGCTGGGAGATGAGTGGTTGGAAAGCTGCCTGGCCGAGAAGGACCTGGGAGTATTGGTTGATAGTCGGCTGAATATGAGCCAGCAGTGTGCTCAGGTGGCCAAGAAGGCCAACAGCATCCTGGCCTGTATAAGAAGCAGTGTGACCAGCAGGTCTAGGGAAGTGATTGTCCCCCTGTACTCGGCTCTGGTGAGGCCGCACCTCGAGTACTGTGTTCAGTTTTGGGCCCCTCGCTATAGGAAGGACATGGACGTGCTCGAGCGAGTCCAGAGAAGGGCGACCAAGCTGGTGAGGGGTCTGGAGAACAAGTCTTACGAGGAGCGGCTGAGGGAGCTGGGCTTGTTCAGCCTGGAGAAGAGGAGGCTCAGGGGCGACCTTATCGCTCTCTACAGTTACCTTAAAGGAGGCTGTAGTGAGGTGGGGATTGGTCTGTTCTCCCACGTGCCTGGTGACAGGACGAGGGGGAATGGGCGAAAGTTGCGACAGGGGAGTTTTAGGTTGGATGTTAGGAAGTACTTCTTTACCGAAAGGGTTATTAAGCATTGGAACGGGCTGCCCAGGGAGGTGGTGGAGTCACCATCCCTGGAGGTCTTTAAAAGACGTTTAGATGTAGAGCTTAGCGATATGGTTTAGTGGAGTGCTTAGTGTTAGGTCGGAGGTTGGACTCGATGATCTTGAGGTCTCTTCCAACCTAGAAATCTGTGTCTGTGTCTGTGTCTAAAATAATAACAGCAAGCTGAACATGGTGACTAGTAAGTAAGTGTGTTAGTCATAAGCGTTTTAATCAATTCTACTGTTATCTCAACTCTTTGCGCCCCACATTGGGTGCCAAAAATGACTGTGGTGGTTTTATTCAGATGGGCAGCAGAGCTCCACCACAACTGCTCTCTCACTCCCCCTCCTCAGAGGGAAAGGGGGAGAAAATACGATGAAGAGGGCTCAAGGGTTGAGATAAGGACAGGGAGATCACTCAACAATTATCGTCATGGGGAAAAACAGACTTAGCATAGGGAGATTCATGTCATTTATTGCCTATTACTAACAAACTAGAGCAGTCAGAAAGAAAGAAAACCAAACTAAAAACATCTTCCCCCATCCGCCCTCTTCTACCTCCTCCCCCCGAGTGGCACAGTGGAATTGGGGAACGGGGGTTGCAGTCAGCCTATAGCGCTTTGTCTCTGCCGCTCCTTCACAGTCACTCTCTTCCCCCGCTCCAATGTGGGGTCCCTCCCATGGGATACAGTCCTTCCCAAACTGATCCTACATGGGCTTCCCACAGGCAGCAGCTCCTCAAGAACTGCTCCAAATATGGGTCCGTATCACGGGGTCCATCCATCAGGAGTAAACTGCTCCAATATGGGTCCCCCGTGGGCAGCAGCTCCTTTCAGGTCACCTGCTCTTGCGTGCGCTCCTCTCCACAGGCTACAGGTCCAGCCCAGAGTCTGCTCCGGCAGGTGTTCTCCACAGGCCACAGCCTCCTTTAGGTCAGATCCACCTGCTCCACTGTGGGTTCCTCCACGGGTTGCAGCGTGGAAATCTGCTCTGCCATGGTACACCATGGGCTGCAGGGGGACAACCTGGTCCACCACGGTCCTTTCCACAGGCCGCGGGGGAACTTCAGGTCCAGCACCTGGAGCACCTCCTCCACCTCCTTCTGCACTGACCTTGGTGTCTGCTGGGCTGTTCCTCACACCTCACCCAGCTGCTGTTGCGCAGCAGTGTTTTTCCCTTTCTTAAATATGCTCTCATAGAGGCACAAACATCGCTTATTGGCTCGGCTCTGGGCAGCGGCAGGTCCCTTTGGATTTGGCTGAAACTAGCCCTTAGCTAACATGGGGCAGCTTCTGGATTCTTCTCGCAGAGGCCACCCCCTGCAGTCCCCCACTACCAAAACCTTGCCACGTAAATCCACTACAAGATGACACCAAGCTGAGTGACACAGCTGATACTTCAGAGGGAAGAGATGACATCCAGAAGGACCTGGACAGTCTTGAGAAGTGGGCTCATGTGAACCTCGTGAAATTCAGCAAGGCCAAGGGCAAGGTCTTAAATCTGGGCTGGGGCAATCCCAAACATCAGTACAGAGTGGGGGATGAATGGATTGAGAGCAGCCCTGAAGAGAAGGAAATTAGAAAAGTCATTAGCTCACTCTTTTTTTACAATGAACAAAATTTTCCGTGTCAGGCAATCCGCTTACAAATTAACAATCAGCTCTGCTGTGGAGATATCAGAGCAAATCAAGTATACACACATATTCTCTCTCTCTCTCTCTCAGCACAGCCTTGACAAAGCCTTGGCTCTGGGAATTACTACATTAATCAATACAGAAGGATAAATTAAGTATGAGCATAGTCTTATAGATATAGGAACGAAAGGAATCGTTTATTGAGGATATTCCAGACAAAAAATGATTTAAAAGGCATTAACATACAGGTTGAGATGACAAGGTCAGTAATATTTCTAATGATGCCAGAAGGCCCATCGGATTCAGTTGTGGTGATGATGGGGGCAAGATTGCAGAGCAACACAGCTTCTCTCTCATGTCACACGGTGAGCATGTGCAGCACTGATGGGATCACCAGCCTGCCTCCTCCTCCACCCTTTTATGCAACACAGGCCCAAACCCCACAAAGACTGCTCAGCTTTCTGCACGGTGATAATTGTCACTGGAGCCTGATATATGAGTTCCCGATAATTGTGAGATTAGACCCGACTCCTCAGAGTGGGCAAAATGAAACACAGTAGTAAACCTCTGAAGAACTGAAATTTCAGACTATGAATGATGAGGAACACAGGCCAAGGAACTGGGTTTACAAATGTTCAAATGCAGCAGCAACTGCTTGAGTTAGAGCCTTGGAGGTGTGCACTTAATTCTCAGAACAGGATTCAGGTAATACAGAAAAATATTCATATATATATTCAGATAGTATAGAAAAAGGGCATGTTCAGACCTCAGTGATGCAAAACATCACTACAGAAGAAAAGCTCTGAGAACCAAAGAGAGTGCAAACAGCATGTTCAACAAGAAGAGAACAGTTGCATATGGGTGACTGATAACATAAAAGAGGATGCAGAGTCAAAGCAAAAGAACTAGGGTGGAAGAATTGTAAAAAGAGATGAATCACCATATAGGCTGTGGTTACACACAGCCTTGAAAAAAAGTCTATGTGGTTTGATTTTGGTGATGAAGGACTGGCTTTGTGCCTGGAAGGCCACATTGCAGCAGCTGTTTAGTGCAGCCTTGCCCCAGATGGATCACTGAAAGAAAAAAAGGGGGGGGGGGGGGCAGAGATGAAAGAAGAAAAAACATGGATACAGGAACATAAACAAGACGAAAGTACTACATCTAAATGTGTTTTTGTTTTGTTTTGTTTTTTCGTTTTTTTGGAAGTAAAGGGGAAGGTCTTCTGCCCCTTTGCTTGCCTTCTTGCTCATAGGGATGCACCGATCTTGAGCTTGGAGGAAGTGCAACAACCAACACAACTCCAAACCTTGTGACGGGTCCTGCAGCCCCTCCAACCCCTGCGATGGGCCATGTGGCCACTCTAACCCCTGTGACAGTCCCTGCAGCAACCCCAACCCCTGTGATGGGCCCCATGGCTCCGCCAGAGAACCAACCTGTGCCAGTATCAGTCGCCCCTATATGCAAGACAAAACAGTGCATGTGAAAGTCAGTTCAGGAGGCCTGTGCACCTGAAAGCTGAGATTGTCTATGCAGGAGAGGGAGGGAACCTGAAATGAGAAGTCTTTGTTCCATCTTTCCTTCCATAGGAGTGCTGACAGGGTTGCTTATAAGTAGCAGCAATCTAGGGTCAATCTAGAAAAAAGTTAAATAAAAGGTAACCGAATCAGATATGAATGTGAACTTGATTTCAGAAGTTACTTGGGATATGAGGTATGAAAGTCACATGAAAAGAGGTACCGTCGTGTTAGGGGCAGAAAGATGCATTTGTCTGTTTTGCTTTCACTTCCTAGGAGGAGGGAACTGCAATAGCTTGTCTTTCCTAGTGTATCTGCTACACTTAAAGTGGGTAAAGCCCCAGCCCAATCTGTCTGGTGCACTTGGGATAGAGTCATGAGAAAATAAAATACAAGCTTTACCTAGTCAGATCAAAGTCTATATAGTTTCATATCTTATAACAGGTGTCAAGGATAGGAGAACAAGGCAATACTTCTGTGTGAAACACCTGCCATTGGATATTTGTGGAGGACCTAATGGGAGCCAAACTGCTCTGTGAGACACTCAGCTAGGTAGCTCACCTGCCAGACTACATTCAGGTATGACCACAGCTCACCCTATGTTCAAAGGAGCCTGTCTCTATGGTCTTTACAATTAGTCACAAGTTTTGTAGTTGCTTTAGACCTTTCCTTTCTCCACTGCTGTGGGTCCCTTAGTCACTGGGAGCCTCAGCCATGCTGTTCAGGAGCCTCTGCATGGTCCCTGAGCTGCCTGGCCTCTTCAGGTTGCCCATATTAATGTGAGCCCAAACTCCCAGTATTCTAAGGACCACCTGTTGGGCTTCACACACTACTATTTCCAGTTTCAATCATGCTTTAATTTATTTAATGAATGCGGTTCAGTGAAAAAGTTAATAAGCAATCAGGCAGTTAAGGGCTTTATCATAATACATTCGGGGGCAGTGTTAAGGTTGTGTGCACATTTTGCAATTGGGAGTCCTAGGGTTAGAAACATGACTACATTCTAGCATGACTATGCTATTCATTACTGCTAGGTCCTTTCTCTTATTTACTGTACGAGACAGCATGGAATCCATTGTCTGTAATACTAAGAAAGTTGGAAAAAGGAGGCTTCATCATAATATTTTCCCCTTCCTTTTTCTGAGCTGCTTTGAGCTGCTTTGAGCAGCATTTTGAGAATGGAAGTTGTTTCCTGTGGGATTCTAATAGCAAGCATGTGCACAGTAAGAAAGGCATGGAAAAAAATAACCTGCCTCCAGCACAACCATCTTCAGCTGTTCAGTATTTTACTCAGTATGGTTTCCACAGCGTCAGAAGAGCTAACAGAAATGAGAAACCCCCTGCACAAGATCTAATAATTTTACATATGACTTTTGGCTGAACTTGCCTGACTAATGTGCTTTAAAATAAAACCCCATGCTTAACAAATCCAACTTGGAATATTTTCTTTGGCTTCCAGTTCCCTGGCATTCAAGCACTGCTGCTTAATCATCACACCAAAAAAATTGATTAATTCTAACTTGCAGCAGTTCCAGGCTTCCAGTGACAACATTGTTTTGCATTGTTTATATTTCTGAAAGACTGTTTCTCTAGGACATATCGAGGCCAAACACTTCTATGGATTCAATCAGTACAGCATCACTGAATCCAGTGAATGCAGAACTAGTTTTCCTCAGATGTTAATCTGGCATATTTATATTCCTGTCTATTTGTTATGGGATTAAAGCAGCTCTAGCTGCTCGGGTTATTTTTGAATGCCTGCAGTTACCAAGCCAATTGACCACAACACTCTAGGTCCTAAGGAACTAATTTGGGTATCTTCAGAGTTGCTGTGCAGAGATGAGGAGACAGGACCTGGGCACAGGTGTCAAGGCACATTTTGTTGAGTGGAGATAGCTCATTGAGATGAGGCCCTGTGCAAGACCAAGGGAGACACAGGTACTAGCACCAGAAATATGCAGTGGAGTGAAAACTGCCGAGGTCAAAGCTGAGCCCATGCAAAGGAAGTGGAAGTGGAGGCAAGAAGGAGACCAAGGAAAAAAAAAAAGAAAAAGAAGACCATGTACTGCTGAAAAGAAAGGGTAACTGCCACATAGTCTGAATGTGGTCTGAAAAGCTAATAATTTTCTTCCTCTTCCATAAAATTGTTTTTGTGGGGAAAACAATTTTACTAAACGTTACTAAACAAGGGAAATAAGAATGATCATAGAATCATAGAATGGCTCGGGTTGGAAGGGACCTCAAAGATCATCTAGTTCCAACCCCCCCTGCCATAGGCAAGGGCACCACTCACTAGATCAGGTTGCTCAGGGCCTCATCTAACCTGGTCTTGAACACTTCCAGGGATGGGGCATCCACAACCTCTCTGGGCAACCTGTTCCAGTGCCTCACCACCCTCTGAGCGAAGAATTTCCTCCTAACCTCTAATCTAAATCTCCCTAGTCACTACTGGGTGGCTGGAAACATACCCCGTAAACCATGCCACAGCCCGAAACACCATCTTGGGCCTGGAAAGGCAAGTGCTGTGGCATCATGGTACACCAGAAACAATTGAGTCCGACAATGGGAGTCATTTCTGAAACTATCTTGTCACCTCCTGGGCCAAGAGGCATGGTATTGAGTGGGTGTATCACATTCCTTATCACTCACAAGCCTCTGGAAAGGTTGAGAGGTACAATGGACTGTTAAAGACTATGTTATGAGCATTCCGTGCTGGGACATGGAAACAATGGGACATAAATCTACCAGAGGCCACTTGGCTAGTTAACAACAGAGGGTCCGACAGCCATCCTGGTCCTGCTGAAACAAAACCCCTACACACCGTGGGAGAAGCTAAAGTCCTTGTAGTGCATGTAGGGAAGTGGATGGTGAAGGTGGTGTGGGATGCTCCTGCCTCAGGAAAAGGCAAACCCACTCGTGGGATTGTCTTTGCCCAAGGACCGGGGTATACCTGATGGGTAATGCAAAAGGATGGGGATATCAGGTGTGTGATACAAGGAGACTTAACCTTGGGAGAAAACTAATCTGTAATCTATGTGTTGTAGGAAGTCACTGCAGGATCAACGACAGGTCAACTTCGCAAGGAACCGGGCAAGTGCAGCAATGACTCAAGCTAAGCTGGTGCTGGCATCCAGAAATCCAGCTCTGCTTGTCCTGAGTGACTACTTTGTCAGATGAAGACTAAATCATCAACAATTCTTATGAACATTTTTGGGATAAGCCTATAGAATGAAAAGAAGTACCTATCTATCAAGCTGTGAAAAGACAGGGAACAGTGGTGATGACAATACCTATATACTAAAGTATGTGGGACCTGAGTGTGACACAAATGTTATGGAATAAGGGGTGGATGTTGTACTGGGTCTGTCTGGGATGGAGTTAATCTTCCCTGCAAGAGCCCAAACAGTGTTGTGCTTTGCACTTGTAGGTAGAACAGCATTGGTATCACACCAGTGTTTTGTCTATTGCTGAACAATACTGGCACAGCATCAAGGCTGTCTCCAACCCGCCCCCCCCCCCCCCCCCCCCAAGACCCAGCACGCTGGGGGTGGGAAAGAGATGAGGAGGGGGCATCAGCAGGGCAGCTGACCTAAACCAACAAAAGGGATATTCCATACCATGTGATGTCACACTCAGCAATAAAAGGTGGGAAAGGGGAAGGAGGGGGGGGGCTCTAATTATGAAGAAGTCTGTTCTCCCAAAGAACCACTACGCGTATGTGGAGTAATTGCCTAAAGTAACTAGGAAAATAAAACTAATATTCACATTTTAAAGAAAACGTACAGCATTGAAGAGGCTTTCAGGGTAGGGCGTAGCTGCATTACCTGAGCCTTCCCTAGGCCTCCAACCTTAGATGCTATTGCACTGGGGGAACCTGGTGTGCTGATTCTAAGGAACAGTACAGAGCGTAGAGCGGAGTGGAGACACCGTGGCTAGGCTCTGTGGCCAGGTGGGGACTCGATTGTTCTTGTGCACACCGAAACTGATAAGCTGCACTTCTGCTACCCTGAGCCAACGACCTGTCATGTTTCTGACAAAATGCTGTATTCTAGTGTACTTTTGCTCATTATAATATCATAATACCAAAACACACCTCCATCCCAAAAGCTACCCGCCTCCAAGGTGCGACCACCCCTCACTGAGCACGCGCTCTGAATTTCTCGGAGCCTATACCTTTAAACAAAGGCGAGAAAACTTTTCATCAGTCATAACTAAGATATGCTTGACTAGAGTCACTCAAGCTCCACCTAAAAGATAGAAAATAATATAAATTGGCTTAAGAGAGAGGGGATGTTAGGGAAGATACCATCGTCAGGGGAGATACCATCATGAGGGAATATACCATCACAAGTACCTCCTGACTTCTGGGATCAGTCAACAGGCTGAGCCTCTCTTTCCCCCCCATTCAGACGCCTTTGGGTGAGATTTGAACACTTGGTTATACCAGGTGTCTCCGCGGAAACTTAGAACTCTCTATAAAGTCTTTGTGCCTTTTTACGCGTTAATTTCCAGGCTGTGCACCTGTGTATTTCATGCATGCTAGCTTGCTTTTGCAGACAGTAAATTATCGCCGGCAATCCAAAGAACCTGTGTACCTGTTGCTGTAATAAATTGCACTTAATTGCACTGTTCCTAGCCGTGATAGTTCTCATTGAACGCAACTAGAGTGAGGGCGTTACGTTGTTGGTGAATCCGTGACCATGATAGTTCAGTACTCTGAATCTGACCAGACCCATATCAGTTAATATTATTGGTGAATCTGTGACCGTGATAGTTCTGACCAGACCCATAATGGTTAATTGGTTATACCCCTTAACACGACAGCATATTGAGGCCCTGCTTCCTGGGAAGAGGCCGAACATCGTTCATTGATGGGAAGTCATGAATAATTTCTTTTCTTTCTCTCTCTGTGCTTCTGCACAGCCCTTACTTGTTTTCTTCCCCATCTTCCTTTTCCCTTTAATTAAATTATCCTTCTCTCAACCCATGAGTTTTTTTTTCTTTCCAGCATACTTTCTTCTCTCCCTCTTCTTCGAAGGGGGGGGGGAGTGAGAGAGCATTTGTGGTGGAGTTCAGCTGCCCACCTGAGTAAAACCACCACAGAAGGGTCTAGAGAACAAGTCTTATGAGGAATGGCTGAGGGAGCTGGGGTTGTTTAGCTTGGAGAAAAGAAGACTCAGGGGAGGTCTTATTGTACTTTACAATTACCTTAAATGAGGTTGTAGACAGGTGGGGATCGGGCTCTTCTCCCAAGCACCAAGAGAGAAGATGAGGGGAAATGGCCTCAAGTTGTGCCGGGGAGGTTTAGGTTGGATATTAGGAGAAATTTCTTTACTGAAAGAGTTGTACGGCATTGGAATAGGTTGCCCAGGGAAGTGATTGAGTCACTATCTCTGAAGGTCTTCAAGAAATGTGTAGATGTAGAACTTAGTAGCATGGTTTAGTAGTGGACTTGTCAGTACTAGGTTAAAGGTTGGACTAGATGATCTTGGAGGTCTTTTCCAACCTGAATGATTCTATGATTCTGCTCCCTGGATTTGCCAGCAGACTAGTTCTGGAGATCATGGCACAAGGCCCTTCCTCCGCCCAACCTGGGACTCAGTCTTGCCAGCAAAGTGCTGTTGTTATTGACACAAACATGAACACTCTCTCCTTCTTCTCTAGCTGTGCTGTCTTCCTTCCAGCCCAGAAGAAAGCTCCAATACAAGGAATGGCTGAGCATCTTCAGCCAGTAGTCTGTAGGAAAGTATTCAGTGCATGACGGCATGAGTGTGGATTTCCCCAGGCTGAGGAGAGTGTGCTCTTCTTTCCCAGGAGGGTTCACTGACCATTAGCTATCATAGGAAAGGTGGGTGTCAACGCTCCCTTTTAGGCAGATTGGTGCTAGTCAAGGTTGAAGTCCCTAACCACCATGAGAGCAGAGCTTATGGGGTCTGTACTACATGGGTGCCACATATATAGGCACCTATAGCTCCTAAAAAGCCCAAGCAGTTGGATGTACTTCTGTGGCTAGCTCACTTTCTATTTAGTGCTTAAATTCTACCTAAGCTACTCTTTCAGGGATCTTTCAGGAAGCCTATTGTGATCACCAAGTTTGTCCCCCTAATCTTGGGCTAACAGTTACTGACAGACATGTCCCACTATAACTTAGTGACTTGTTTTAACCACCTATCTGGCCCTTAAATGCTGGATGCTAAAATAAATGCTGGATTGCTCTACAAATACCCAGGAACTCCGCAATGCATCAGCTAGAAGACACTCATAGAAGATTTTCTGTCAAGGAAGGTTTTTCTGTATTCAGCAGTGCGATATCCTTACTGCATGCCAAGGTTATCAGAACCAGTTTTATTGTCAATGGGTGTTGTTTAACCCAGCCGGCAGCTAAGCACCACACAGCTGTTTGCTCACCCTCCCCCATCCCTCTCTGGGATGGGGGAGAGAACCAGGAAAAATGAAAACCTGTGGGTTGAGATAAAGACAGTTTATTAGGATAGGAAAGAAAGGAAAATAATAAGAATAATAGTACTACTACTAATAATGTGTACAAAACAAGAGATGCACAATGCAATTGCTCACCACCCGCTGACCGATGCCCAGCCTATCCCTGAGCAGCCGGTCCCCCCACCCCTGCCAGCCCCCCCATATTAATTGTTCAGCATGACGTCAGATGGTATGGAATACCCCTTTGGCCACTTTGGGTCAGCTGTCCTGGGTCTGTCCCCTCCCAGCTCCTGTTGCACACCCAGCCTGCCTGCTGGCAGGACAGAGCGAGAAGCTGAAAAGTCCTTGGCTGTAAGCATTGCTCTGCAACAATTAAAACATCAGTGTATTATCAGCACTCTTCTCATCCTAATCCAAAACATAGCACCCTACCAGCTGCTAGGAGGAAAATTAACTCTATCCTAGCCGAAACCAGTACACCAGTTTTTAGTAAAAGACATGCATCTGGAATTTTGAGGAACAAAGCTGCAGAAAGGTAAAATATAAAACACACTATAACAATAGGGATCCTTCTTGGCTGCTCCATTGTCTCAGCAGCATTATGTGGATGGCTAGTTCATCTCTGCCACTAGACCAAAGCCAACACGTTCCCGCTAGAGATGGCTACCAAATCAACTTTTCTTCCTTGTCACATCCCTTCCTGGTCTAGGTGGAATGACCCAGCCTTGTGCATACCTTCACCAGAATTTCTTTTCTTTTTTTTCTAGTTCCAACCCCCCTGCCACAGGAAAGGGCACCACTCACTAGATCAGGTTGCTCAGGGCCTCATCTAACCTGGTCTTGAACACTTCCAGGGATGGGGCATCCACAACCTCTCTGGGCAACCTGTTCCAGCACCTCACCACCCTCTGAGCGAAGAATTTCCTCCTAACCTCTAATCTAAATCTCCCCTCTTTTAGTTTAAAACCATTCCCCCTTGTCCTGTCATTATCTGATTGAACAAAGAGTCACTCTCCATCTTTTTTATAAGTCCCCTTGAAGTACTGAAAGGTTGCAATGAGGTCACCCCAGAGCCTTCTCTTTTGTAGGCTGAACAGGCCCAGCTCTGTCAGCCTTTCTTCATAGGAGAGGAGCTCCAGCCCCTTGATCATATTTGTGGCCTTCCTCTGGATTTGCTCTAACAGCTTATCTATGGCAAGGATGCACGGAGCATCCGGGCCAGTCACAATGTGGTGCTTTTGCGACTCATTCCCAGTTAGACTCACTTCAGCCTCCAATACAGTTAACTGCTGGGATCCCCCTGTCACGCCATAAATACAGATGGGTTCTGGCCCTTTATAGCTTGATGGCATTACAGTACACTGTGCACCTGTGTCTACTAAAGCCTTATACTTCTGTTCGTTTGATGTGCCAGGCCATCAAATCCACACAGTCCAATAAACTCAATTGTCCCTTTCCTCCCCCTGGCTGGAGGCAGGGACCCTCTAATCCTGGTCAGAATCTTCATTTCTGTGTCTGAAGGACTGCCACTGGAAGTTGGAGCAGCAAGGTTCTCAGAGAACCCCTTTCTCCCGATTGTTTTCTTTTGCAACTCACGTACCTGTGCCTCTAGGGTCGAGGTAAATTTTCCATCCCATTTTCTCATGTCCTCTCCATGGTCACGTAGGTGAAACCACAGGGTGGCACGGGGTGTGTACCCACTATATCATCTTCCTTGCACAGATGGATGCTTACCCCTGATAGCTGAGACACTGGTTTGTACAGGTGGGGAGGAAAATAAACTCTCTTCAGGTTGGTGGACTTTTTCAGAAAGTTTCTCCAAAGTATTCCCTTTTAGTTGATGGACACGTTCAGAAAGTTTCTCCACAGCTGAGACGCAGGCCTGTAGGGAAGAAGAGAGACTTTCTTCATACTGCCGGAGTTGTTTAGCCAGTTCATCCACTGTGGGTTCCTCCTGTTCTTTCCAGGCCATTACTGCCAGTGAGCTGGCATATGATGATGGTGCACTCCGTACAAACTTCCGCCACATGGGTTGTGTACATTTGACTTCATCTGGATCTTTCGATAGGTGGTCATTGTCTAGGTCCTCATAAATCATCTCCCGTACGGCTAATTCCCTCAGGTACTGGATTCCCTTCTCCATGGTAGTCTGCTTGCCTGGTTGACATCCAAGATCTTCCTTGAAGGTATTCCTTTCCTTCCCACCTTACAGGAGAAGCCTCCAGAGGGTGAAGACTTGTGGTCCATTTTGAATTGCTTTGTCAATGCCTGCGTCCCTAGCAAGGGATCCCAGCTGCCTGGCTTCCCTGCCCTCTAATTCCAGATTATTGGCTCTGATTATTATTATTCCAGATTATTGTCTCTTCGGACAACGACCGAAATCCTTTTGCATATCTCGTAGCTCATGCTGGGATAGGCCTTGGGTAGTTATTGATGCTTTTATGATATCTTCGTCTTCATCTTTCCGTTCGTATGATGGCCCAGCCACTGCGGAGTAGCCTATCTCCTCGTCGCCTTCCTCCCCAGTCTGAGTAGGAATTCCTCTGAATTCTAAATAACCTTACTTTCTCATGCATTGTTTCATCTTGGTTACAGGGGCAACCTGCAGTGCTACAGTTCGTTTCCCTGACCCAGCCTCAGGGCCCGCCACAGGGGTTGGAACGAATGCAGGGCTGTCACAGGGGTTGGAACAACCGCTGGTCCTGTCACAGGAGCTGGAACGACTGCTTGGCCCGTCACAGGGGTTGGAGTGGCCGCAGGGGCTGGAGCAGCCGCAGAGGCTGGAGCAGCCACAGAGGCTGGAGCGGCTGCAGGGGTTGGAGCAACTGCAGGGGCTGGAGAGGCTAGAGAGACTGGAGTGGCCGCAGAGACTGGAGTGACCACAGAGATTGGAGTGGCTGCAGGGGCTGCAGTGCCTGCAGGGGCTGGAGAGGCCACAGGGGCTGGAGTGGTTGCAGGGGCTGGAGTGGCCGCAGGGTCCGTCGTAGGGGTTGGAGTGGCTGCAGGGGTTGGAGTGGCTGTTGGGCCTGTCACAGGACTTGGAGTGGCCACAGGGTCTGTCACTAGGTTTATAGTAGCATCAATTGCAGCTCGATAGGCATAGGCCAGACCCCAGCACGCTGTAGTGATTTGTGTCTCTTTGGAATTGCAAGGGTGATGACACCCCTTTTTCAAGCATTCTACCAGTTTTTTAAGATTTTGCAGTTGTTCAGGGGTGAATTTCCAAAACACTGGAGGTGCCCACTGCTCTAGATGCCTGCCCAAATCCTCCCACACTCCCTGCCGCTCATAGCCATCCCGCCTCAGGACAGATCTCTGGATGGCATTCCTAAGTAGATGTTTAACCTTAAACAAAACCTGAAGCGCATTCAGGAGACATAACAATAACACCATGCTGGTCTGAACATCCCAAGGATATTCAAAATCTTGAAGAACTATCGTAACTAGCTCGGAGGATAAGAGGGTGGTGAAGGAGAAAGGGAGAGTGAACAAGTAGGAAAAAATATCTTCCCCTGTCCCCTCCACAGATTGGCTCCCTGATGAAAAAAGGCAATAGGTGTAATTGTTAATAGCTTCTGAGATATGGTTTCCAAAGTATGGAGTCAATGACAGTGCTGAGTACACATAACAGGTTAAAGTCATGGCCAGAAATTTCATCATATCATAAGCCATTGTTACACCGCACAGTACCATAATGATCTTAAACCAAGGCCCGGAAAGTATAAACAGCACGACAGGGAGCACATACAGAAAGTAACGTGCTATAAAACTCAATTTGGGAAACAGGCACTGCAGACCTGAGATCAAAGCAATCAACACTGTGACTAGCAACTATTAAGCAGGTCTAATACTTATACCAATTTTGGTTTAACACACTCTGGTCAGATCTGTCGTTATCTCAACCCTTCGAGCCCCACATTGGGCGCCAAAAGGACTGTTGTGGTTTAACCCGACCGGCAGCTAAGCACCACACAGCCATTCACTCACCCTCCCCCAGAGATAAAGACAGTTTATTAGGATAGGAAAGAAAGGAAAATAATAAGAATAATAGTACTACTAATAATAATGTGTACAAAACAAGTGATGTACAATGCAATTGCTCACCACCCGCTGACCGATGCCCAGCCTATCCCCGAGCAGCCAGTTCCCACCAACCCCGGCCAGCCCCCCCATATTAATTGTTCAGCATGACATCAGATGGTATGGAATATCCCTTTGGCCACTTTGGGTCAGCTGTCCTGGGTCTGTCCCCTCCCAGCTCCTGCTGCACCCCTAGCCTGCCCGCTGGCTGGACAGAGCGAGAAGCTGAAAAGTCCTTGGCTTGGTGTAAGCACTGCTCTGCAACAATTAAAATATCAGAGCGTTACCAACATTATTCTCATCCTAAATCCAAAACACAGCACCCTACCAGCTACTAGGAGGAAAATTAACTCTATCCTAGCTGAAACCAGGACAGTCTGGCTGGAAGGATGTTACCGAGAGAGCTCTTCAAGGACTGATATTGGACTACACTTCTTTAAGCATTTCATTAATGACAATAATAATGAATTGGTATGAAGCATGGGAATGTGCTAATGACACTTGTTATCAACATGGAAGAAGGGGGTATTCTCAAAATGGTGGAGAGCCAGAATATATCACAAGAAAAAAAGAATTACTTTAGGATTGAAGCAATAGAAATAGGATAAGAGTCATTAGTGGAAATTGCAAGACCATGGTAAATAACAGGGATTTCATAATAAACTTTAAGCTTGTCCATTGAAAATAACAGGAATAGAGAAAAGATATGGTGTACTGGGTCTGGCTGGGATGTTATATTTCCCTGAAAGAGCCCATACAGTGCTGTGCTCTGCACTCGTAGCTAGAACAGCAGTGGTATCACACCAGTGTTGTGTCTGCTGCTGAGCAGTGCTGGCACAGCATCAGGACTCTCTCTAACCCTCCTAGGGGGTGGGCAAAAAAGTGAGAAAGGACTATCACTAGGGCAGCTGACCTAAACCAACCAAAGGGATATTCCATACCATATGATGTCACACTCAGCAATAAAAGGTGGAAAAAGGAGGAAGAGGGGAGGGGTGGGCTCTCATTGCGAAAACGTCTGTCCTCCCGAACACCGGCTACGTGCGTTGAGGCCCTGCTTCAAGGACATGGTCAAGCATCGCTCGTTGGTGGGAAGTAGAGAGTAATTTCTTTCCTCTGTACTTCCACACAACCTTTACTTGTTTTTTTTTTTCTCCTTTTCCCCTCTTTTTCCCCTTTCCTATATTCCCCTGTAGTTAAATTGTTTAATTAATAATAATTTTTCTTTAATAATTATTTTTCCCTTTAATTAAATTATCCTTATCTCAACCCGTGAGTTGTTCTTTCCTTTACTTCTTCCCCTCCTCTTCTGAGGAGGGGGAGTGAGAGAGCAGTGGTGGTGGAGTTCAGCTGCCTAACAAGGTAAAACCACCACATACGGCCATAAAATAGTAAAGAATAATTAAAGTGTGATTATAGTATATATCAAAAGGGGCATTTACAGTAGATAATGTGAGAAAGATCTCAATAATTTTCTTCAGACAGGGTCTTCTGTGAAGCTGTTTTATTCGCGATTGCAATGGCGGGCATCCTGCAAGCTGGAGTGCACAGTAAAAGTTTATCATAACCTTATATTCCCTATTACCCGACACATGATTTCTCCCCTGTTTCCTCATTGGCTGAGTACTACAGGTTCACAACCTACTCGACGCGCTTCTATACCATATAAGTATAATTTTATTTGACCAACCATTAATTTCTTCTTTTCCTTTTTTTTCCTTCTTCTCTCATGGCTAGAGGGACGGACCATGATTTTTGTTTTTACTGATTTCGCACCGCTCACCCTGTTTTTCTTAGCTATCCTCCTTATTTTGGGACAGTGGGACCTTCCCCTTATCTGCTTAACATACTCCCCACTGCTATGCTGCACAATCACTTTTGAATATGCAAGGTTAGTGGAATTTTCCACTGCAAAAACACCTTCTATTGCAAAAACACAACTTTGTTTCTCACAATAAAAAGGGACTGATGCCGATCTCTCAGGTGCCAGTGAAGCCCCTGAAAAAAATGTACAGTTCTGCGCACCTGTGTTTCAGGAAGAATTCAAGTGGGAAAAGAGACAAAGAAGGGCTGCTTGGGAATGTATTTAGAGGAACAGAGAACTGATCTCACAAGAGAAAACTAGAATGCAAGCTCAGCATGCTTAGCCCAGCAAAACAAAGGTTGAGAGACAATCTGCTTGCTGCTTGTAAATCTACCACAAGGGCTGACATATTGTCCTGGTTTCAGCTAGGATAGAGTTAATTTTCCTCCTAGTAGCTGGTATGGTGTTATGTTTTGGATATAGGATGAGAATAATACTGATAACACACTGAAGTTTTAGTTGTTACGGAGCAGCGCTTACACTAAGTCAAGGACTTTTCAGCTTCTCATACTGCCCTGCCAGCAAGGAGGCTGGGGATGCACAAGAAGCTAGGAGGGGACAGATCCAGGACAGCTGACCCAAACTGGCCAAAGGGGTACTCCTTACCATACAACGTCATCATGAACAATTAATATGGGGTGGCTGGTCAGCAGAATGCTGCTTGGGGACAGGCTGGGCATCGGTCAGCGGATAGTGAGCAATTGCATTGTGCATCACTTGCTTTGTACATTCTATTATTATTATTATTATTATTATTGTTATTATCCCTTCCTTTTCCTTCCTATTAAACTTTCTTTATGTCAACCAACAAGCTTTTACTTTTTTTTTTTTTTCCCCCCTCATGATTGTCTCCCCCATCCCACTGGGGGCAGAGTGTGTAAGCTGTGTGGTGCTTAGCTGACTGCTGGCTTAAACCACAATAGTCTTTTTGGCACCCAACATGGGGCTTGAAGGGTTGAGATAACAACAGATCTGACCACAGTGTATTAAACCAAAATTGACTGACCATAACATGTTAAAACAAAATACGGTCAAGGGACATGCGCAGGAGATCTAGGTTTTAGGAATAAAATGTCAAGATGGACGTCGTCAAATCCCAATGGATGTGATCAACAAAATAACAGCTATGTCTCCACCAACTAGCAAAAAGGAAACACAAACTTTCATAGGTGTCGTGGGGTTTTGGAGAATGTACATTCCAAATTACAGTCTGAGTGTAAGCCCACTATATCAAGTGTCCTGGAAGAAAAAAGATTTCAAATGGGGCCCTGAGCAATGACAAGCCTTTGAACAAATTAAGCAGGAAATAGTTCATGCAGTAGCCCTTGGGCCAGTCCGAACAGGACCAGATGTAAAGAATGTGCTCTACACCGCATCCGGGGAGAATGGCCCCACCTGGAGCCTCTGGCAGAAAGAGCCTGGGGAAACTCGAGGTCGACCCCTCGGGTTTTGGAGTCGGGGATACAGAGGATCTGAGGCCCACTACACTCCAACCGAAAAAGAGATATTGGCAGTGTATTAAGAGGTTCAAGATGCTTCAGAAGTGGATGGTATTGAAGCGCAGCTCCTCCTGGCACCCTGACTGCCGGTACTAGGCCGGATGTTCAAAGGAAGGGTCCCCTCTACACATCATGCAACTGATGCTACATGGAGCAAGTGGGTTGCACTGATTACTCAGCGGGCTCGGATAGGAAACCCCAGTCGCCCAGGAATCTTGGAAGTGATTATGGACTGGCCAGAAGGCAAGTACTTTGGGATATCATCCATTGGGAGGAGGTGGTCCGTGCTGAAGAAGCCCCACTGCACAACAAGCTACCAGAAAATGAGAAGAAATATGCCCTGTTCACTGATGGGTCCTGTCGTATTGTGGGAAAGCATCGGAGATGGAAAGCTGCTGTATGGAGTCCTACACGACGAGTTGCAGAAGCTGCTGAGGGAGAAGGTGAATCGAGTCAGTTTGCAGAAGTGAAAGCCGTTCGGCTGACCTTAGATATTGCTGAACGAGAAAAGTGGCCAGTTCTCTATCTCTATACTGATTCATGGATGGTAGCAAATGCCCTGTGGGGGTGGTTACAGCAATGGAAGCAGAACAACTGGGAGCGCAGGGGCAAACCCATCTGGGCTGCTGCATTGTGGCAAGATATTGCTGCCCGTGTAGAGAACCTGGTTGTAAAGGTACGCCATGTAGATGCTCATGTGCCCAA
Organism: Cygnus olor; assembly: GCF_009769625.2. NCBI lineage: Eukaryota > Metazoa > Chordata > Aves > Anseriformes > Anatidae > Cygnus > Cygnus olor. Next base: position 1,276,580 of record NW_024429073.1, on the reverse strand, counting down.
GAATCGGGCTACTGAAGAACATCAAAACAACCAGCAGGTGGATCAGGCTGCTAAGATTGAAGTGGCTCAGGTGGACCTGGACTGGCAACATAAAGGTGAATTATTTATAGCTTGATGGGCCCATGACACCTCAGATCATCAAGGAGTTGTGATCGAGGGGTGGACCTGACCATGGACACTTGCACAGGTTATTCGTGATTGTGAAACATGCGCTGCAATCAAGCAAGCCAAGCGGTCAAAGCCTCTTTGGTATGGAGGACGATGGCTGAAATATAAACATGGGGAGGCCTGGCAGATTGATTACATCACACTCCCTCAAACCTGAAACAGCAAGCGCCACATAGCATATTGTGAATCCAATTTAGGCTTATTGGTAATAAGGGAAGAGTAAAGGAGAATTCAGATGCAGAATCAAAATAACATTTGTCTGGGAAGACTGTATACAACATAAGATGTACACAAAGCAAACTCTTAATGAATCTTGTTCATTGCACAAATCCAAATCATTAAGTGTGACAGTAACTCTAAGCTAGCACAATGCAAGATGGGGCTTCCACCAACAGTTTTTCCTTTTCTTTTTTTTTTTTGGTAGACATCTCCTCCCTCATTTATGTTTATTGTTTGATTAAATTAGCTGAAAAACCTCCTATTTGTCACCGTGACCTGTTATGGTGACTCTGCAGCTGATTCAATTCTTTGAACAATTTTTTGCATTCCATTATTTTGGTAACAAAAATGTCTGAAATTATATGTTTATTTTAGGCAAATTAAACATTTGTTCTTGCAGTTATTAACATAACTTCCTTGCTGGGAAATAGTGAGAAACTTGTCTTTAGCTTATGTAGGACCTCTGATAAGAAAATTTAATGCCACTGAGAAAGTTTCATAGGCATAAGGCCCTCCTTTAACTGTGTGATGGGTTGACCTTGGCTAAGGTACCCACCATGCCACTCTCACTCTCCCTCCTCAGAAGGACAGGGAGAAAAAATATGATAAAAAAAGCTCGTTGGTTGAGATAAGGACTAGGAGATTCCTCACCAATTACCATCACACGCAAGACAGACTCAGCTTGGAGAAGATTAATTTAATGTATTGTCAACTAACAACAGAGTAGAGCAGTAAGAACTAAAAGCAAGCTAAGAACACCTTCCTCCCCTCCACCTTCTTCTACCTCCTCCCCTTGAGCAGCACAGGAAAATGGGGAATAGGGATTATGATCAGTCCCTAATGTTTCATTGTTGCCACTCCTTCCTCCTTACTCTCTTCTTCAGCTCCAGCGTGGGGTCCCTCTCACGTGATGAAGTCCTTCCTGAACTGATCCAATGTGGGCTTTCCATGAACTTCAGTTCTTCAAGAGCTGTTCTAGCATGGCTCTGTACCATGGAATGCAGTCCTTCAGGAATGGATGGTTCCAGCATGGGTTCCCCATAGGCAGCAGCTCCTGCCAGACAACCTGCTCCACCACGGACTCCTCTCAACAGGCTGCAGCTTCCTTTAGGGCATACCCACCTGCTTCACTGTGGGCTCCTGCAGGGGCTGCAGCATGGATATCTGCTTCTCTGTGGTACATCATGGGCTGCAGGGGGACAGCCTGCTCCACCATGGTCCTCTCCACAGGCCACAGGGGAACTTGTGCTCCAGCGCCTGGAGCACCCCTTTCCCCTCCTTATTCACTGACCTTGCTATCTGCAGGGTTGTTTCTCTCACTCCTCTCCTCCAGCTGCTCCTGCAAAACAGTTTGTTCCCTTTCTGTTCCTTTTCACAGGCCTTGTCAGAGGCCAGAGGCCTCCAGGTAGGGCCATTGTCCCCGGCTGCAGTGTAGAGCACATTCTTTACATCTGGTCCTGTTCGGACTGGCCCAAGGGCTACTGCATGAACTATCTCCTGTTTAGTTTGTTCAAAGGCTTGTTGTTGCTCAGGGCCCCATTCAAAAGCATTCTTCTTACGGGTTACTTGGTAAAGCGGGCTTACACTCAGACTGTAATTTGGAATGTGCATTCTCCAAAACCCCACGACACCTAGGAAAGTTTGTGTTTCTTTTTTGCTAGTTGGTGGAGACATAGCTGTTATTTTGTCGACCACATCCATTGGGATTTGACGACGTCCATCTTGCCATTTTATTCTTAAAAACTGGATCTCTCGTGCAGGTCCTTTGACCTTATTTTGATTTATGGCAAAACCGGCCTTCAGAAGGATTTGGACTATTTTCTTCCCTTTCTCAAAAACTTCCTCTGTTGTGTCACCCCACACAATGATGTCATCGATGTACTGCAGGTGTTCAGGAGCTTCCCCCTGCTCCAGCGCAGACTGGATCAGTCCATGGCAAATGGTAGGGCTATGTTTCCACCCCTGGGGCAGTCGATTCCAGGTGTACTGGATGGCCCTCTGTCCTGGTTTTGGCTAGGATAGAGTTAATTTTCCTCCTAGTAGCTGCTATGGTGCTGTGTTTTGGATTTAGGATGAGAATAATGTTGATAACATGCTGATGTTTCAGTTGTTGCAGAGCAGTGCTTAGACTAAGTCAAGGACTTCTCACACTGTCCTGCCAGCGAGGAGGCTAGGGGAGCACGAGAAGCTGGGAGGGGACAGAACCAGGACAGCTGACCCAAACTGGCCAAAGAGATATTCCATACCATATGATGTCATGCTGAACAATTAATATGGGGTGGCTGGACGAGGTGGGGGGTACCGGCTACTCAGGGATGGTCTTGGCATCAGTCAGTGGGTAGTAAGCAATTGCGTTGTGCATCACTTGCTTTGTGCATATTATTATTTTCTCATCATTATTATTATTATTTCTCTTGATGTTCATATTGATATTCTAGCATGTCCAGCACATCAGCACTCAGCGGTGGTGTTATTTTGGAATAGTTGGGCTATTTTAAATCTTTGAAAGTTTTCAATCAAAGATGGTTTAAAAATATGTATTTAAAAAATGGTCCAATTCTGTTTTGTTTCTTTATGATGTATCACAAAACCTCTTCAAAATATTTTTTCTGAACATTATTTACCTTTGCAATTACAGTAATATCAAGTTTGATTCTCCTTATGTACAGCATGTAACTTCCTTGTGATGTACGTTGAGTTTGTAGTTCTATAACAATCTTTAACAAGATACCGTTTCTTCAAAATGTTTGCTAAAAATCATGCTTGTATTACTTTCTTTCATTTGTGTTAGAGATTATAAAAATAAAAAATCATAGAATCATAGAATCATTAAGGTTGGAAAAGACATTCAAGATCATCTGGTCCAACCATACAACTACCACCAATCTCACCCACTAAACCATGTTCCTAAGCACCACATCCAACCGTTCCTTGAACACCCCCAGGGACGGTGATGCCATCACTTCCCTGAGCAACCCATTCCAATGCCCAAACACTCTTTCTGAGAAGAAATGTCTCCTAATTCCCAACCTAAACCTCCCCTGGCACAACTTGAGGCCATTCCCTCTTGTCCTATCGCTAGTTATCTGCAAGAAGAGGCTGACCCCCAGCTCCCCACGACTTTCTTTCAGGTAGTTGTAGAGAGCAATAAGGTCTCCCCTGAGTCTCCTCTTCACCAGACTAAACAGCCCCAGTTCCCTCAGACGCTCCTCATAGGACTTGTGTTCCAGACCCTTCACCAGCTTCACGTAGCTCTTCTCTGGACACATTCCAGGGCCTCCATGTCCTTCTTGTAGTGAGAGGCCCAAAAATGAACACAGTATTCAAGGTGTGGCCTCAACAGAGCAGAATACAAGGGAACAATCACCTCCCTGGTCCTGCTGGCTACGCTATTCCTGATACAAGCCAGGATGCCGTTGGCCTTCTTGGCCACCTGGGCACACTGGCAGCTCATGTTCAGGTGAGCATCAATCAGTATCCCCAGGTCCTTTTCCTCTGCACAGCTTTCCAGCTACTCTGCCCCAGGCCTGTAGCGCTGCATGGAGTTGTTGTGACCAAAGTGCAGGACACGGCACTTAGCCATGTTGAACCTCATCCCATTGGCCTCTGTTCATTGATCCAACTTGTCCAGGTCCCTCTGCAGGGCCTTCCTACCCTCTGGCAGATCAACACTTCTCCCCAACTTGGTGTCATCTGCAAACTTCCTGAGGATGCTCTCAATTCCCTTGTCCAAATCATCAATAAAGATATTAAAGAGGATGGGCCCCAACGCCGACCCCTGGGGGAACACCACTCGTGACCGGTCGCTAACTGGATTTAATTCCATTCACCACCACTCTCTGGGCCCAGCCGTCCATCCAGTTTTTAACCCAGCAAAGGGTGTACCTGTTCAAGCCATGGGCCTCCAGCTTTTCCAGGAGAATACTGTGGGAGACCATGTCAAAGGCCTTGCTGAAGTCTAGGTAGACTACATCAACAGACTTTCCCTCATCCACCAGGTGGGTCACCCGGTCATGGAAGGAGAGATGTTGGTAATCAGGCCAGAGGGGGAGGTGTTGAGCTAACAAACTTCAGATGAAGACTTCTGTCTGCAGGATGGCTTTCGAAATATCTTTACCCCCTCCTTCCTCTTCCCTTTCCTGAGTTTAATTAATTTAAGAAGGAAATCAAATATCTCTACAAGTCGACCTTGCAAGCTCTTGAAGAACCGCTTCTAAAGCACACCACTAATCTCACAGTGTAGTTGCAAGGCTATTGTTTTTAACTGGAGAGAAGTAGCACACTCCATCATGGAAAAGATTAACAGGAAATGACTTTTTAACTCTTTCTTATGCAATGTTAAACAATCCACTGGCCTTTAAAATGCCAATTCTGTTTTGATTGCAGGAGCAACAACCCATAGAAAGTAACACAAAGGACTGATTCCTAAGTAAGTCCCCACTGGTCCTCCGTTTCAGGTGATACTTGATGTGAGGATAGCAAAAGAGCAGAGACCACCTTTATGCGAGGGCTCGCAGCGGGAAAAAAAAAATACATTGGACATAAATGCAATCACTGGGGTCTTAAAAAGAAACGTCTTGAAAATTCACCAGTCCCACAACTGGAATCCGATTAGAGCTGGAGCAGCACATTTTTTTTGTGCTCAAAAAGAAATCGTCAGACTGGTGTCTAGCATCCTCACTTCTCAAATCTCAGTTTTCAAAAACCTGAAGCACACCATTTTATTGAAATATAGATTGTCTTAATTCAAAGTTTCAAGGCATCCTGTTTCAAACCCAGTTTCATGGATTTACAACACAATCCTTTCTGCTATTTCCAAATATTCCTATGTACATTTTGTTCAATACTAAGACGCATGCAGGAGAATACCACAAAAAGTTACATAAGAGAAACAAACAAACAAGCAAACAACACCCAATGCCAGTAATGAAGTATTGACTACTATTTCTACTGTGGAAAGATTGATAACATTATTTGATATTTACAGATAATAAGAAGTAAATTGACATTTTAATTAGTTTTTGGGGTTACTAAAAGGAATGCAGAAAGAGAATTTTCATCTCTGAGAGGTTTTTCCTCTTTACAAAAACTTAGCATTTTCCCTTTTGCTCTCATTTTGTTCCTTTTATTCTTGCTTTTCTCCTGGTACTTGCTGATGCTTCTGGATGTTTAAAACCATCTTAAACAAACAAACAGACAAACAAAAAACTACATGCATGTGCACACACACACAAAACAACACAAAAAAAACCCCACCAACAACAAACCAAACCAAACCAAAACAAAACCACAACCAAAACAAAACCACCAGGCTCTAAATAGGAAGAATTGAGCTTAAAATGTATAGGGAAGGACCGCTGTAGTAAGACAGCAGAAGCAAAAGAGTCGGATCTGCCTGTGATCTCCTGCTATAACCTTCACATTGCGCACCGGTGTCACTGAGCATGTGACACAGGCAGCTCTTTGAGAGCACCGGTTACCTGGCAGCACAAGCGAGCCCGCCGTGCCGGCAGGGCCTCGGCTCCTCCTGGATGTGGCCGGCGGGGGTGGCGGGTCCCTCGCAGGGGGGGGGCGGGGGGTTGGGGACCCCCTTTGTAGATTTGGACAATACTTTCAGCCATCACCCGTCGCAGAGGAGGAAGACGGGGGACTTGCCGTCTAGAGCACAGCTGAGTCAGCCCTCAGGGCGGACAATTAAGACCTGGTGTTATTGCAGTCCCTGCATGTCCCTGGAGATCACGACTTGTCATTCTGCCAGGATAGCTTCTCCCACTTGTTCCCTTCCCAACCTTGCATACACTTTCTTAAAAAGGAAAGGAAGGAGAGAAGAAAGGCGAACAGCGGCGTCACAGCGAGGGGCGGAGGTAAACGCATTTCCCCACGCAGGGCACCGGCGCTCGATATCCGCTGACCCCGGGACCCCAACTATGGGGTTTCCCCGTCCCCAGGACGCGTGGGAGCGCAGCGGTCCCCGTACCGCGGCACCGCTCTTCTGCGCTGAAGGCGGTGCTTTCCGCGGACGGGGATGCCACCTACCGTCAGAGAGCGCCGGGCAGAGAGCGCCGACCCAAAGAAGACTCCGGGAAGGGCAGGGCAGGACCCCCTCCTCGCCTGGGGACTGGCAAGACCCTAAGGACCAGCAGCATTTTGGGAGGACTTGAGAAAACCCCCTCCAGGGGAAGCAGCCTTCAGACTTCTTTCTGAGACTGGCTCCCTCAAAGGCCAAAAATGCCCTGACCTCCATACCCCTCTGGGGCTCAGCCGCCAGGGGAACATGGTTGCCCACCTTGTGGGCCACACACCTGTATTGGATTTCTGTGGCAAGGTTTTGGTAGTAGGGGCTGCAGGGGTGGCCTCTGTGAGAAGAGTCCAGAAGCTGCCCCATGTTAGATAAGGGCCAGTTTCAGACAGCTCCAAAGGGACCTGCCGGTGGCCAGAGCCAAGCCAATAAGCAATGTTGTTTCCACCTCCGTGAGAACATATTTAAAAAGGGGAAAAAAAAAAACAAAAAAAAAAAACAAAACTGCTGCACAACAGCAGCTGGGAGAGTGAGGAGTGAGAAACAGCCCAGCAGGCACCAAGGTCAGTGAAGAAGGAGGAGGAGGAGGTGTTCCAGGCGCCGGAGCAGAAGTTCCCCTGCGGCCTATGGAGAGGCCCATGGTGGACTGGGTTCTCCCCCTGCAGCCCATGGTGTACCACAGTGGAGCAGGTTTCCACACTGCAGCCTGTGGAGGAGCCCATGGTGGAGCAGGTGGATCTAGCCTGAAGTAGGCTGTGGCCTGTGGAGAACACCTGCCGGAGCAGACTCTGGGCTGGACCTGTAGCCTGTGGAGAGGAGCCCATGCAGGAGCAGGTGACCTGGCAGGAGCTGCTGCCTGTGGGGGAACCCATACTGGAGCAGTTTACTCCTGATGGATGGACCCCGTGATACGGACCCATATTTGGAGCAGTTCTTGAAGAGCTGCTGCCTGTGGGAAGCCCACACACGATCAGTTTGGGGAGGACTGTATCCCATGGGAGGGACCCCATATTGGAGCAGGGGAAGAGAGTGACCATGAAGGAGTGGCGGAGATGAAGCATTACAGACTGACCGCAGCCCCCCCCCCCTTCCTCGTTCTCCTGCGCCACTCGGGAGGAGGAGGTAGAAGAGGGCGGATGGGGGGAGGTGTTTTTAGTTTGGTTTTCTTTCTTTCTCAGTGCTCTAGTTTGTTAGTAATAGGCAATAAATTATATTAATCTCCCTGTGCTGAGTCTGTTTTTCCCATGACGATAATTGTTGAGTGATCTCCCTGTCCTTATCTCAACCCTTGAGCCCTCTTCATCATATTTTCTCCCCCTTTCCCTCTGAGGAGGGGGAGTGAGAGAAGGGTTGTGGTGGAACTTGGCTGCCCAGTTGAGGAAAACCACTACAACATATAATCCTCAGACATAAACCATTGACCAAGTCTGCGACTAGGAGTGGATTCTGCTGTACCTAGGCTCCTTACCTCCTTGGTTCAAGGAGTTTAGAAAGCAAGGGGTCCACTCTGAACCTCATGACTCAATAGGAGGGTCTCCCTGACACATCTGACTTACCCCATCCTCTATGAAGTAATCAAGTGTACCTTGCCATCTCAAATCTTCGTAAGTCACTGTCTGATTTACAACTAAGCTCTGTTAGATCACTACATGATATCAATAAATATATTGCTGCTTCCCTCTTATGAGTGAAGTATATAATTTCATTCGAGACAGTCCTCCATACCAGAGAGGCTTTAACCACTTGATTGTTTGATTGCAGCACGTTTCACAATCATGGATAACCTGTGCAATGTTGTCCACGGTCAGGTCCACCCCTTGATCACAAGGCCATCTATATGTTCCATCTCTTCCTTGATGGCTTGAGGTGTCATGGGCCCACCAAGCTATAAATAACTCACCCTTATGTTGCCAGTCCAGATCCACCTCAGCCACTTCAGTTCTAGCAGCCCAATCCACCTGCTGGTTGTTTTGATGTTCTTCAGTGGCACCACTCCTGGGTACCTGAGCATCTACATGATGTACTTTTACAACCAGTTTCTCTATCCAGGCAGCAATACATTGCCTTAAGTATATGCACACACATAATAAAATATATAGTTTCACCAATTATTTTAATTGCTTTTCTATTAGAAGAACGTAATTTTAAACAAGAGCAGATCCCTTAAAGCATAAGCTTAACAATTATAAAGATATTCCTAAAAATCTGTTGCAAAATTGATGAAAAAATTCAGTAGTGCCCACTACTGCGTTGGAATCAAGATGTTACGAAGCTTAATGTGACAGAACCAGAATGTTCCCTTAGCTTTTTCAAAATAAAAATTCAAACAGACCTTTGTTTCAGTAGAAATGTAGGTGTTTGTTTTCAGTTCTCCATTGTCCAATATATTTGGAACAGAGATATGAAGCCACTTTCTTTGAGCAAGTGGATCCTTTGACCTTTGTGGGTCCCTAATGGCATAATTACAGTATGGTTAAATGGAAGTTCAAGCTACTGAGAAACACTAACCCAACTATTTTCAGTTTCTGACAGCTAATGACAAACTAGGAAGACTATAATCAAACTCCTTACTGAGAGGAAATCATGACAATGTTGAGTCCAGGACTGAGTATTCCTGACTGGGAGTATTCTTAGCATGTAGACTTCCATAGACGTCCCATGGTTGCTTTTCATGGGTTTAGCATTATTTTGCATTGCAAAGATGTTGTTTCAGCAAGGACCTTATTTTTTTAAAACCAAGTATGTATACTAGGAAGTAGAGATCCAACTCTGAGTATCAGAATAGATCCAACTCTGGCGACACACAGTGGCTAATGCAACTATTGCAACAGACACTGTGGCTGAACCAGAGAGCCAACCCGTGCCGGTATCAGTCGGCCCTATATTCAAGAAGAAACAGTGGAAGCAGAAACTAACATGTTTAGTAAGAGAAGGAACTTATCCTAGGAGGGGGAAAGAGAAAGACTCAGAAGAGGCAGGCAGCTCCAAACTAGGGCCATCATGAGAACAGGAGGACAAAGACGAAGAAAGTCATAAACGAGACAGTAGCTGCCCGATCCCTGTACCTGAGTGAGCTATGAGATATGCAAAAAGATTTCAGCCACCGTCCAGGTGAGCACATTGTCAAATGGCTGCTCTGATGCTGGGATAAGGGGGCCAGAAGCCAGGAACTGGAAGGCAAGGAAGCCCAACAACTGAGATCCCTCTCTAGGGAAGGGGGCATTGATGAAGCGATTGGAAGAGGAGCACAAGTCCTCAGCCTCTGGAGGTGACTCCTGTCAGGTGTGAAGGAAAGGTATCCTGAAGGGAAGATGTTGTATGTCGCCCAGGCAAGTGGACCACCATGGAGAGAGGTATCTAGTACCTGAGGGAATTAGTCATGCTGGAGGTGGTTTATAGTGACCTGGACAATGACCAGATATCCAAAGATGAAGTCTAGTGCACGTGGTCCAAATGGTGGAAGTTGGTGCAGAGCACACCATCACCGTATGCCAGCTCGCTGGCAGTAATGACCTGGAAAGATGGAGAGGAACTCATGGTGGATGAATTGCCAAGGCGATCGGCTCCAGGGCAGGTGCGTTCTGCAGCAGAGCAGGGGATCACAGTGTGCAGGGGGGTTCCTGCATCAAGGCAACCCCAGGGAGTGGAGGGAGCCACCAGCATCCAGCAGCCCTTGCGAGAGCGGTTGATGAGTGGGGCCAGCAGCAGCAGCCACCCCCATGTACAAAAGCTGCCCCTAGGGAGCGTGAGTGACCAGGGCGGGCAAACAGGGTGTGGCGCATCAGCCAGGGAGCGGCGCAGCAGTTTACACGGGAGAGTGTGCAGGGAGGGCGGAAGGTGGGTCACTTTCTATTCTGGGAGAAACAGAAGGGAGCCTTCTACTGAAACAAAAATGGTGTCTACCCACCAGGCCTGCCGGGCTGAGGATGAAAACCCAGATGGAGGGGCCGCAATCTTCCCAGGCAGATGCCTACACCCAAACAGACCTCTCGAGGCCCCAAAGAGCTGCCCAGACCCTCAGTTCCAGGTCACTCCAGAATCTGGAAGTCCCCCTAGGTCCTGAAGGCAGAGGTGGGTGTCATGGGTGCAAGTGTGCCCAGATGGATGAACTTTTTAAACGGGTGGCTCTGTTACAAGAGGAGCTCACCAGGCAACATAGCATCCAGGAATCTGAGTGGGAGATTGACAAATGGTATTATGTGCTGACACAGGCCTAGCAACAGCCCTGCTTTAAGTCCTGGCAAGGGGAAGGCAAACAAGCTTCCAGGCCTAAACCAACAAACTTCAACAACTCAGGACAAGGGAGATTGGATCCTCGTCTCTGCTAGGAGCAGGGGGAGGAGTCTCCCCCTTGCCACTGAAGTGTCCCTACGCAACAGCTATGATGCTCTACGTCTGGAAAGAAAAGACTGTGTGAGTAACGGCAAAGACCTCGAAAAGGGCAACCATATAAAGTTGTCTCCGTCAACCACCTGTATCAGAACCAGTGCCACAAAAAAGGCACGAAGGGTGTTAGTAATTGGAGACTCCTATCTGAGAGGCATTGAGGCACCCATTTGCCATCCAAATAATCTCTCCAGAGAGGTTTTCCGGCTGCCTTGGGCCCGCATTCCTGATATTATGAAGAGGCTACCAAGCCTGGTAGAGCCTGAAAACTACCACCCATTCCCATTCTTTCATGGAGGATCAAATGAGGCTGCAACAAAGAGACTGAAATATCAAAAGGGACTTCATGGCCCTCGGAGAGATGTTGAAGGAATTGGGAGTGCAAGTAGTGTTCTCCTCCATCATCCCAGTTGGCGTCTGAGACACAAGAAGAAGGAGATGAACAGACCAAGTGAATGATTAGCTGAGTGACTAATGCCATGCTCAAGGTTTTGGGTTCTACAATCTCGGACATACTTTTGAGAGACCAGGCATGCTGACACCAGATGGGGTGCACCTGACTAGGTGGGGCAAGAGTGTTCTGGGTGGTAAGCTGGCTGGCCTTATTAGCAAGGCTTCAAACTAGATGAGGTGGGGGTAGGGGATGTACCTCTGAGTGATAGAAGCGAACCTGGGAACACTGTCACTTTAGGAGACTACAGGGAAATACTTGTGAACTGTCCCAAAGCAATTAGGAAGGGTTCCTCTGAAAAGGTAATGCGATTGATAGCCCAGCTGAAGTGCCTCTACACCAGTGCATGCCGCATGGGAAACAAGCAGGAGGAGTTGGAAACAATGATGCAATTAGAAAAATATGACCTGATTGCTATCACAGAAATGTGGTGGGACAGATCACATAACTGGGAAGGACAGGCAGGGGTGCTGCCCTCTATGTTAAGGAATGGATTGATTGTGAAGAGATGCCTTTGAGAAACAGCCACGGACAAGCTGAAAGCTTGTGGGTAAAAGTTAAGGACCACACCAGTAAAGGACACCCTGTGGCTGGGGTCTACTACAGGCCACCTACAATAGATCACAAGGAGCCTGTTGATAAGGCCTTGCTTCAACTACAAGAAGCATCATGGTCGCACACTCCCATCCTGATGGGAGACTTTACCCGGATGTCTGCTAGAAAAGCTACACAGCAGGCTGTAAGCAATCCAGGAGATTCCTAGAGTGCGTTGAGGATAACTTCCTGGTTCAGGGATTACACAAACCAACCAGAGGAGAAGCATTACTGGACCTGGTGCTTACCAATGCTCATTAAATGAGCTCATTAAAGAGGTTAAGATTGGAGGCAGTCTGGACTGCAGTGACCATGCCCTGGTTGAATTTGTGATCTTGAGGAATATGGGCCTGGTAAAGAGCAGAGTCAAGACCCTGAAGTTCTATTCAAGCTATTCTATTCTATTCTAGTTCAAGCTATTTAAAGACCAAGTGGATGAGATCCCCTGAAACACTGTCCTTAGGGACAAAGGAGCTGATCAGAGCTCGCAACTCTTCAAGGATGTTTTCCTTAGAGCTCAAGAACTCTCCATCCCCCTGTGTAAGAAAGCGGGCAGGGAGGGCAGAAAACTGGCATGGCTGTGCAAGGACCTGCTGGTCAGACCGAGGCGCAAGAAGGAACTGCACAGGCAGTGGAAGCAGGGACATGGGGCCTGGGAAGAGTACAGGGATGCGGTCCGGATGTGCAGGGATGAGATCAGGAAAACCAAGGCACAGAAAGAACTGAGCTTGGCAAGGTATGCAAAGACTAACAGGAAGGGATTCTATAGGTATATTGCTTAGAAAAGGAAGGCCAAGGAGAATGTACCCCCTCTGATAAACGAGAAGGGAGAACTGGTAATGACAGACATGGAGAAGGTGAGGTACTCAACAACTTCTTTGTCTCACTCTTCACTGTGTGGTGGTTTTACTCGGGTGGGCAGCCGAGCTCCACCACAACCGCTCTCTCACTCCCCCCCGCCCCCCCCCCCCCCCCCAAAGAGGAAGGGGGAGAAAATACAACACAAAAACCTCGAGGTTTGAGATGAGAATGATTTAATTAAAGGGAAAGGGAATGGGGAGAAAAAGAAACAAAAGAAACAATAAGGCCGCCCAGAAGCACAGAGAGAAAGAAAAAAAAAAGTTATTCTCTACTTCCCATCAACGAGCGATGTTCGGCCACGTACTGGGAAGCAGGGCCTCAAAATGCATAGCGGTTGTTCAGGACAGCCCCCTCCCCCACGAGAGCCCCCCTTTTTATTGCTGAGTGTGACATCATATGGTATGGAATATCCCTTTGGTTGGTTTAGGTCAGCTGCCCTGGTGATGTCCCCT